>NC_059429.1:86601650-86903207 GCF_021028975.2 Sphaerodactylus townsendi
GTAGCAAATGAAGGTCAGTGTAGGTAAGTGTAAGGAGATGACACTGGAACAAAAAATCCCACCTTTAAGTATATGCCAGTGATGGCGAACCTTTTCGAGACCAAGTGCCCAAATTGCAACCCAAAACTCACAAAGTACCAACACGGCAATTTAACCTGAATACTGAGGTTTTAGTTTAGGAAAACGGTTGGCTCCAAGGCGTGCGTTACTCAGGAGTAAGCTTGGTGGTAGTTGGTGGCTTTGCTTTGAAGCAACCGTGCAACTCTTCCAACGAGTGAATCACAACCCTAGGAGGGTTTACTCAGAAGCAAGCCCCATTGCCAGCAACTGAGCTTACTCCCAGGTAAAGGATCGTGCTTTAGTTCTTCACAAGAAAATCAGTGGGGTTTAACAGCGCTTAACAGGGTTACCTAGGCTGCTTCCCCAAAACTAGGTCTTAGGTTTAACGCTAATAATCGAGCCCAGCGGCCCAGGCCAGCCTAGATGTGTGTGTGTGGGGGGGGGGGGGGGTGACACTGCGTGTGCCCACAGAGAGGGCTCTGAGTTCGCCACCACTGGTATATGCTAATGGATCTGAGCAATCTAATACTGAGAGGGATCATAATGGATAACTCAATGAAAGTGTCAACCCAGTGGGTCACAGTGGTGAAAAAGGCAAACTCTATGCTGGAAATTGAGAAATAATTTGTGCAGGTTGCCCAGCATGTCGTGTGCAGATTCTCTGAGGGCCGCACAGGGTACAAGATCCCCCAAGCATGTTTTCTCCCTGTGGCAGCAAGTATGACCAATCTGTAGCAACATGTTCATTATTGCCCTGCCATTGCAAGGAGGTCCCCTTTTTCTTTTTTCTTTTGCATGTTACACATGCGCAGCTATGCAAGTGCAGCAGATCAGATTGTGGGATGACTAGCATGGCTGTGGGGGTCATTTCTGTATACCTGCACAACTACACATGTGTTGCAGGATTTTTTTAAAAAATAGAGACAAGTATCTCCATGCAAAGGTTCGAAAGCAACCTGGATTGTTTCCATAGGTTCCAATCACTGTCTGCACGGCACACGTGTGAATGGGAAAAGGGAAAATGGGTTCCTTTTTAACAACTGTAACTCTTTATACATTTGCTGTGTGGAATCCATCATTGTTTCGATGAAGGATCTGTCTTAGGTTCATTCCGTGATCTGATATCTCAAAAAGTTACAATTTTATAACTATTTACAGACCCAACTAGGATCACCACTGGACCAACTGATACAGTTCCAAAGAAGGGTTCTACGATTCATTTATCATGCAGAATAAAATATGATTCCACCCTGAAACTTACAGTTACCTGGCTCAAGGATGACAGTATCCTGTACATAGGAAACAGGTTTGTGCCACCTTTATCCTTACTCTACAGCCCTGACAGGGAGAGCTTAACTTTTAACTCAGCACTTCTATGTGATGCAAAGAATGAATGAATCATTTTGCCATTATAGCAACCTCTTCTGGCATCTTACAGCTTAAAGTCAATTAGATCAGCGAGGCTAGTCAGAAAGAAGCATCCCACTATTATGGATCATGTTAAAATACTTAACATTTTTTGTAGTAGAAATAAATTTGGCCTGGAAGGAATGCACATCACCTGGTAACAGTTGACATGTGTTTTATCTTGGGGGAATTAAAAAGTTTAAAATGTGTTATTGATGATTCAGTAAGATTGAGTTCAGAAGTCATGGATTTTTTAAACCCATACTTTAAAAACAAATCTTTAGAATATTTGATTATTTCTTATGCTGTAAATTTCGACCCATTCACTGAAATGGGGAATAGATCTATTTAAACTATTTTAAGTTTTAACTAACTACAGAAAAATATTGGAGATTTTCTGTGCATAATCATGAGAGTGTGTTGATTTCTGAAGTGCATCCCAAAAACTACAATAAACGGACTGGCTTTCAAAAACCAAACAGTTTTATACTTTGACAAATGTTTGAGGCAGATTCATTAGACTGATGAGAAGAAGTGGAGGAAGCTAAAGAAGTTACACATGGAATTGGTCTGAAAACATCTGCATTTGTTCCAAATACTTGAGAAGGCATTACATCTGGAACTGCAATTGGAATTAGGCATGCCTTGTGTTTTTAATCAGACTTTGTACTTTTAATTCCTATGCTTCTGTTTTGAAAGGATGAAGAAGGATGAAGATGGCTTGACAATATATGGAGTGTCTGAAAAAGATCAAGGGTATTACACTTGTGTAGCCAGCACTGAGCTAGATAGAGACACTGCCCGAGCCCATCTCACTGTTCTAGGTAATTTCAACTTCTTCTCCTGTTTACTGAGTTTGTGAAGAAATATCCATGAGGCTTATATTGGTTAGCTTGTTTCAACAAATTGCTCTACCTGCAAAGACACATGGAGGATGCCACATGCCTTAATTAATCATCTAATCCTTTGAAGCTGATATGTTATTATTAACAATGTGTAACTGCCTGGTCTGTCATTAGTCAGAAAGTCAGCCAAGATTATTTCAGCAGCCTATCTCTAAAAATCTTTGTCTCTGAATTGACCTTGGCACCTTAGGGAGGAAATGCTCATGTCTGTTGTTGCTGCCACTATGTAACCAGCATTCTCATGCACAAGGACATGAAAGCAAACTTGTCTCCTCATTGATGTGTTCTAGCAACAGGTATGTTGTGCTGATGCTTACCCCTGGGCTAGCACTTGTGGCCAGGTTTTAGCATAATTTGGAGGAAATAGCATCTGATTGGCAATAACTGGAGCTTTTCCTTAATTCAAAATCAAAGAAATGCACTTGAGTTTTGTTCTTAACTCCCCAAGGCTAATCATATTGGCTCCCCGTTGAATTCCGAATCATCTTCAAGGTGTGGGTGTTGACCTTTAAGGCCTCGCGGCCTGGGACCCTCGTACCTTCGGGACCGCATTACCCCATATGTCCCAACTCGACCTCTGCGCTCAGCAGAGGCCAATTTACTGGAGGTCCTCGGCCCCTCAATGATGCAGCTGGCCTCCATTCGAGCCAGGGCCTTCACGGCTCTGGCGCCGGCCTGGTGAAACACTCTCCCTCCAGCTGTCCGGGCCCTGCGGGACCTTGGGGATTTCCGCAGGGCCTGTAAGACTGAGTTGTTCCACCGGGCCTTTGGAGAGACCGGCCGCTGAGGATGCCCCTGCTCCCTCCTCTTTACCCCCATGGGCCCTAATACCATCAGGACCCATTATTTCACATTAGGAGGGTTTCGTAAGGTCACGGGCGATGTTCTAAGATACTACTGTTGTTTTAATTATATGTATGTTTTTAGCTGATGCTTTATCTGTACACCGCCCTGAGCCCTTCGGGGATAGGGCGGTATACTAAATTTAATTAATTAATTAATTAAATAATTAATTTAATCATCATCATCATCATCATCATCATCATCATCATCAACTATGCAATCCTTCAATTTGCCAGTCCAGTTTGAAGGGTACCTAGGACAGTGATCCCTAATGTGGCCCCCATGGCACCCACTGATGAGTTTCCTGCAACACATATGCTTCTTTCCCAAAGTAAATAACCAGACCTGGCTTTCCTCCAGCTCACTGGAACAGGGGATGCTTCAGGAATCCTCATGAGGCATCCATCAACTTGGTGTCTGTAGGTTGCTTCCTTTGTGAGGAAATGTTTGAGTTGCAACCTTCTAACATTATGTGGTCAGTCCCAGTACCCCATGGCAGCCATTCTGTGATTGGGCCTGGTCTGTACGGCACTCATTTTGTGGTAGCACCCACTCTCCATCCTCAAAACTGCAAAGTAGAATTGGGAACTCCTGTCCTAGGAGAACCTTGAATGCAACTGAAACACTTTAAGGAACATACCTGGAATACTAGTTTTTAAAAGTATATTTAAAATTGTATACATCCTGGTATCCTGCTGTTTGTTCTTTCCCTTCAACAAGCTGTGATTAAGGATTGAACTAACCCTCTAAATAGCTAATATCTTACCTTGCAGCTGTCTCAGCTTCTCCTGTTAACCGCATGACAACTTTCCCCAAAGGTAATCACTACTAATCCATTTTACCTGTTTGATTTTTTTAAATTGCCTGCTGATGTTTGATCACTGTAATAACTTTGGTTTGGCATTGAAATACCATGAAGGGTTTGCTACCAAAATATGTTGGATAGTTTTGAGCATCAACCCAAAAAGGAATGGGCTCTGTTAAATTTCTGTTACACGTATCCCGTGCTGCATGTACCATAAAAGTGTTGTTGCCCCTTCCTTGAAGATGAAAACTAGCTGAATTAGGTTGCACAGATGAATCTGAGTATTAAAAATTGATGGAAGAATTTCATCATCATCCTATTCCTGCAGGTTAACTTTGCCCTTCACTATATTTATTATTCGTTGCTTGTAAAACTGAGATGACTAATACCCAATTCAACTCTTTGCTGACTGGAAACTTTAGGCTTGGTTTGCACATCAGAATGAAGTGGTAGAATGGCCTGTACTTCAGGTTACTGGTGGTAGGGGTGTATTTTACAATGCTTTCCCAAATTTAAAAAAAAACTTCCTCAAGTAGGTAAAAAAACAAGGATATCAGAGGAGATACCTAATAAATAATGTGATTGATAGTTTTCACATTCAAAATGTGGTATTTTTCCTCAAGTTTATTATTTTACTCAAGATGTTCTTCTCTATGAGGATGTTTCCATTGCATGTGCAGGCCAGGCCATATTATCTTATTCCATCCCAAATCCATTAATGGCTAATTCTTAGTGTTCATTAGAGAACCCAGACCTTATGTCTCTCTCTTTGCTGGTAGCCCGGCCAGAGCGTCCCCGTGACCTTGAGCTAACAGACCTTGCTGAAAGGAGCGTACGCTTGACATGGATACCTGGCGATGACAACAACAGCCCCATCACAGGTCAGGGCATTCTCCTCTACTAAGAAATCCTGCGGATTATTACTACTACCAATTTTCTTAAGTCTACTTGCCAGTGGCTAACAAATTATGTCTCACTAGCCCTCCTTTCTTCTGTCCTCTAGATTACATTGTGGAATTTGAAGAGGATAAATTACAACCAGGAGTTTGGCACAACCATTCCCGTTATCCAGGAAGTGTCAACTCTGCTGTTCTGCGCCTTGCACCCTATGTCAACTACCAATTTCGAGTAATAGCTGTGAATGAAGTAGGAAGCAGTTATCCCAGCTTGCCTTCTGAGCGATACCAAACAAATGGAGCACGTAAGTGGTGCTCTAGTTGCATTTGGAGCAAAAATAGTTCATTCTTTATGGTCTCTGCAGGCACAGATGAGTTCTGCAGTCAGGCAGAGCAACATTTAGAATCTTCTAGAGCTAAAAGGTCTAAAGTTTTGACTGCGAGGAGATAGTTTTAACCCATCAGTAGAATCCTACGCAGTGATTCTTCTGCAGAACCTCCAAGGCATGTGTCAGCTATAGAAAACCTCTCGGACATTTCAAGTGATCTGATCTCTGTTTTTCTTTACGCTGAAGGGTATTCTTGAGTCTTTTTTCTGCTTCAGATTTACATTCTCTAATAAAGGAGACACAGCCTTTTAGTAATGCATCATGGTATACTTTTTGTGATCAATGATCTAAAACAAAATTTGGGTTAATTTATTTCAGGTCCAGAAATTAATCCCACAGGAGTTCAAGGGGCAGGAACATCAAAAAATAACATGGTTATATCATGGACGGTGAGCCAACATTGTAGTGTCTCCTCAATTATGATGCATACTTTTCTGGTATAAGTGTTTCAAGAACAACAGAGAGTCTCTCAGGGAATACAAAACTGATATATATATTATGGTCTATGGATGCTTTCATGGACTAGAATCTATTTTATCTGATGCATGAAGAGTTGATCTGTATGTGTGGGTGGGGAGGGGTTCTAAGCAGGTCAAAATATCATGATATGCAAAGCTTTGAAACTGATCAGTATGTTATTATTTTGTATATATATTGCTCCACATAGATATTTGACAGATCTACTGGTAACTTGTACTTATAGGCACATTCTACTTATTTTTTCTGTGTAATACATGTATCTCTTAAGTGAGGATCAGACTTGAGGCATCTGATAGATCTAATGGTAACAGTTAATCCAAATTAGCAGTAGCATTACAAAAATCTTTATTAGGACCAACTAAAATGCCATGAAATGCTTTTGAGTTTACCAGTACTTTTCTTCAGATGAGATGGATTAAAATATGGTAGAAAAGCACCAAGTTTGCAGTTCATATTAGTCTGTAAACAAACTAACAAAAGTGTTAAAAAATCCCAAGTTCGATAGTGTTGACAATTGTACTTAGAAACCGTAACACCTCTTGTATTCTTTTGTAAAATTGCTGCCCACTGCAGACTTGGAGCTTTCCCACCATGTCCTAAAACATCATTCTCCCAGCTCCCCCTCCCCCCGCCCGTTCCCAACACACACACCCAGTTTTGCTTATTGTGTTGAAGAAGAGTTCTGGGGAACTTGAAAGCTTGCTCATCACTTTTCTCATTATCCATGTAAAGATAATGTTTTCTATGTTTTCCAAAGGTTGTCTGTTCAACAAATGCTTATGCCATGATATGCTTGTTTCTCTCTGAGATGCTATAGAATTCTTGGTTGTTTCTCTGTTCTGCGTTCCTGAATGTGTGGAAGTCCTTGCATGAAATTAGTCATGGCACTGGAAGAACTGCAATGAGGCCTTCCCAGCATTTTTAAGCTAAATTGCAGCCACACGTGACCCTACTTTGGATTACGGGGAGGGGTTTAATCCTAACACTTCTGCATTTTGCCCTTTGAGTTATTTTACATGTGCTACTGTTGGCCCTGGAACAGGAGAAAGAAGATGGGGATGTCCTAATTGAGGTTGTGTACTTTTGCCTATTGAAATAGCTTATCTCAAAAAACAGTGAAAAGACCTGGTTATGGATCTCACAACTTCTTCGCTAGTTTTAAACTGCAAAGGGGAGGGAGGTGTATAGCTGCTGTGCTACAAAGTTAGCAAAAGTAACTATTTTCTTTATTTTCTTTTTTTTCAATCCATCAAGCCACTAAATGCAACTCAAGCTTATGGCCCCAGGCTCAAATATATTGTGAAATGGAGAAGAAGAGACACACGAGAAAGCTGGAGCAATGTAACTGTCAGTGGTGATGTCAACAAATACACAGTTACACAGACGCCTACCTATGTGCCCTATGAGATCAAAGTGCAGGCAGAGAATGAGTTTGGGAGAGCTCCAGAACCTGATGTTGTCATCGGCTACTCAGGGGAAGATTGTAAGTATTCTCTTAGCCAGAGACTTTGGGATACAGAAGGGTCCAGTTTACTTCTTCTCACTTGCCAGTGTTAAGGGGCTTTCTTGCAGTTCAAATTTTATGATAACCAGCACATTTTCAGAGAAGCACTGACTTCAAGTGCTAAACGCTCTTCTTCTGTAGTACTTAGTACTGCAAATGTAGATGTCAGTCTGATGTTCCTATACCACTGGGGAAGTATGTTGAGATTAGATAGAAAAGTACATTTTGCAACACTATTGTGTCCATATTGTGGATGAAGCCCTTATCCTCAGAGATGTCTAATGAGTTGGTCATGGCCTTCGATTTTATGGTCAGTGTAACTTAAGTAGGTAAGTGGCACTTGTAAAATCAGTATAGATATATATAGATAAATTAATTCATGAATCTCACTGGGATGGCCTCAGATTTTTTTTCTCAGCATCCTAACTCACCTCACAGGGTTGTTGTAAGAATAAAATGGAAAGAATTCCTGAAACACTTGGAAAAAGGGTAGGACATAAATGCAATAAATACAGTATCTTTACTCTTCAGCCTCTAAGAATCCAAAATGTTTGAGTGATTTTTCTTTACCATCTAGGTTGTAGCACAAGTTATGTTACCAAAGTAATTAATCTAGTTTTCTGCCTGTTGCTTTGATAGACAGCATTAAGGGGGGTTTTGTTTGCATACCAAGCTGCCAAGAGCCCCAGCTCTGCCCCCCCCCCCCACCCAAGCCCAATATCACATTAAAGCAAATTACATGATTGGTCTAGCTCCATGGGCCTTTAGACTGACCAGTGATCCACAGCCTGTCTGTTGATGAATGGCCCAGCAAGTCCAAGACTGCATAATTGTTTAATAATCTGGTATTTAAAACTTTTACACTCCTTCTGAAATGCAAATACCTATCCTACTACCCACAGCTGGTGTGTACAGGTTTGTGTGTATCTTCTTTCCATTGCTCTTAGTCCTTTGATTGTCTTTAGGTTGCAAATTTAAGCACTTCTAAGTTCCATTGATTTCAATGAAGAAGTAAGCATGTGTTTAAATCTTCCCTTAGAAAGCAATAGAACATAGCAGCATTTTACTTGGGCTGAAGTGTACATAGCAAAAGGAAATTCATCTTCCTCAGTCTGTATTCGTATTTACTTTATCCACTGGTGTGAGGTTTGCAAATTTTAAAATTCAAAGGGAACAGCTCCTATGTTAATGGGAAACTTTGCATAGCTGGGGATGTGGGGTATTTTTTTAGGTAGAGGCATCGAATTTGCAGCATAGCTGGTTATGCCTCTCCTTAAAATAACCCCCATGTTTGGTGAAGTTTAGGTCAGTGGATCCAATTTTGTGGACCCTCCTTGGGGGCCAATAAATTGGACCCCCTGACCCAATCTTCACCAAACATGGGGGGGGGGCTGTAATGAGAGTTACCTGGAGCTATGCTGCAAATGTGGTGGTTGTATGTCAAAAAACCAGCCTCCAAAGATTTCCCATTGGGTTTAATAGACCCAAACTTTTCAGCATTCAAAAAAACGGGAAAATTCATACTGGTATGGGGATTTTCCAGAAATGTTCAGGTGTATTAAATCTGAATCCAAAAAATACTAGCAAAAAAATGGTGCATATCCCTCACTGTTGTTTTGAAAATACTTTTCTTTGCATATGTCTGCTCTGGCTATTAAAAAAAACACAGGCAGGGTATGCAGCTGTTCAGGTATACTTTGTATAACGACAGTGCTTGGAAAAGAGATGCCACCTGAATCTTGGTGAAATTTTGCAGTTTTTCAATGGCTGTTTAGTTTGTGTAAACAACAAGGTTTCTTCAAATTAGAGTGAGAAGCACCTTTGTAGAATGCAATTCAGCATCATTTCTTCTGTATTTTTTAAATAAAAATGTTTCAAACTTGTTCACTGCAAACTATCATTCACACATTAAGCCAAATACTATGCCCAGTCCTCTATACTTTGAAAATGTTATTTAGTTCTGTTTTTTGTTCCTTGGCATCTCTACTCTCTGTTGGTACCCTTCACCAAACATCCAGCCCTGAATACAAGGAATGTAAATGTAAAGAAATTTCTCGGTCTTTCTTTAGGAATCTGTATCATATGGGTCTTGATCACAGGAAATTCTTTGCATGCAATTGCTGGTGCCAACTCCACTGCCCAAGTGCCATATCCCATCCCCAGGGAAGTGAATATATGTCAATCAATTTTCCCTGACCACCCAACCATACATGAGGCTAAGCAGATTCCAAGACCTGTCAGTTTGCTTGTAAAAAAACAAATCTTGGTAGCTTCTTGCTGTTGCTAGTTTAAAGGAAAATGTATTTAGAACAAAGAAAAGAGAGAGAGACCAAAATGAAATAAAGAACATGGAGAAAACCACATGAGTATCTTGAATGTTACATTGCTCATTTGGATGTTTTATTTGGATAAGGAGTATGTCTTTGACACTGATAAACCAGGGATAGAACTTCATTCAAGAAATGTATCACTAGCACAAGGTAGGTGTGTCAAAATGCAATGATTGTCTCCAGTAACTTAGAATAGACAAAGGCAGGCATCAAGAAACTTCAGCACTGGTGACACCATCAGGCCTTGAAGTGCTGCAGATCATGAAATATTCGACCTTTCATAATTAAAACACTCCTCTCCATTCACATTAACCACGTAATGCTTTATTTATGATGGAGCAGACAATTGCTTGGATCACAAACTGCAGAGTGGATCTTCCTCAAAAACCTCTTTTCTCAACATTCCTCTGAAACCTCCAAAATGTTGATACTGGAGTTCGTAGTAGCCTTGTCAACAAAAGGCATAGCAAGGGGACTGAAATAATTTCTCCTCGCTCTTTTACCAGGGAGTGTTTGCTGGGGCAAGAGTTCTGTAGAACTGGTTTTCTTGCTCATGGGCCAGGCACGCATCCTGCTGACATCTCTGATAAACAGATTTTGCAAAAGACCAGAGGCAATAAGTGCCGAAAGAAAGCAGGATGAATGTGATAGTCAATGATGCCTTTGTAGCACTATCCTCTCTCTCAAAATCTCTATCTGATTCTAACCTAAGTCACATTGGGAATGGCTTTCCAAGGGAATCCATAATAGTATGTTTTGCCTTACCATTAAGACACTGAAAAGCTTGATCATTCCATTCCACAGCAGCATGGGACATAGCACTGGACAAAAGTCCAGTGGCACCTTAAAATATTTTTTTGGGGGGGGGGGGTACGTTTCCTGTTTACTTTCAATGAAAATTATTTCCCTGTGTCCTAAGCAGCAGCTCTTATTCCTATTTGTAACTTCAATTTGTACTGATTTGATAAAAACTACTGTGTGAACAAACATGCTTCATCAAACTGTGGGGGGGGGATGTTGCTTTTACTCTGTGTTAATAGTTATAATTATTAATTAATAATTAGTATATTGCTAGGAGGCAATTCAGCTAAATTTATGCCACTCAAATCTGTTGTACTTTTTAAATTGGTGGATGGTTCTCATTCAGAGATGCTCTAGTCCTGTTAGTGAGCACTCTGAATTGTAAAATGCATACATCCAATAATGGAAATGGAGTTAGGGATATAGAAGGAAGTTGTTGGGGATGAAACATTGAGTTAAGAGCTTCCTTCCTTCCTTCCTTCCTTCCTTCCTTCCTTCCTTCCTTCCTACCTACCTTTTGACCACTTTTCTTTAAATCTGTTGACCACATTGTACCTTGAACTCGAAGCAGGGTGGGGAAAATAGCAGTTGGTGTAAGATCAATGCCATGCAGTACTTGTGCAGGTGAGATTGCTTCCTCTTTCCACTAGATGGCAGCAGATGTGCTTTTTATGTAATTTTGTGAGATGCCAAGGCAAACATTTACTAGTGAGCTCCTGCTTTACTTTGGATCAAACTCTATGGAATGAAAGCTTTCTTTGAATTATGTGTAATTCTTAATCTCTGCTTTACTTTATTCCTGATCACTTAGATCCCAAGGCTGCTCCCACTGATATTAGACTCAGAGTTTTAAACAGTACAGCAATCAGCCTGCAGTGGACTAAAGTGTACCCGGATACCATCCAGGGACAGCTTAAGGAATACAGAGTGAGCACAAATGAAACTAGATCATTTTTATTATTAATATGACTAACCCTGACACTAATGATGACTAGTCACATGGCCTTTATACAATGGGGATGACATGAAAGATCCATAAACTGCTAAATGTCACTGAACACTCATATCATATAGGCAAGTAAACATTTACAGCTGCCCAAAAAACCCTCCATAAATATCTAAACTTGATATCCTTAAGATCCAGATAAAACTGAGTTTCCTGTAAATGAGGCATATGTTTCCTACTGGAGTTCAATCAAAAGAGGTCAGTATTGTAGAGAAATTTAAACTGTTGTGCCATTTGTAGCTTCCTCAAGGGAATAAGTTCTCTGATTATGCTCAAGTTTTGAAGCAAAAGGCATGACAGTCAAACCAGCTTTAAAAGTGATCTGCTTTCATTAGAGGCCAGTCATTATCACTTAGAGCATTTTCACTCCAATTCAATATTTTGGTCTCCTATTTTCTCTGTTAAATAAATTTTTGAATTATGATTTATTTCTTGCTTAATTCAAAATGAAGAGATTGCATTCATTCTGGAATTGATAGCACAAATATTTTTGTTTCAAAAAGTACAACACTCATCTCTCCATGTTAATTACAGTTTAGCTTTTTTAAAAGGTATATTGGGGTTCATTTTTTCCCCACCATTAAAATTATGCTTCCTGTAGAAAAATAATCCCTTTAACATTCAGTGGTTCGTTGTGACTTCTTCTAGTCAATGATAAGTAACTTACCAAGCACAGTTCTGAACAGCTGATGTCCTATAATGGTCCTCTCCTCACAATATTAAGCTGGTTTCCTTCATCACAACATTTCACTATGGATAAAAAAAAACAACTTTTCAAACATTTCCCTTATTGGATCATTCCTAGTGTATATTTGTCATGTCTTATTAATCTGTGTACCAGTGTTCTGCTTTGGCCTTGGTGCATTTAAAAATTGTGCTGAGAACTAAAAGTAGTTGAAAAACAAAAAAAAACCCACCCCTAAATATTTTCAGTGGTTGAGATCATGCTCTCTCTCTCTCTCTCATCTCCTCCCAGAAACTATTATTGCCAGGACAGATATTAAACAAAATCTAGAGAACAGATACAAAACAACCATCTCCCAAACTAGCAAACAATTTAAGAATTTATTGACACTTCAGCAACCATGTATACTACCTATCACCCTTTGGAAAGTGTTCACGTTTCTCAGATCAGAGAACTTTCTTTCATATGATATGAAGTTCTTTGTGCCCAGCTTTACTGTTCTTAAACAGCAATTAGGTTGTTTCTCAGGAGTAGGGAGCCTTTTAAGAGTCATGAATATGTATAGCCAAATTTCATTCCCATTGTGAGGTACTAAATAAATGAGAGATGGGACAGTACAAGTGAAGTCTTTTTCCCCACGGCCAATATATCCTGGGATAAGGAAGTGAACCAACCCAGTTTGGGCATGAATTCCACAAGGCTTCCGTGCCTAAATCGGGCCCTCCCTGCAAGATTTGCCTTATCCCGCGGCTTTCAAAAAACAATAAAATTGGCAGTCCTTTTGAAAAAGCGCAAGCCAATCCTGCGCCCATGCAAACACCGCAGGAGATGGGCTGTTTTATTTTTCCAGTGTTGCCGCCTGCTCTCCCCGCCCCATAGCTGCAGCCAATCGGAAAAGCGGAAACTACGTAAACGTACACAAAATACATAAACATTATCGTTCATGTGGAAAATGAAAATAAACCGGGGGCTCATGCATAATTCACTGGAGTTCTTCCTCCCGACCTGAACGCGCTGATGGGCAGCCGTGTGAAGGGAGAAATGGATAAAAACACCCTGGGATATATGATCCTGCATCTATCCCAGGATATTTTGTCCATGGGGTAAACACCTCTGAGAGCCTGGTCCTTTCAGGTTTACATGGTTTTGGCTGACTCATTAACCTCCTGCATTCCCTCAGTTCTCCCATCTGTAAAATAAACAGTAAACAATGTTACTGACTTCTACCTCACTGCATGGAATGGTTGGCAAGTGTGAAGTAATCTTCCTTGTGTGAAAGAAACAAATGTATAGACAGAATCTGTTCTTAAAATCCAGTAACCCCCAAACCAAAAAATAAAAATTCACTTGCCTTGCATGTTTCTTGAAGGCCTATTACTGGAGAGAGAGTAGTTTTCTGAAGAATCTATGGGTCTCCAAGAAAAGGCAGTCTGAGAGTTTTATTGGAGACCGAACACGGGGCATAGTGTCCCGGCTGTTTCCTTACAGCAACTACAAACTGGAGATGGTTGTAGTCAATGGGAGAGGAGACGGGCCTCGAAGTGAAATTAAGGAGTTCACAACACCTGAAGGAGGTAGGTTCCTGCATAACTTTTGCAGGTTTTGCACCATTACATTGTGTGTGAAACATAAAAATGTACAATACTCTTGAGACTGCTAGCTTTAAATTCCCTGGGCTCTGATAAGTGATTATGATAAAGATCACTTTAAATTCACCATCATGTGGCAAAGGTTTAGGTTTGCTAGTTTTTTTTCCTACGTTGCCTTCTGCTCTCCCTGTTCTATGTCCTTTTGTGCTATGGAATAATATAAATAGTGGATTAAGCAGAGGATGCAATATAGGACTTCATAGATCAGGCTGCCCACACTCTTACCACTGGGATTCATAAAAGATAATGGATTGAAATAGATGAATAAATTCAGTAAAATTGTAAGTAATTGAAAATGCACTAGGAAAGGCAGAACGGTCCTTTGGCATCAGATTTTTATTGCTAGTTATACTGTTTATCTTCTCTCCAACAAATGATTTTCCCTATATTCTTCCTTCTATAAAATGAATGTTATCCCCATATCTATGAAGAACTCTGTACTGGAACTGTTGCCTAAATCTATTCATATTCCATCTTGCTCTTAACATGCTCAGCGATGGACTCTGGATTTTATAGTAGAGTGGAGACTACCATTTCCTTTTCCTTTCATAGCTAGATCAATAGCTTTTCATCATTTCTCATAACTGGCAATGAAAGCTTCTTTAATGTTTACAGTTGCGATATCATTTTAATGGATTATACTAAGCTGATGAACAACAGAATTTGTAATGACTGCAGGGAATTGAGAAATGACGAATTGCACAGTGGGCATAGTTTTCATACAAGACCCCTCTTTCCAGGAATTCCTTCTGATTTTTATCTTCCAAAAAGTAAAATCCTGGCTTGGCTCCATCTTCTTTTGGCAGCTAAAATGGTTTTAAAAGAACATTTAAAAATGCTAATGATGGCATGTAGAGTTTGGTTTTGACTAGCAAAAGGGGGGGGGGGGCGCTGAAGGATTAAATCCCTCTCTCCACTGCCTGGCCCTGATCTTAATTGCAGCTCCATGCACCATTTATCTTATATAGACTGACAGACGTATATTTTTGTGCCCTAAATTGAATTAAATCTGACTTTTGCACAGCCACTCAGTGAATTCTTGTATCACTCCTATTAGATGGAACCTTAAACGGTCTATTGTCGCTGTTCTTTTTTACAATATTATCGAACCCTGCTCATGGAAGTATACTAGTGGGTTCTGACAGTTTCAGCATAAAAAATGGCCAGCAGCATTGTCTCAAGGGACTCTAAAACATTTCTCTGCTAAACTGTGATTCCTATAAAGAACCAGTCACTACTGTAAATCCCAGGGCAGTAACACAATTGGTCCCTAAGTGCATTACTTAGGAGAACATTGCAGGATAAGTACAGGGTCTTGTGTACTTCTAGATACAGCAAAAATCACCCAGATTCTGCAAAAGCTCTGCCAATACTTTGGAAGACATGGAAGAAATATAATGATCTATCAATTCTACTTGTGATAAGGCACTCCTGAGACACCTTTCACTGCATGCCTGAAATGGGGATATGAGTTCTGGCAGGAAAAAAGCTGCCCGTCTCTTACCTCAGCAGACATACTGAATGAGCAATTTATTCTGTACAGCATTCATCTATGATTAAGAGCGCCACGTTTATGGAAATCAGTTTATAGCATTGTGTAGCAGGTCTCCAAGAAACTGGTCTGGTTTTCCTGGACTTACAGCAGAGAGTCTGTTGTACATCCAACAACATTCTGAGAGTGTGGCAGAGATGGGGGTAGTTTATGAAAGCTGCATGCCCACTCAAAGTGTGGATGGGCAGAGCAGGATTTCTTAGATTTGGAGCAGGGATTTCAACATGTTTCAGAAGACATATTCGGAAATTTGGGGAATTTATATATGTGTTTTTTTTTAAAACCACCTTATAAGGTAGCAATTTAATATCCGTTATTTTCATTTTTGAAACTTTTCCCCCCTGTTGCTACCCAAGTTGAGGTTCAGTATTTTTAAACCTTGTTGATTTTAATGGGAGAGTATTAGGCATACATTTGGCACCCAGAGCAGCTCGCAAAAGCAGACAGCATGTAAATATAGCAAGTGTCATACCAGAAGCAAGGAGATGTGTGCTCAAATCCCTGATCTTTCATGAAGCTCACTGGGTGATTCTCTCACCACCTCACTGGTCTGTTATAAAAAATGAAAGCTACTTTGAACCCCTTGGAAGAAAGGCAGGATAAATATGTGATGGATAGGAAAAGGGTGCAGTTCCTGAGTGGTGATGTAAGAGGAAGGAAGCCCTTCGCATGTCTCTTGCACTGTGTGGTTAGTCTGTCTGCACTGACACGATACTGATCCAGATGCATGACATGGAAACCTTCCCCACTCAGCAGCTGCAGCCTCATCCAACATATCACACAACCTTGTGAGCCATCCAGGTTTATTTCTCCCATCAAAACCATTGGGACTTCAAGTGGTTAACTCTGATGGTAGCAAACCTATCATGAAAATAATGCAATCTAGGTTGATGAAACTTAAAACTATTGAAAATGTTTTTCAATATGTTTGTGCATTGTCAAGCTAGGGAGCATTGATGGTTATGATGGCACATGCAGCATTTTCTGTGATGAAAGGAAATGCATGATTGAGGTGCCATCTTTAAGAGTTGGTGTGATGAAACCATAACTGTAAGATCTGCAAAAGGGACTAACAAGCTTTTGATATTGATGCAAACTACATGAAACCATAAACCATCTTATACCACTGAGTGGTTTAGCTAACAGAGAGCAACACATCCTCTTCTTCCCATACATTAAATCCAGGGAATTTCTATGGAAATGCAGAACTATCAGAAGTTAGCGTGGGTGTCTCCTGCTTCTTATGATCGTGGCTCTGTTGAATTGAAACCACATGTAAGGCAATATAACATAGGCTTCCTATGCTACCAGTTCCAAACTTTCTATGTAGATACTATTTTGAATAGTGTGCATATCAGCAATGTTATCTTATGACCTCTTATCCTTTTTCTTTCCTGCCCCCACCTTTCCCCTAAGTACCCAGTTCTCCAAGGTATTTCAAAATCCGCCAACCAAACCTGGAAACCATCACTTTGGAATGGGAGCACCCTGAACATCCTAATGGCATTCTTATCGGATACACCCTTAGATACCAAGCCTGTATGTCCCATATTCATTTTGTTTATAATCTTTGTTTTGTTTCTTAGCTCATCCATAATCTGAATGTAATCTGAAAGTTGAATAGCCTATACTGGTGCAGTGGTATTTCTTACAAATCTCTAAAACACATGTTCCCGATTATATATAAATTAAATATTAAATATAAATATCCATTTTAGTGTAAAATGCATGTTCTTTCGGAATAGTTTTGTAAGAATGTGGAAGAAATAATTGAAGCACATTACACATCTATACAGTGGAAAAGATCGATTTGCCTATCCACATGCCATTCTTGTTAAAAACCTCCTGCCCCCAATTATTAATTCATTTGTTTAAAATTATAACTTGCCTTCCTATCAGGATCCCATGCAGCACTATCAATATCTGTCACTAGACAGATAGAAATTATAAATTTTGCCCGAAGAATTAGAATTTGATTCTCTACTGGTTATGTCCCTTACTTTGTAAGTTTCTGTAGGACTAATATGGTATATAGTCTTTGGATGCAGGGGTGTTAAATTTTAACAGAGTTGTGTTCAGTTCTCCTAGCTTTCTTTATGATGCTTTAAAGCTAACATGTATCTTTCTGATGAAGCCCATGCTTATATGTCAGGTGCTGTGCAAGGCTGAGAGTTGGTGAAATGTGTAGCTGAGTGTTTTTTCTCAAAACCAGACTTAAGCCTACACAGCCTGCCTTTCTCCTCAGTTAATGGATCCAAAACTGGCAGAACAATTCTAGAGAGCTTCTCTCCTAATCAGACAAAGTTTTTAATCCAGCGGACGGATCCTGTATCGCGCTATAGATGCGACCTGCGTGGCAGGACACAGATTGGGGAAGGGGAGCCTGCCAAAGGGGAGTCACCATCTCATTTGAATGAAGGTAAGTGGAAACAATGTGCCAGCGCAATTTGGGTATGAAAGTGGCATGTGTGCCCTATAGAACTGGATACAAAGTACTGCAAAGTGTGTTGAAAGTCCTGCAGCATCCAAGTGTAGCAGTTTTTAAAAACTGCTGTCAGGTTCAGACATGAAATTCGAAGAACACTTCTGATTTGAGCTTTAATGCTCTGCGGTGGCCTACTTTTCTTTGTCCAATATTTAATACAAGTGTTTTATCATTGCAAATGCTGGGAAAACAAGACAAGTAAAGGCAATTAAGCTATTCATTGAATGTCTTGTAAGTGACTGAAAAGATTTTTTTTTAACATCTGGCAAAATTTCAAAATCGTAAAAACAGCCCCATGCACCAGTGCTTTTAAGACACGACATTCAGTATTGGTTTGTAGCAAGTGGAAGCCTATGAAACTCGTGGGAGGGAATCCCTCTTCCCCACTGCTGAGCCCACTTAAGCCTCCCTTGAGTTCAAATCTCATCTGGCGAGCCCAGTTGTGGGTTCATCAGATGAGGCAACCTGCCAGCCCCAGTTCTGATCTCACCTGGTGAGCCTGTGGGCCAGCAGGCAATGCTGGTGACCCCCAATAGTGGATGAATTCTGCGTGCATGCACAGAGAACACTTTCTTTAGTTTGGGGGGATTTAAACCTCCTGGGGGGGTTTAAGTTTTTTAATTCTCTGCAGAGATGGTGGGACATCCCTTAAGTCTGCAGAAAAACCTGTTGGGGATGAATGTGCCTCCATCTGTGGATTTAAGTATCCACGGACAGGGAGCACAGTTTGGAATTAAATATAAATAATAATGGCTGTGACTATAATCTTTGAATATAAGGGACATTTTTTCAGAAAGTGGTGTAGAAGTATCAGCAGTAAATGTTCTGTGTGGTCCTTATGTTATTTGGATATGAGAGATTTCTGTATTAAAACTGTCAGTGTTCTGACTGACAGTCTTCTGTTCAGTAACTTATTTTTCTTGAGGTTTGTTATTCCTTTTGTATATATTTAATAGTATAGTTTCCATAACTTCCTCAAATACCATACACAGTTTTAGTCAGAAACAATTTTTCTTGGCTAGATCAACATTTTTACTACTAAACTTTGTTTGCTAGAACAATTTTGGATTGTGATCAGAATTCTAAGTCTGCTTTGATCTTTTTCAAACCTGAGAGATGCAGTTGAAGTTATATAAAAACTTTTTTGTAATCTAATTATTTATTTTATTGATCAATAGCAGCCACTTTTTTATATGTACAGTGCTTTTTGCTGTATTTAGCTGCCTAAACAAATATCTAGTAAATCTGATGTATCTTTTTTAAGTCCACTAATATGAGATTAGGGTGTTATACCTGCACTGTCTGTGACTGTTGTGCCGTAATATAAGTTTGGAGGCCAGCCAACTACCTGAATATTTGCAGGACATGCAGCCTTTCACGTTTGGGAGGCACACCCCTGTCACTGTGGTGTCCAAACTAGCTGTGGGCTCACCACCTCATTGCCAAGGCAACCAGTCTACAGTGGCTGCCTTCCAACTTCAGTGTAGCTGCCTTCTCCAAAGATGTTGATCTGCCAGGTCAGACCAACCACATCACCATCAGTCCGTAATGTGGGGCAGAAAATTTTCCAAAACAGAAAATTTTGAGAATGTTCTTCTGTGGGAAATTTTCCACCCCACATATATAAATACAGTCTGTATATAGTTGACAGTTGTTGTGCAGCAAATCAATCATGTCTGAAGGGCTAAATGTGGGGAATGAAGCATTACCCAAGCTTGTACATGGTATATTTGACATTTTTTCTAACATTATTTAAATGTTACAAACATTATTTATATATTTAAATTATTAATTTCAATATAAATCAGAAAATTTTCCATTTCAGATTTTTTTCCCCAGCAAATCTATATCACTGCTTCCAGTTGAAAGGTGACTGGCAGATAGAAGAAATACTGACTTTGTCTGTCATGGGCTATAAATAATCTCAGATACTTCCCTCATTGTGATGCTGTAAAAGCTACTTGTGCAGTACATGCAATGCAGTTGTGGGCAGGGGGCAGGATTTAGTGGTAGAGTGTCTGGATGGCATGCAGAAGGTCTCAGATTCAATCCCCATCATCTCGGATAAAAGGACTGGAGTCTGCTCTAGACCAGGGGTCTGCAATGTGCAGCTCTCCAGATGTTCATGGACTACAATTCCCATCAGCCCCTGCCAGCATGGCTATGCTGGCAGTCTCAGTAGACAATAAATACTGGCCTTGATGGAGCAGTCATCTGATTCAGGAAAAGACAGCTTCATGTGCTTGGCTACTGAAATTTCCTTGAGATCTTATGAAAATCCACTTGTCGGTTTCTTGACCTAAGTAGCATTGCTGCTAGTCTTTCTAAAGCATTTTTTGGATCTTGTTTAAAATGAAGAAAGAAGAATTTCAAGAAGAGGAAAAATGTTTTGATAAGAGGAGCAAAAGTTCTACTAGACAAGTGCCTGTCTGGTGGCTTTTTACCAATACTGTAAAACCATCGCTCTAGCAATAAGAAAGCATGTTTAGGAAGTGTCGATTTAAAATTAGGAGCAAAAATGATATGTACACTGAAGACACTGGGGTGAACTATTTCTGATCCCAAAAGTTACTTAGAACATAAAGAGGATTCTAGTAAAACATGCCCTAATGGCTGCCATCCCTATATGAAGCAGGCATTTAAGGCAATTGGTCTCGCCATTCTGGAGCATCTTTGTAATGCCCACATATTATGAAGTACGTTTAAGATTATTTTTATTGGTGCATGGAAAGGTATAAAACAGGCTCCTGTGGTCCCCATGCCCCGCTAGTCTCAAGAGGCAAGTTTGGGAAATGTGATGGGCACTTTCCCATCCTCTCTGTAA
Source organism: Sphaerodactylus townsendi (assembly GCF_021028975.2). Lineage (NCBI taxonomy): Eukaryota > Metazoa > Chordata > Lepidosauria > Squamata > Sphaerodactylidae > Sphaerodactylus > Sphaerodactylus townsendi. The sequence goes on from NC_059429.1 coordinate 86,622,272, forward strand.
TCAATAAATAACCCTCAGTGGAGGAAAGCCACAATATATGGATTCCTAAAAGGACAAAAGTATTCTTTGTGAAAGATCCATCAAACTAAGCTAAAGTTCAGTAGCCCTTAGGGAAGAAGGATGAAAACAAAGCTCTCTTTTACATTCTGCAATTTTAAAAAAAGAAATCTTGAATTCATTTCAGTCTCTTACTTTGGTAAATGGATTGTTGCTTTTGAACCTTTCTAATTGTAATTTGTGGGAAAACATTTCCTTGAGTGCACATTTTAAAAATTGAGCTGCTCTTTTTACATTTTTAAGCAGGCGTGTTCTGGGCCTGTAGCATAGTTGTCAATGACTTCAGCATGCATCTCTTCCCATGCTATATGATAGAATGAAGTTATATTTGGGCTGGCAGTGGCTGATGATTGTCTAGCAACAGAAACATCTACATCACCTTGATTTCTAAAGATACATGCGGCTTCAAACTTGAGGTTTTGCTTAGAATGGGCAGAACAGCACAGAAAACAGGTGGACAATTGTCATTATTAGTTCTGGAAGCTGTTTATAAAAGAAAATGTTATACTGCTTATTTAGATGTGCTTTTGAAATGGTTTTTAATAATCTCTACTGGGCCAATAGTCTTGACAACATGACCTCTAAAATGCCTCTCTTGATACTAACTGTGGAGTAAGAAATAACTCTCGGCTATTGAAAACTAAATGGTTCTTTTGTTGTCCCATTCCCAAAGCCTTGTTCTCACAATACCATAATTAACCTAAAATGTCTGCGGTTCTGCTGCATTATGGATGCCAGAGGGTGCCATCATCAGGTCAGTGTAATCATGATGCCAGCACAGTGATGGGCAATGTGAGTGGTGGAGCAGGGCTTAGTTGACACCCTGAATCTCCCCAGCCTGATCCCATCCCAGCACCAGAACATTGTTTCTCAGCCAAAAACTTGGTGTACCATTTAAAAGTCCTATTCAATGCACTGAGAATGAAACTGCTTCCCCTTGCTCCACCACTTAGTTCTGGAACAGCTTAAGATACTTTCTAAATCTGGAGTCTGTTATAGCTCTCCCAACCAGGATACACCTAGTTCAGAATATACAGGACACAGCATGGGTCTATTTCAATCTGGGCTCATGGCAAACACATCTAGTATACACACTCAGCTCTGATTATAGAAAAGGCACTTTGCTAATCCTGCTGTGCTCAGATCAATTACAGATACTCCACCTTCTGCATAGATGCCAAACTGGACCCTCCATTTTTTCAACTGGGGATAAAAAGGCAATGCAGCCCACACAGGTAAGCAAGGAAGTGGGGTTATCCCTGCCTCAAATTATGACTATTGCAAATATTCCTCCATGCCCCTAAACTCTATACTGCCTCAGTAAGCCTCTTTTCTTCTTCCTAGAAATAAGTATATACAATACAGAAAGGATGGGGGAAAACTGCAGAAATGCTGGCAATACATCACAGTTTTCTGGGCTCAGGTGAGACAAAGGGAGCCTAACTACAGTCCTGAATGACTACCACCATTCAACTTTACCCTTTGGTACCGCTGGCCAAACAGTTATGGAACTTGTTTCCTTGCAGAATCAGAGCCCCTTGGAGCAGCAAAAAGGGCACATTTATTTCCAATGCAAAAATTTAAAGGCAATGGTAAGTGTTGGCTTGGTGCCCCGCCCCCCACAGGTGTATTCCAACTTGTGGGAACCCCCAGGGTGGAGAGAACGACAATGGAATTCACTTGTTCTTTACCGCTGCTGTAGAACACTACTCATAACTATCCTTGTGACTCTCCAACAGGACGATGGACTCCATTCACAGTGCAGTACCAGCCATCTATCAAGCCTATAGTACAGCCAGTGGCTACCACTGTGCTTCCAGTTAACTTGCTATGGGATTGTCAGCTTTTGTTCTCACATAGCTCTGCCACCATTGCAAGCTGCTTAACAAATAATTGTTTTACTGGCACTCTTGTCCCTTGCCTTTTCCTCATGCATAGCTTACCACAGATTTTTCCAGCTGTCAGATCTTGTGTCTTGAAAATATTTTTTGTGAAATCATTCTACACACTTTCTTTCCCCTTGTCATCCTGGGGTTTTGTTCCCCCTTGTCTCTTCAGTTGCATTTATTCCACACAATATTGCTGAAAATGTATTAATCCTGAATGGTGATAGCATGTCATCCGGGACATAGAAAATCAGCCTTTCCCCTTTTTTTTCTTTTGTGCAGGTGCTCTAGCATTACTGCGCAGTTACATTTTGAAGCAGCAATTTTAAAATGTCACAGCCTCCTGTTCTACTATTTGAGAACTACCGACCCAAAATGGAAGCCAAAACAATTCCTGGAATAGGTACCAGTAGCTGAAGGCACAGAAACATGTAGCCTCCTTCCCACCGCCCCCCACCCCACCCCACACACAAAGAACCACACTTTTCCACTAGATTTGATCTGCAGTAATTCAAGATTGTTATTGCAGCAGTCCCCAATTACATGCAGCAGTTACTCCTAGTACTCTTTTCAGTTGCCTCAGCATTTCAATGTTCAGTCACTGATCCAGTTGCCTCTGCTTCTTTGTATCTCTGCATGAACATTAACATCACAAGTTCTATGTGAAATTGGCAAAGCTGATCCATTCATTCCTGCTTTTTTGTATCTCTGCCTGAATGTTACATCACTACTTCAATATGACAAAGAGAAAAAAATTAAAATCCTTTTGATAACGAAGGAGGAGGAGGCAAAGGAGAAAATGACTGAAGGGAGGTTGGGAAACTACAAGAGCATGAATAAGGGTCAGGTGTTTGGTGGGGCAGAGAAATAAAGACTGTTTCAACATGACTGAAGCTGGCTCAGTAATGAATCGAAGAAAAATTGCAGTTAAAGTGCTTCAGAAAACAACAGAGAGAAAATGTTTCCAGAACCAAACTGGGGAGGGGGGATGTGGAATTTAAAGAAAAAAGATATCATTTGGCACCTAGATATGTAACTGACTCATGCGGAAAAGGTTATAGACATGCAGTGATAGGGGCAACTCCAACTGTGGTCTGTCAGTGCAGCTTGCAATGTCACAGAAGCCTTCTTGGAACAAGATATTTGGCAACCCCATTCACAAGCCTTGCTTCCAGTTTGCCTGATGCTGTTCAATAAATGCGTGGTTTGCTTTTACAACTGTGTCTTTGATTTAAGGTTTGATAGATAAGGATCACCCCCCATTTGTTCTTTACTAAGCTCAGCTATCTTCAACTGGCAATTCTCTGAGGGAGTCATCCAGTGTTTGCATAGGGAGAGGGCAGGGATCCTCAAGTTCAGCGCTCATCCAGATTATTGCTGACTTTTGATAAATAACCTCTGTGACAGGACAAGGATCAAAAGAGCCCAAAACTCGCTAGGATGAATGAGTGTGTGTTGCTTTCTGAGTGCAAGGAGGAATGATGCATGGGAGATTGCTTGCCAAAATTATTGGTATATAGGGCAGCCAATCAGCCTGGACAGTCCATTTCCAGAGGTTGCATATGATGGTGCAAGACTCCAGCTGTGCTGGAACTCCTCCCAGGGCTGTCACTGTCTTGGCAGCAGACCTCCTTCAGTGGGATCCAAACCCATGGCCCCTATGACACATGGACACTGCTGAGAGGTTGACAGGAATGGCTTCTGTGAACATGCAGTCCTGTGTTCCCTCATTGCTGCCTTTACATCTGTCTTCCCCATGCCTGGCAAAAGGCTGATCCTCCTTGGATGACGATGCTGTGTGTGACCCCACCTCTTGTGTGGGAGAGATTTGGGGCATTCTGTTAAATCTCTTCTTAGTGAATTACAGAAGCATGTGAATGCTTTGGCTGAAGTAGCCATGTTTCTTTCCCTGTGAGTGCGCCTGGCAAAGAGTATACGTGGTTGCAGGAAGAAACTCAACTCACACCAGCATCTGCAGAGTTCCCCTGTAGGGCTGTTCCTGGTCATGCCATGATCCTCCTCTTAATTGTAGTTGCTGTGTTCCCCTTGTTTCCTCCCTTGCAGTGTTCTGCAAATGGACAGAATCATCCCTGTTGTGAGGGGGGGGGGGGTATGGCCATGTCAGCATGCATTGGTTAGCTGCCTCTGTCTGTCACATGGTTGTAGCAGTTAGCATGCTACTTCATTATTGCTGTGTTGCCATGGGATTAGTATGGACTGTGGTGCAATTGCCACCTTCTCTGCACCTCATTTCCGCTGTATTTCTGCTCTTCTAAGTGAACATCAGGTAACAACTAGCAGCAATAGCATGGGGCCAGTGTCTTACAGTTGGCTGCAAGTTACTTGAAAATTTGCACCACAAGTTGCTGAAAAGGATCTGTGCTTAAAATCCTCTTTGTATCTGCCAGCTGTGTTTTTACATTGGGCTGCAAGAACACATACACATACTGGCTGCAGCTGAATAACCGGCAGGAATGGCATCCACACAACCTGTCCCCACACCACATCCTGTGGTCACTACCTCACCCCCCCAAAAAAAATCTCTTTTCCTTCGCTGTATCAACCACACCAGGGCCCCCACAGCCTTGCAACCCCTTTTAACCTCCCTTTCCTCTTCCATCTATGCCCATGGTATAAAGCTATACTGCAGCTCAGCTGGCAAAGTTAAAAAGCCCTTTAAAGGGCTGAATGGAGAGAAGGAGGAAAGCAGAACCTGACTTACGTTCTCTATCTTGAAGGTGAAGTTTAACTCCTCCTTCACCACACTGTCTGTGTGACCGTATCTACATACATCAGTGTGACTGGATGCTCCACCTGCAACTGCCCCACAGTGTCCACAATGAACCAGAGTTTTTTTTTAAAAAAAATCCAGCTCATCAATGAAAAATACAGGAGCCGTATGAGTCATGTCTGAAATAGGCACAGTGTTGTGTAAATTCTCCTAAATATAGCAATCGCTTCCCACTCGCCACACAGAAAAATCCCTGTGTGAAAATAGTCATCGGTTGTGAGATGATATGATCACATTTGCGTTGAGATTGTACAGTACATTTTGCACAGCTTCATAAGCATAGCTATGACAGTGTTCACAGCAGTGTACAAAAACTATGCTGCTTTTTGCTCACTGTTGTAAGCACTTGCATAGCTGGAACTGCCTCAGTACGGCAACATAGCTGGAGATAAACAAGGATTTTGCGATAATTGCAGTTGCTATGTACCAAGGAGCCCAAGGGAACAGCTATTGGTGGAACCTTCTGAGTAAGATTTTGAAGGCTCTTTAAATAAAAGCTGTGGAGTTCGTCGCTCAGGTAATTAATGAATGGTGTGCTGTCTCCATAAGCATTTAAGCCATTAGGCAATGAACAATAAGCAGCAAAGAATTTCAGATTACACGGTAGAATGTTGATTGAAACACGCCTTGCCAGCCTTTCTTTTTCTCCTATGCACAAAGAGGTGTTTCTAAACAGAAATAAAAGTGTCCCAGCCACAGCTTCCATTTCTCATAAACATCATTTGTGCCAAGGGATCTGAATGAATATTATGGTTGATCTGCCTTGGGTGTTGCCTCCTTTGTCATAGTCAAAAGTATGATGAGCTTGCAAGAAAGTTCAACTAGGGCTGATATTTGCCCTGACATTTAGAAAGCTGCTTTGTCTGAAACCAACAAGCTGTAAAAACCTGCGTTTTGCTGAACTAAGACTTGCAACTGTGCAAATATTTACCTCCCCCCGAAATTAAGTTTTTAAAAATCTGCTGTATGTTTTTCTCTCACATGGGTTTGAATTTCTGTTGTTGCGGAGACTGACTGGGAGTGGCAGTGGAAGACTGAGTGCAAATGCATCTTCTTCTTGATCACAGCCTCAGCCTTCAATGTTTATGTATCGTATTTGTATCGTGCTTTTATATATTCCTGTGTTCTCTTTCCCTTCTTTCCTATACGCTCTTCATGTTTCCTTTCCCTGTATCTGGCACTGCACTCTCTGAAGTTGCTTCAACCTCAGGTACTGTACCAGCTGGCAGAGTTAATAGGCATGGGGCAATGCTGACAATTAGGCTTGTCTCCCGGGACAAGTTGGCACTTTAGAAGCATGTGCCGTGTGAACCCTTTCAATGGGAAAAAAATTGAAAATTATATCCAGTGTCTTCTGTGGAGGAGAACTGGCTCATTGAGATGGTTGAACATAATGCTTGAGCTGCTGCTGTGCATGTGTGCATGATGGGCTTCTGCTGATAGCTTGCTATTGCTGTTTCCTAACAACACTGAGATGTCTCGTCTGTTTGAGCACAGGTGGAACGCGAACAAATGCAGATTTGTGAATGAACCTTGATGTGAATGAACAATTGTTGGAATGCAAAAGGTTCTGGCCTCTATGTCTTTTTGTTCAAAACTGGACTGTTGTCTATGTAAATTGATTCAGTTTCAGTCTGGCCAATGTTTTATTTGTGACTGAGGATCATACAGGCCTTTTAACAATCATAATATTACTCAGCTTATTTATTTTAGTCACATCAATTACAGCACTACTTTGCAGCTGATGTTTTGTTGTTTAAAGTGGAAAAAAAGAATTATCACAAGATTTTTTTCTCTGCATAATAGACACACAAATAGGTGTGTGTGTGTGTGTGTGTGTGTGTGTGTGTGTGTGTGTGTGTGTGTGTGTGTGTGTGTGTGTGTGTGTGTGTGTGTGTGTGTGTGTGTGTGTGTGTGTGTTTGAAAGAATTGGACAATGTGCTCTTTAGTTGCACCCGTGGGAGGTCTTGAAAAAACACAAAAATGTGTTTTGATTAGTATAGTAGATAGATTCAGAAAAATACTGGGTTTAATAATGTTAGCAAATGAAAACTGGATAATATTTTTAAATACTCAAATCTGACATTTTGAGGCATGAAAACATTTGTCTCATACATTGCATATTTTAAAGTTAATAGTTGCCTTTTAATGTAGCACATTTTCTATTTATGTGGAACTCAGTAGACCAAGACTTGCTGTCTTTCATACCTCTTCAGTTGAGCATAAAGAGGAAGGGAGCAATACTGGACCAGCCATCCCCATTCCTGAACACCATGCTATATAGGTAGAATGCTCCTTTTCTACTTGTTGTATGGGCATAGTCTTTCTCTGTGCCATTGAGAGCCCTACTGTAGGCTGATCTCCCCAGTCATTCATAACAAAATCAATATGCTTCACCTGGATGCTTGGAAGCCAGAGGGGCAGAGACAGCAGGTGCAATCTGGTTACCTTCCCATGGTTGTTGTCTGAAGGGAGTGATAAACTGAAAAGTCAGGCTTTGGTAAACCAGCTAAAAGAACTTATATGGCAGAGATAAATTGTCCTACCTAATATGAACATACCTGACCTAGAAGGATGTCAATCTAATACTGTTTGTAATCAAATGATTAGTGTTTATGAGTGTGCTGCAATTCTTAATAAATAAGTTCATGAATAGGTAGCGGGTGGTTGCTAACAGCCAGTGGACATTTACATACATATCATTTTCAAAGGGCCCTTTACTCCTTTTCCAGGCTGTGTTTATCACTGCACTTGTGAAACCTTTGATTTGCATTAGGACCTGATAAAGTATATCAATTAGGATTTTAACAGAATGCTGGTTTTAAAATGTTATGTCTGTTATGTCTCCCTCTCTTGTACTATTTCTGTAAGGAGTGTGTAATGTTTCTCTTTAAGAGAAGTTTCTTGCTTCACAGTAGAACTGAGACCAGTCCATAACAGTGCATAACAGTGACCAGTTCAAGCTTCTTCTCCAAAGGAAAGGTAGTGGATGTTTGAGTTTTATCTTAAAACCTTAGGAGAGGCTCATACCATTCTCCATGGAACAACCAGAGAAAGCATCTGCTGATTTCCATAGAGTGTAAATTGCTATATAGATTACTAACCATTAGCCCCATCTGGGGGCAGGGGGGAGAGAGAGCTTGGGGGCACAGCGTGGCCTCTCACCAGCGCATTTGCAGTTCCACCGGTGCAGGAAGCAAATGCGCCAGTGTCCGGCTTCCCCTCTGCTCCATGGCAACAACACTCAGACATTGGGGCCACAGTAAAGCAACACTGGACGGCATCATGGAGGGCAGGCCGGGAAATAACCAGGGGTGAAGCTGATATTAGTCAGCTTCCACCCAGGCTTTTGGACTGGGAGCACAGCGCCTGAATTCTAAATGACATAAATCCATTTAGCCCTATGGAAGGCTTTCTGGTAGCATTTTTTTAAAATTTCCCTGTCTCCCTGTGCTGCTGGAAAGCCCTCTGGGGGTGGCAGGGTGGTGCAGCAGTGGTGATGTCCCCAGCCATTTTGGGCTGGGGATGGGGCTGCCTATCTATTAAAACAAGAACTTTGTTGAAAAGAAAAAGTATAGATGTCAGCTGGAAGATGGTATGTTATTTGTCTCTTTCTTCCATATGTACAAATGGGAGATAAATTATTTTAGCAATCGGAGTACAAACTGACAAGGAAAGAAAATTGAGATGATTAGTTCTTCACCAGGACCATATTTCAATGCTCATATTTGTTGTTCATTCAAGTTGGCACTATCATATCACTTACTGAATGACTGTATCTATGTATCTTTTGCAGTCATTAGATTTGGAGCAAATTAGTGGGTTGTTTCTCTTTCAGTTTCTTCCTGTTGTCAAAGGAATAAACCTCTTGGAAATAGGTCTGGCTCTCCATCAGAGTTCATAAAATATTAACCCAGCCCTTCCAAAGCCTACTTGCACTATAGGCACATTCAAGGAAAGCTGTTGTTGTAATCTAGCAACCCATTAGAATTTTCTCTGAATAATTAAAAATAATAGAATGAGTGCAATGTGTCATGTGGTTCCATAGCCCAGAGAAAATGTGGTGTTTCAGACCTACATCACTGCTTAAAAAAGAAAAAGCTGATGATGGTGAAATTTTGAAATGACATTAATGCCATACAGTCATTTATATAGACTAATCAGAGCTATCTTTTGGTAAGGGAAGGAATGGACTACTCACTTGAATGTTTCCCCACTGGGAAAATATTTCAATCTGCCCCGACATTCATCCTTAGGCCTTAAGTTGTTGTAGTGATGATAGTGTTTCTAGTTCAAAGAATAGGACAGATAACTTATGAATGCTATCTAGTAGTTTATCTAAGGATTATGGTCATCTCACTAGCAAAAAGTATTGTCCCCCATGTGCTGTTGTTTAGTATTCCTATTTTGACTGTGCATCAAATGTGAGTTATGTTCAAGTAGTCCTTGGTATTCTTGCCATCACACCAGGTAGCCCAATCCAAAGCCTGAGGCAGCCAGGGACAGCCAGGCGCAGGAAGGCAGGGGAAACGGGAAAAAACCATCACCAAAAAGGTGGTGTAACTCTAAGCCCCAGGCTGCAGCATGGAAGTCAACTAACATCAGCCCCACACATGGAAATGCTCTGGCCTGTCCCCCTTGCTCTGGCATCCAATCAAATGCCAGCATTTATTTCTAGTCGCCCCAATTTCTGGGTTTTGTTGCCGCAGACATGAGGGGCAGCCAGTTGCCATGCCTTTGCCTCCTCTGTCAGCAGAAGAGCCCTTGTTCCAGCACAGGGGGCAAATGCTTTGATGCAGCTGCCCATGCTGGCTGCACTATGAGCCCCCTCCCCATGGAATTGTCTCTAACAGAATCACCTCTTCTGTGAAAAATATACGCCTTTTAAAGAAAGAATTTTTGAAAGAGGTATAGGACATTTAAGACTTGTATGCAGGATTTATCTTTCATAATGAGTAACTTCATATTTTAAAAACAAATTATGTTTCATTTCAGAAAACTGCAAGAGAAGTTCTGTTTGCAAGACAGATCTTTGCCCGTTCCTTCTTACTGTAATACCCTTTGCCTCTGCCCAGTCATTTCAGGAGATCAGGATTTTAGCAAATGGTATGGAATGTGGATCTAACCAATGATTACAGTACTGCAAACATCTTAGCTCATCCCTGGTCTGCCTAGGTTTTAGATCAAATCTGTATCAGGAAATCTAGAGTCAAAATGAAACTAAAAACTATATGCTTACATATTAAATACATAATTTTTTAAAAAATCTAAATATTTTTCCAGAATTTTATCATTGCCAGGTTTTTTAAATAAATATCTACATTCTAGAATTATCCTACTATCCAAGTTACAGAACATACCATTTAGTAAAACATAGCACCACTATTCTTCGTGCTGCTCAGAGAATGAAAATACACATCCTTTGTATGACAGTGAACGCAAGTAGAGCGCCTTACCCTGGGGAAAATAATTACTTAGAGGATTTTGCAGTCGCATTTACTTTTAGCTAATCATCTAGCAAGCCACACATCTGTTATGTGCCTCAATCTGTTTTAGCTGAGTTCTGGTGTCCTAGCCACTGGCCATAGCAATAAACTGCAGCCATCTTATTCCATAGCTGTTAGAAGAGCCTGTGGCTAAGCTGTCTTCAGTTGTCTTAAATCAAAGCAATTGCAGTTACAGATTAGAGTGCTACCTTCTCAACAATATTAATCCTTGCTGAACGGTAGATAGTGTACAGTAACAGTTAGGGTCAAGGAACAGTTATCTTTCTTTATAATCTGCCTAGCCAATTGACCCTTTAACAAGAAATTTAGAGAGGAGCAGTGTTCAGACTTTCAGAATTCCACAGACACAGTGGTGCCTGTAATCAGATATAGGGTTGGGTCCAGATTAAATGGGCAATAAAACCTGTTTAAAATTCATAAAAGCTATTAAAATTTTAAAAACCTGTTTAAAAATCCATATTACAGGAAGGGGGAAACCATCTCTTCAGCCAAAGGCAAGGTAAAATATGTGTGTCTTTACCAATTTTCTAAATTCATACAAAGATACTTGATGCACTTCAGTTCCATAATCACTGAAAAAGTTGTATCTCAGGTCTACCTTTTTTACCACTGAAGGTGGTACCACCAGAAGGGCTTCATCTGCTGATCTTAGGGCACGGGCTGGTCGATATGGGAGAAGGTGTCCCTTCAGATATTTGAGGCCCAAACTGTGTTAGGCTTTATAAGTGGAAGATAACACCTTGAATTTTGCTTGGTAGTAAATTGGCAGCCAGAGCAGTTCTTCTAAGACTGATAACAATGTGCATCTAGCCAGCAGTACCCATTAGCAGTTCTGCTGCCATGTTCTGCACTAGCTGCTGCTTCTGAACCGTTCTCAAGGGCAGCCCGTGTCCAATATGGAGGTTACCAGCACATGAGTTACTGTAGCCAGATCGTCACCATCCAGAAGGGATTGTAGCTGGCAAACCAGCCTGAGGTGGGGATAGGTACTTTTGATCACCACATCCACCTGAGCTTCAAGTGTCATATCAGAGTCCAGGAACACCCACAGATTTTGCACCTGTCCCTTCCAGGACAATGCAGCACCATCAAGTACAGGATGTCTCCTTACTTCACGAACCTGAGACCCACTGACACACAACACCTCCATCTTGTCTGGGTTTGGCTTTAATTTATTTGCCCTTATCCAGCCCCTTACTGCCTCCAAGCACCTAACAAGAATGTTGACTGCCTCTCTGATTCAGATGGTATGGAGAGATATCTCCAGATCTTCTGACAACCTCCCCAGCGGCTTCATATAGAAGTTGCTGGGCAACGAGTTGAGTGATATACCAGCAGCAAACCTGTTCTGTCTCTATGACCCAACAGCAAGAACAAACCCTCAAATTCATCCATCACACAGACAGGCTGCCTGACAAGAGGGATGGAGGTTTTATGGATTACATCCCTTCCCGACTGGTCTGGAACAGTGCTGTACTGGTCCCACTCTGGTCCCACTCATGAGGCTGGTTACACGCTGGATTTGGTCTTTGGGTCAGGGGTTGATATGGTCGTATCCTCTATTGATAGAGTCCCATGGTCCGATCATTATGCCCTGAAGATTTGGATGGACTTGCCTCACCACCCCTGTCTAGGCGATGGGCTGATTTATGCCCACCCGTGGAGACTTATGGATCCAATTGGATTCCTGAATGCTTTGCGGGATCCTGAACCCACCGGCACACTCGATGGGCAGGTAGAGGACTGGAATTCCTGGCTCTCTGATGCCATTGAGGTTGTTGCTCCCCGGCGTCCTCTGCGCCCCCATGCTCGACAGGCTCCATGGTACACTGAGGAGCTGCGTCAGATGAAACGGGGGCTCAGACAACTAGAGTGAGTGTGGAGGAAATCTCATGACGAAGCTGCGTGAGCATCTTATAGGACATTTATGAAAGCCTATGAGATGGCGACGGAGGCGAAGAGAGTTTTCTTTTCCTCCTCTCTCGCATCTGCTAGCTCCCGCCCGGCACAATTGTTTCGCATAATTTGGTCCTTAACCCCCTTATCAGAGGGTTCTACAAACCATCAATTGGCTATTAGCTGTGAGGCTTTTTTTGAGTTTTTTTGCAGATAAAATCACATCACTCTGCCAGGACCTTCCTGCCACTTTGGCTACAATTAGTGAACTGGAGGCTCCCTTGCCGTCTTCTGTGTCTGCTTCAGGCCCTCAAGGCTGCTTTCCCTGCTCTCCTGGGTCAGCTGTTGACAGGGCCTTGGCTGCTGTTAGACCTACTACCTGTCCTCTGGATCCGTGCCCCTCCTGGCTTATTAAAATCTGCTGGGAGGAGCTGCAACACCACCTGTTGAAGATCATCAATGACTCTTGAGCAAGGAGTCTTTCCGGGTGGGTTGAAGGAGGCGGTGGTCCAGCCACTCTTGAAAAGACCATCGTTAGATCCTGGCGATCTGGCCAATTACCGACCCATTTCGAATCTTTCATTTCTGGGGAAGATAATTGAGAGAGTGGTGTTGGAGCAGCTTCACGGTTTCCTGGATGACACATCGGCTTTTGATCCCTTCCAGTCCAGCTTCCGTGCTGGGCATGGGACGGAGACTGTTCTTGTCGCTGTCACAGATATGCTCCGTATGCAACTCGACCAAGGCGGATCGGCGCTGCTGGTGTTATTAGATCTCACCATAGCGTTTGATGCGGTAGACCACGATCTTTTGACCCACCACCTGGCCGTCTCCGGGGTTCGGGGCGTTGTCCTTCAGTGGATTGTCTTGTTCATCCGGAGTCAGAGTCAGCAAGTGTGGTATGGAGATCAAGCTTCCCGGAAGTGCCCGCTTCATTGTGGTGTACCTCACGGGGCGCTGTTATCCCCACTATTATTTAACATCTATATGCAACCCCTTGCTCAGTTGGTATGGAGCTTTGGGCTGATCTGTCACCAGTATGCTGATGACACTCAGCTCATTCTGTTGATGGAGGGGGGAGCAGCCGCCGCCCCTGCGGCTCTACAGCATTGTTTGGAGGTGATCGCTGGTTGGTTGAAGCAGAGCAGGTTAAAGCTTAATCCATCGAAGACAGAGATCCTTTGGCTTGGTTGGGGGGGAGGTTGGGAACTTCCAGCCACCGGAGTGGGAGGGGGTCTCATTGGCGCCGACCTCCTCCATCTGCACTCTGGGGGTCCACCTAGATTCGTCTCTTTCAATGGAGACCCAGGTGGCCCATATAACCCGGACTGCTTTTTTCCATCTTTGTCAGGCCCAGCGGTTGGTTCCCTTCCTCTCCAATGTGGACCTAGCCACTGTGATCCATGCAACGGTCACCTCCAGGCTAGACTATTGTAACTCGCTTTACACAGGCCTTCCCTTGCATCTGATCTGGAAGTTAAAACTGGTTCAACATGCAGCGGCTCGCCTGCTTACAGGGGGTGCCTTTCGAGATCACATTCAGCCTGTGCTGCACTGCCTGCATTGGCTTCCAGTTGAATTCCAAATCATCTTCAAGGTGTGATGTTGTACACCGCCCAGAGCCCTCCAGGGATGGGGCGATATACCAAATTGAATAAATAATAATAATAACAATACTGAGTAACCTGGGGGCAAAGTTGGGCAAGATCAGGCCATCCCAGCTCCACTATCCAGGTCTCAATAATGCACAGCAGGTCAGCTCTCTCATCCGGGATCCAGTCATGAATGTTTTATTCTGGGAATGAACTGGTGTTATAATAGTTTCGGTTTTATTCTTGACAGTTTTAATTCAGAAGATTTTATCCTTGGTATGTTGTTTACTTGTAGTTACAGGATATGTCTTTTAATGGGTGTTACAATAGTTTCAGTTTTATTTTGGACAACTTTAATTCAGAAGATTTTATCCTTGGTTATGTAGTTTATTTGTAGTTACGGAACTTTTATTTTATATATTGATTGTGATGGCCTATGGCTAATGCAATAAATCCTACTAATACTTCTGGTTTTATTCTGGATTAACCTGGCATTCAGTAGTAGCACTCCCAGAGTTGTAGCCTGCTGACAGGCATCCCCAAATATTTCTGGGTGGGAAGCAGACCAGAAGGGGTGATAGGTTTAATACGTCTCTTAATCAATCAATCTCTACTTCCTTGATGCCATGTCTCTCTTTGCTCATCATCCCAGTGATGGTGGCCCCCATGCCCATTTCTCCGCCCTACCCTGTGTAGGCATATTATTCCCCCTTCCCCCCCAAATACATGAATCACTTAAAAAACTTACAATTATAAACAAGCTAAAAACAGCACTTAAGTAGTGATTGTCAGGAAGCTTGCCCTAAGGCAAGTCTTCCAGTTTCCCAAACTCCTGGGTTGTCCCAAGGAGGTGGTTTTGGTACAGACACAACCTCCCTGCAAGACAGCATGACAAATGGGTTCGTTAAAGCAGGAAGAACATGAGAGAGCTTAAATTCAGAGATTTATTGCAGGCAAGAAATCACAAATATTAAATTCAGGTAAAACAAAAGAATACTCTAGCCCTATTTTTAGGGTGCTAGCTAACAGACCTTCTCCAACCACAAGACAAAAGAACAGGCTCCACTGGAAAGTTCATAGGCTACAGACTGCCAGCCCAGGCATTCAGCTATGTTGCAGACAGTTCTCCATCTGCAACAGTTGCACCTACTCCACTCCCATACCTGCAAAACTGCTACTTTTCATCTATATAACCAATCCCATTTTTTCTATCAGGTGTTTTACTTTATTAAACACATTATCTCTTTGCCTAAAGCTAAATTATTGACAGCTGGTTCTTTGCCCTTTGTTTTACACAGATATTTTTATCAGTTTAAATTTTAATTTTCAAGAAGATATTTCTTTCTTGACAGCGATCTATCCAATCAAACCCCTCCCACAGCCCAAGAAACTGGATCAGAGGGGGTTGCCCTCACCCTTGTTCTCCCCTGAAGGGGGGTTGCCCCTTCAGTGACAGCCTGCCACAGGCACCCCTTTCTGTATATTGCCCTAGCAGCAGCTGATCTGAGGGGTCAGGTGTTAATTGCAGAGTTGCCTTAAAGGGCCCAGTCCTGCAAAGAGCACCACCTCTTTTGCATCCAGTAATCCCAGTGGTGCTGAGCAAAAGCAGGAGCCAAGAAAGGTCTAGGTATCTTTCCTACTGGACACAGCTGATACAAATTTCCCTCCTCTGGCCAGGTGAGGTGTCTAGCAAAATGGGGGAAGCAGGAAAGTTTAATTGTGGTCCAGCCCATAGGTTTAAACAAATGCCAGGTTATTGGTGTAAAGTTTTGCTTTGATAGAGGTAAGCCCAAGGTTTCAGTTGATAATAGCCTGAAAACCAAGCTCATGTTCAGCAGCTGAAAATCAGCATCTGGGAATTACAGGCCTTAACATGTAGTCCTTGGTCATGCTTGTCAGTTGGGGTCTTACATGGCAAAATGACCTCAATAACTACACTGCAGTCTTTTATGTAACATGTGCAAATTGATACCTTGTTGGGATGAGGTTGAAAATTAGATCATCCATTTTAATGTGCTTACAGTTTAATATGGGTAGAGAAAGTTTCAAGAGGAACAGAATCCTCATTACATGGCATCGCTTATGACTAAAGTGTTGCTGTTTCCAGCACTGCACTCCTTGCCTGCACATCACATTTGATAGATGTCCCAAGGTCCATCACCCCTCACAGTGTGCCTTTGTAACTCATGAGAGGCAATGAGGCTCTGCTTCCAAATCAAAGAGTTCCCTTTATCTTTAGGCCTGCAGCACTGTCTCATTATGGGGTTACATTTCAAATGAGAAAATATTCCCCATTTGCCCTTATGAATCTATCAGCTGAGCTTGTCTCTAGCACACGTTTTGTATTCAGATACAAATGAGGATATACTTGTATGTCATAATAGGCATCAGGGGAGGATAAGGCCTAAGCCTATCAAATGCATGGCGTACCCCCTACTCTTTGGTGACATCCTGTGGTCCTCCATCTGGACCTTTGCTTTTTCCGCCCTTTATTTTGCTATTGCCACAGTGGGGAATTCCCCAGCATGTGCTAATATGATTTTATGTCTTTCCAGTCATGAGGTCATAGGATTCAATGTTAATCTACTCCTATAGCAGAGTGGGTTGATTCTTTTGATACAGTAAACCTTCAACTAGTGTATCTGCAGCATTGCCATGCAATGCAATTACGCTATCTTGAAGTGCTCATTCTAGTGGATCCTATTGTTCTATTTTCACTTTTTGTACAGAAACTGTCACTGCTTTTGAGAGGTGCAATTCCGGTTGGCATCAAATACACAGCAGCACCTTAGGGAATAGAGGTAACAGTATGTCAGCAGCAAGGCCCTTCTAATGATGGCGGTTTTACAGTTTGAAGCACTGTCATTAAATCAGCATTACTCAGGCACCAAATGCGAAGCCAGCTGGGATATATTTAAAGGCAAACCCACCCAGACAAAATTTCAGACCTGAACCTTATTATGCATTTTCACTGTGTGTTAAGAAAAGCAGCTTCATTAAGACTAAGTTCTTCCTTTAGAAAAATAATGTAGAAGTATGTCACTGTATCTACAAATTCAGTTAGTTCTACAAGTTGGTCTATACATGGTGTTTGTTGCAGTCTCTCAGTATCAGCTTCATCCATTCCCTTATTGTTACATGCTTCTCATAGAAATTGTTTCATTGGATGCATGCCACCAGATGCAAGTACATCTAAAAGGGACATGAATCCTCTCTCTCAGATGTATTGACAGTAATCCCTGTAGTAAATATTTCTAAACTAAATATTTCTAAATATTTCTAAGCAGAATTCATGCCATGGAAAGCTGGTGGCATCTATTTGAGTATCAGGTGTGTGTTTTGCGACACTAAGTAGAACCTTTGGTAAGAATCAGGACCTTATCTGTAGTAAACAGGTCAGGCTAATGCAGCGATGGCGAACCTTTTCGAGACAGAGTACCCAAACTGCAACCCAGAACCCACCTATTTATCACAAAGTGCCAACACGGCAATTTAACCTGAATACTGAGGTTTTAGTTGTTTGAAAAGGCACACGTTTTGTTTGTTCAACTCCTCGAGTAGCAGCAGCCGCCAGCCTGCTCCAGCCTCCAGCAGGTCCTGCATTCACCCGCAACTATGCCCTGCGCTGCTCCAGCATCTCCGCCCCACCCCCCTGCCTCTGCCCCACACCCTCGAGCAGGGGCCAGCCTGCTCTAGCCTCCAGCAAGTCCCACTTGCGCAGCTCTGCACCTCTCTAGCATCTCCGCCTCCTCTGCCTCTGCCCCCCCCTTGGGCAGCAGCCACACAGAGCACAGGCATCAGGCCCACCAGCGAAGTCTTCCCTCCTTGCAGTGGTGCGCACACGTTGTGCCCAGCAGCCCAGGCAAGCCTAGATGTGTGGGGGGGGGGATTTTCTGCCCCCCCCCGACATGACGAACTCTGTGCGCACGTGCCCACAGAGAGGGCTATGAGTGCCACCTCTGGCACGCGTGCCATAGGTTCGCCATCACTGGGCTAATGGCACCTACTTATGTAACTATTTGCACTGTTAAGCCCCAGTCCATACTGGCAATTCTATACGTGTTTGACAGGGAACATATAAGCTCAAGACTCACTCCCATGCATTGTGCATGTTTAATTTATGCACCAAGGATATATGCAACCTGGTCCCCGGTGTGTCTCTAAAATCATGCTTTGACTTCTTTGAAAGTCTACAGGTATGCACCAGTCCTCAGGGTCTCTTTAACAGTCATTTACGTACCTTGCAGATTATTACCTCATCACTCTTTCTGATACTGTCTGAAGTGCTTTGCTGAAGTGCTGAGGAACCCTGAAGTTCATTGCAATATACATGTGAGCAACTAGTTTACTACATCTCAAAATATACCCATCTGCCACATCTAAACAAGACTGAGCTGATTTAAAATAATTTTGACCAGTGCACATGAGAACGTGTTTAGTTGTTGAGATTATGTGTAGATCGTATTACTGATAAACATATTTGAGCTGTTATTGTACGTCTTTCTCTTTGTAGGCAAAGCCAGACCATTAACCCTTTGTTGATGCTAATAAGCATGATGATCCCTTATCTGCCAAAGAGTGGAAGGATTCTGAGAGGTAGTTGAAGTCCAGCTTTTGTCAGCCTTTCTTAGTCTGTTTTGTTTGTTTCAACTCACATGGAATAGAACAGTGATGGTGAACCTTTTTGAGACAGAGTGCCCAAACTGCAACCCAAAACCCACATTTATCACAAAGTGCCAACACGGCAATTTAACCTGAATACTGAGGTTTTAGTTAAGAAAAATGGTTGGCTCTGAGGCGTGTGTTACTCGGGAGTAAGCTTGGTGGTAGTTGTTGGCTTTGCTTTGAAGCCAGCAACCGAGCTTACTCCCAGGTAAAGGATCGTGCTTTAGTTTTTTGCATGAAAATCAGTGGGGTTTAACAGCACTTAACAGGATTACCTATACTGCTTTCCCAAAACTAGGTCTTAGGTTTAATGCTAATAATCAAGCCCAGCAGCCCAGGCCAGTCTAGATGGGGGGAGCAATTCCCCCCGCCACATGGTGAACTCTGTTTGTGCGTGCCCACAGAGAGGGTTCTGAGTGCCACCTCTGGCACCCGTGCCATAGGTTCACCATCACTGGAATAGAACCACTCCTCCTATAAGAACATCACTATTGAAAAGAGTCACTTTCTTCATTCTTTTACAGAATTCCATGGCAGGTGAAAGTCAAATAGTGTCCAGGTATTTAAACAGAAAAATTTAAGCAGTGATTGGATAGGTGAGCTTTGGGATCAGAATTTATTAACAAACTAACAAATCTGGCAGTATTTCTTAAGGCTCGATAAAGGATTGTGAACAGTTCTTTCAATGCAAGAAGTAAATTGTATCAAATGTAGAAAGCTATTATCTATTCCAGCTCACGGCACTATGAACAATTTAGCCTTGAAAGTGCCTGAGCAAACTGCTGCAGCTATTGACTGAATCAATCAGATTTTTAAAATGATCCCCCTTGCACAGAGACATGCACACCAATTGTCTCTAAAGCATACATGCTGGGATTCATCCACCTTTAGTCTTGGTCTTATGTTCTCTATTTATGTTTTGCTGTTCACCAATCTGAGCCCTCCGGGGGAGGGCGGTATATAAATATAACCAATTAAATAAATAAACAAACAAACAAACAAACAAACAAATAAATAAATATGAACTCTGAATATATGTTGCACTTTCTTTGAATTTTACTCCAGTGTTGTTTCAAATTGTTTACTCCAGTGTTGTGTCATAGTATATCACCCTCACTATTTAGAGTACTTGACAGCTTGGCTGCAATTGTTGTGCTTTTGCATGATGCTGTGGAATGCTGTTGTCGTGCCACTATGTCTGCTGTGCTATACTAAAGTGGATATGCATTTGCTGTTAAAATATTATAGTGCAGATGATAATACTGGTTTGTATTCTTGTTGAAAAGAAAAGCAGCAGGAAAATGAGCTGTGTGGCTTGACAGTTTTTTTCCATCTCAGATGTCAGGGCTTTTCTACCAAAAAAGAATGCCAGATTCTTGTATGTGCGTGCCTTTCTATGCTTTATTATAAGCTGTTCATCTATATGTTTTTGTTCAGGCTGTTTCAAAGGCAAACTGCCATATGTACCTCTGCCTCTGCAAGTTCTGCTGGGGGGACCTTGTGGGTCTTCAGCAGCAGGAGAGCCATCTGTAGTCAAGCTAGCTTTTGTGATTATCATAAGTGTATTTAATTAATCCTTCAACCAAATCCTTTCTTGTGATAGGAATCCATGGATGGTGGTGCTTTTATTTAACGGAGCTGCCTTTTTTCAATCCTCACTCTGCCACATAATTTTTTTTCATGAATGTAGATGGGAAATAAAAGGATACAATAGTTTTAAGACAGCCCATTACATATGTGTGTGTGTGTGATGGTGGCAAGACTTAAGAAATTGCACTCAAATCTGTGCTGTGTTGTGACTAGAAGACACACTTAAGGCAGAATCTATGCCCATTTGTGGAGGATGGGAGACAATTTCTCTCTTGATTGTGGGAGATCTCGTACTTAATCAATGAAAGTGTCTATAAATCATTACAATGAAAGGCTGCCTTTAATCACCCCCTTTTCATTAAATATGGAAGTGTAGATTGCTCCTTGTAATAAAACACCAGATCCAAAACAGCTTGGAAAACGAAATGAAGTCTATGTCAGATCCAGGTTTGCAGATTTCAAGAGAGACCTATCAATTTCATTTGCCTGTTCCCATGGTTTTAAGAAAAGTAGACAGTTTTTAAGGTCTGTAACCTACTAGCTTGGATACAGACCAGAAGTAAAAGCCAGCTTTTGTTTCATCAATTTGAGGCAAGGAGAAATTGAACTGATGTCTCTCTAAAGAATTGTTGAAAGCTTTCATAGCCAGAATCAACTGGCTGTTGTGGGTTTTCTGGGCTATGTGGCTGTGATCTGGTAGCTTTTGCTCCCAATGCTTCACCTGCATGTATGGCTGGCATCATCAGAGGTTTCTGATGCCTCTGAAGATGCCAGCCATAGATGCAGGCAAAACGTTATGAGCAAAAACTGCCAGACCACAGCCACATAGTCCAGAAAACCCACAACAGCCATATCCCAAGAAATTTTACTTATTGTCAGCTCTACCAGTTAAACACTGATCAGTCTTTAAAGTCTGTAATTAAAGCTTTGGTTTATCCATCTTCTCTGATTAATTGATGGGCAGCCCAATCCAGAGCTCTGGGGTGGCCAGGGATGGTGCAGCTGCGACACCATGCTGCCGCCTCCAGAGGGCTTTTTGGCAGTGTGGGAAGGCAATAAACCAAAAAACCCCTCCCTTCTTCCGAAAAGCCCTCCATTGGGCTCAATGTACTTACACCACTCAACAGAATGGTGTAAGTCCATGACCTAGGCCACCACGTTCCGTTTCTGAAGGCAGTGCTGCGGTGGAAGCTGACAAAAGTCAGCTCCATCCCCTACCACACCTTCAGAACACTTCCTGTACACCAGTGATGGGGTGCTTACACAGTGCTCAGCACCATGTTGGACTGTCTGGGAGGCTGCTGTGGCCATCCACCAGTAAATTTGCCCCTCCGCCAGGGTTAGTGCCCTGGGGAAGAGCATTTCCACCAGCGTAGGGCCCCATCACCTCCACAATTCCTTTGCCCCCCCCCCTAGATTAGGCCATAAAGCAGTAATCCTAAGAAAGTCTACACATAAGTAAATCCCATAAGGAAAGGCTACACATAAGGAAAGGTTTAATTTCATCACATTATGAGTATGAAGAAACTAATATAGTTTTTCAAAATCATAAAATGCTGCACTACTGGGTCTCCTCAAGCCCAACTTAACATGATAGTGAACTTGTGGGCATCGTGAGTTTGCCATCATGTTTCGTTGGGCTCCAAGCAAGGTATGTTGCTGGCACTTCTTGAGAAGCTGTGAGTATTGCTATTTTTTTCCTAATTAAAAAAATGAAAAGAGTAGGAGTGTATGGATTGAAAAAGGTGGGATTTGTTTGGCAAGAGCAAATTTTGTTCACATTTCACAAGCAAGACTTTTCAGTGAGATTCTGTCTAGAGGGCAATATAACAAAGTCATCAAGGCTAGAATAGTTTTATTATCCAGGAGGGTCCTTTTTCATCAAACAGCTCTTGCCTTAACCCAGACCAGCTTATTTCTCCCCAAGTTTACTAAGAGGCAGCCGATTTCCTATGTTGTCAGCCAAAAGCGTCGTTCTCATTCCCGTTCATATTCTTTAAGGATTCTAGTCGTAACCCTGAACAGAGTGCAGAGAAGGCTAAAAGCTGCCTTAAATTCCACTTTCAGCTGGTGATGCCAAAAATGTGTAAAACACATAAAAAAGAGCATGCAGTCCCCAGTTTCATGGCAGGAAGGTGAACTGAAACTGTAATGTTCTACATCACAAAGCCATTATTAGAAATATATTTCCCATTATATTCTTATAGTAGTAAAAACATATCCCTGCCTCCTGTTTATTTTTACAACTAACACAGAATAAGAGATGTAGAGGACCAGTCTTCATTTTTGTTTTATTTTATATCTCATTGGAATGAAATTATTTGGAAATTGCAAGGTCTGGAACTGGTGTGGTGAGCACTTCCTCCTGTTCTTGCAGAGCTTAAGACAAGTTAATGTGATTTGCAGCAAACTCTACTGGCAAAGAACTGTTCACTGAGAAATGTTCGAGCTCCAGTTCAGGGTGTGCAACCATTTAATTTAATTTTGCTTTGCCCGCTCCATGACAAATTGGATCATTCTATTCTGTTAAAAGTTTTTAAATCTAATTGTCAATTTTAAAGAAGACTGTTACTTAAGAGAAAATTCTGCTTGTTTAAAGACAGGATTTATCATTGCCGGTTGTCCATTTAGCACAATGTCTTTCCTACAAAAATAGGAAAATGCTAAGGTGACAGAGATAAGATAATTTTTCTTCTCCCATCTCCCCACGGTTAGAACCCTAAACTGAACTGCTTCTGTTTATCAGGGCACTCCTTTTTTCAGCAATATACTAGGCACGTGCAGAAAGTACCGCTAGGCAGTTAAAAAAGGCATATTGGCAGTGCTGTGCAGACAAGGCAAAGTATGTTTGCTCTGTTTTGGTTTCCAAGCTGAAGGAGGACTGGATATGTTTTTTGGAGCGTCCATATGACATCCTCCTCTAGGTTCTCCTGTTTCCAGATTTTTCCCTGCTTTGCTACAATCTGCATGGAATAATGCTGCCCAAGAAGCATTTACCTTTTCTCGTTCCTGAGCATCCCACCCACACTGATGCTATCTTCCATCTGTCAGAGTCTTAAGACCATAGTGTGAGTTGGATCCTTGATCTTTTTGGCTCTCCCTAAGAAAGTTGATTTCCAGGGTCACAAGATCTATGAGTGAAGTAATAGCCACATGGGTTAAAAAGGAGAGTGGGGAAATTGTGCCCATCCTCTTCCATCAGCTCCAGTCATGCAGGATTTTTTGCCCCTTTCCTCCTCTCCACTGTAACCTCCTATCCCATGTGGCGAGTATTGCCAGGACCCAAAATGGTTGCTAGGGCTTGGGGAACCTTGGGAAGATCAGTAATGGTCAACACCTTCTGCTGACAAATGGTGGGGTGCAACCCTGCATTTTACCAAGAAATTAAGGAATGTATAGGTTCTCTGTGTTGCACTTAAACAGAACTCTCTCGCCTATCCTATTTTTCTTCCCTATCCATTGTAATCTGCCTAGAGATAACTTCTCTCTACCCAAAACCAGAATGACATGGTATTCATCCTGCCTCAGATTTTCTGGATAATATTATCCATCAGCAAAAGTGACCTCTGAATTACTCATGTTGTGTAGATCTTTAGAACAGTTTATTTGACTAATTTGCAAAGAACTGAAATGGCCAGTCCTGAAACGTTCAGTTCTTAGTAGCCAGCAACAAAGTGTAGCTAATTAAGCTTTCCCTGCCTGAGTCATAGGTGTCATTTTCAATTGCTAGAAATGCTAACATAAGTAAAAATGGAACACACTAGCTTTCTTTTACCAATGTGATAAATAAAAGGGAGTACTTTGTTTTATGTGATTGATGTTACCTAAAATAAATCTGGGCATTCTAGCTTTCTTTATTTTAAGAGGGAGTCGCATGACGTAGTGGTTAAATGCTTGCACTGACACTCCCATGGTCAGGAGTCCGAGCCCCCTGTGGGTCAGATATCCCGGCAGCTGGCTCATGGTCAACTCAGCCATCCATCCATTCCTTGGTCAGTAAATGAGTACGTCTAGCACATAGCTAGGGGGTAAAGAATAGCCAAGGAAAGCATTGGGAAACTACCCCACAAAAACGGCTTGCCTATGAAATCACTGCTTACAGTGGTACCCCAGGGTCGAACACGACTGAAAGGGAAACTTTTTTATTATTATTTATTTAAGGGGACCATCAGGTGTACAGTTAACTAATATGAAAATGTTTTAAAAGTTAATTTATACTGTTATACGTTGTCCTTGAGGGTGTCCTAAATACAGTACTTCAGATATGTTTGAAATTACAGAAGAATCTGTGATCATATTTCCAAACTTGCAGGAGTGTATTAATTTTCAGTCTTCTGACAAGCACCTTACAGTCTTCTACAATAGCTGTTTGTTAAAGTTGGTAGTTTTTAAATTTTTGGAAGCCACTTAAGGATTCATTCATGCTGATTGCACTTGTCTTTCTCAAAACAATAAATGGCTGTTACAGTTTTTCATAGCATTCCACACTGCTGTGCTGTTCATTGTTCCACATTCTTGGAGCTTCCCATTTCAGCATGCTGATCAAAAAGTTTACTTGCTGTATTAACAAGTGGCTTAATTTTGAGAAGTTGAACCTGTTCTTATGTCTTCCTGCAGAGCATTTGGTTCCTTTTGTTTTTCAATCTGGTTGTGCCCATCTTTGCAGTTCACAGAGCTTTGATTATCCCTGTTCTCTTGCAAGAACCAACACAATCGGTTGAGTCACTGAATAGATCTAAAAGCAGTGAATAAATCTAAAAGCAAACAGCATGCTTGTAGGCAGTTATTGGCTTTGGTTGAGGTATTCAACTTCCTGTTGCTTTTCTTCATGTTTGCTCTGTGCTTGCCTGCCAAGCTTTTTGCATGAACCTTTTATATGACAGATTCCAAGCCTCTCCCACACTTGCCCACTCTGTAGCATAGCTATTTCTAGTGACAGTCTACCAAGGGAAGAAAGTGAAAATTGGAGCTTTGTTCTTTTTGCAGTGTACTTGGATAGTTTAATTCACAATTTGTGTGTGTGTATGTCTTGATTCGCTTTGCCTTCTCTCACACACGTATTTAGCTTCAGGGTGTGGCAAAGTCAAAGGAGTAAACATGCAAATACCTCTCAAAATGCAGTTTTCGCATCTCCCTCCCAGCTCCAACACAGTGGCCTTCGACAATAGTTGATCAAACTACCACTGCAACTGTGGCCCCCACCACAGAGGCCACCACCATCACCACCACCACTGAAGCTACAACCACTACTAAAGAAGCAGCTACCACCATAGAAGCTACAACTGCTGTGGAAACAACAACCATCACCACAATTGTTGCTAGCACTATAGCTATTGCAACAGATGATTCTGGTATTGCACTTTCCTTTCTATTAGCTATCTAATCCATACCTAGATCTTTTTCAAACACTTAATGTCATTCATTAAGGCTTAACATCGAAATGTGAATGCCTTTTTAAACCATACAGTAATATTGGAATTGCTTAGCAAATGAAATACTTAGACTGCATACTCCCTAGGTAGTTGCTTTGCCGTGACTCTTCAGAAAGGCCATCTGCCTTAAAAGCCAGCTACTGCCATCTATAACTATCTTGAAGTTAGTTGTAGAAGACATTACTATTAGCATCTATACTTAGATTGCCCCAGAGTATCTAGTTTGATAACTGCCTAAGTCCCCATTTTCATGATGTCCTATATATGTGACCAATCAGTAAATATTGAGTGGCACAAATTGTATTTTATTAATGCGATCCGTCTCATGCAGTAGTACTGACATGGATGTCAAAATAGTATCGACTTTGTATTGTCGAAGGCTTTCACGGTTGGAATCACTGAGGTGCTGTGTGGTTTCTGGGCTATATGGCCATGTTCTCTCCTGACGTTTTGCCTGCATCTGTGGCTGGCAGATCCTCTGAAGATGCCAGCCACAGATGCAAGCGAAACGCCAGGAGAGAATGCTGCTAGAACACGGCCATACAGCCCAGAAACCACACAGAACCTCAGTATCAACTTGCTATATATATGTAGCTCATTATTATCTGTGGCCCCCAAATTATTTTTCTCTCACCAGGGCGCATATAATATATTTAATAACTTTTCCAAAAGAGCCCCTGTAGGCATGCACAGGACTTCTAACCAGACCAATCCCTGAACGGTTTCTTGCTGCCCCAGATTGCATGGGTATTAGATTAAAATAAGGAGCACTGTGGTCAGCAGGAAGGGAGCAGGGAATGTGATTCTTTGGATCCCAGTTTTCATTGGCATTCATTCAAGGACAGAAAATTTAGCAGTAGCACTATATCAAGCTGCAACATTGAAGAAAAAGAAGCTTTAATCAAAATCAAGTGAAATGCCAATTGAAAATGCTGTATCTTTCACTAAAAAAAGAGAGAAAAGAAATAGGGGTGCCTGTTTCAGTTCTGGAGAGCTCTATCCCCTTGTAGAGTCTAAAACAGACTAGAACAGATGTTTTCAGTGGACTAAGAAGCTCTGGTCCGCAAAATCAGTAATGTGACAAAATCAGTAATGTGATTAACTCAGTCAGAGTCCCATGGGGCTAGGGCGGAATACAAATCCAATAAATAAATAAATAAATACTTAATTATGGGGCATGATGCCCTTCATGTGAGAAATTCCAGGAGAAAAAAGGCTAAGCTGTATAAGATCTTTGTAATCAAGGAACAGCTGTGGATTTTTAATAATGAATTGCAAGGGCATTCTGAAGTGACATGCATATCCTAGGGTGCTCTCTGGTTAATAAACTGGGCTACCCAGCACTAAATACTGCAACTGTTGATTTAGCACAGAAAACAAACTAGGGCCCTTTCCACACGGGCCAAAAACAGCGCCCTAGGGACAGCAAAAACGCCGTCCCTAGGGAGCTGCTCACATGGGGGGTGCTGCTGCATTGCAGCAGCGCCACCCTCGCTCCAACCTCGCTCCCCGAGCGAGGTTTTCCGGAAACAGTGGCTTCCAGCCGCTGCCGTGCGAATGGCAGCGGCTGGAAGGTGCCATCCCCCCCTTTCCCGAACGCCTTACCTTCCCTCCGACCTTCCGGTGCGTCGTCCAGGCCTGGGGACATGCCCCCCCCGCCCTGCGACTCCAGAGCTGTCGCGCAGGGCAGGGGGGCATGTCCCCTGGCCTGGGCGATGCACCAGAAGGTCGGAGGGAAGGGAAGGAGTTTGGGCAACAGCACAGTGATGTGCCGTCTTCCCAGCCCCTACTGGGACCGTTCGTGCAAACGGCCCCAGGGGGGTGCGTTGGCGTCGTATACGCCGACACCCCCCCGCGAGTGTGGCCGTGCGGAAACAGCGTAGGGGGTTTTTTTGGTGGGGAGGCCACTGACCGCCACTAACATTTACAGAGATTGGCCTGATGTTCCTTTCACTGTATTAGATAATAATTATAATAATTAATAATAGTATCTTTATAGAACTATTGAATATAGAAAGAATTTAAAATACCTTATTTGAGTCATCCTTACAATAGCCCTGTAAGAGGTCAGAAGGTTACCATACATATTGGTTCCATTCAGGAAACACAATAAACCTTGATTTAATGAAGCCCTGGTTAGTTGTGATGCTCAAATAGACATGGCTAGTCATGACTGTACCAGGAATTCAACCAAGAATGTGTAGCTGATGAGTACCAAGTATGGTTTGTTGTGAAGTCTGAATTCTCACATCACAATTTTTTGTAATTACACCACCTGGTTGTTGAGATGCCATTATAGGGAGGATATATCTTCCTTCACTGACAGGCAGAACAGAGGCAAGAAATTTATGTTTATGGGTTTGTTATTTACATCTGATGGTTCAACGTAGTTTGTTGTGCAAACCAAACTTTATCACGGCATTGTAATGCAGCCATTGTAGATAAGGAAGGGCAGTTGGAGGTTGAGAGATACCAGCAAAACTAAGATTACCCAGTGAGTTTATAGCAAAGGAAAAAATTGACCTATGAATTTCTCTGGCTTTGTGTAGCCAGCTGCTTAAGTTTTTAAATAACGAGAATCCTCAGTAAGTGCAGTAATCAGCAAAACTATTATAAGAAGCTCCTCTGCAAGTATGGATCAATTTTGCCTGGCTCCTAGCATGCAGCAACTGACTTTGTGTGCATCCAAACATTTACCTTAAGTGGGCAAAATAATCTTCTAAAAAGTCCCCAACACAACAGGATTTTTCTTCAAATTTATTTTTAAAATTCAAAGCTGAGATGCTGACTGTGGATGCATTATACAAAGAATGCAAAGTGTCCCTGAAGCTGATGTGATAAATCTTGATTACTTAAGAAAAAGTTGCCTATGGTATTCTTGGGTATAACATCTTGTTGTACTTCTAATGTATTTAATAAGGCAGCTATGTCATGATTTGCAATAATTTCTTGCTAACACACATAAAAGATAAAGCAGACCCTTCTAGTTCTTGATTGTACTTGTCTTCACAACTCTTCCATGTACAGAAACTTATGGACATCAGTTGCAGTGTTCATGTGTAGGCTAAGCATAGGTATACAAACTAGGTACCCAGCTTGTGATATGTTTATTTAAGGAATGACTTCTCAGTACCAACCCAAAACTAAATGGCTCCTGGGCAGTGGTGGGATTCAAAGGATTTAACAACCGGTTCTGATGGTGGGATTCAAGTAATTTAACAACTGGTTGTATACAAGCATCATTTTCACAACCGGTTCTGCCGAAGTGGTGCAAACCTGCTGCATCCCACCACTGCTCCTGGGTAATCATGTAATGATATTAGATGGCCCTGCACACATTGATAAGTGGCTGGTGAAAGAAGGTGCCATACGATAAGCATGTGTTAATAAAATTGCTTTTGTTGGATAGTAAAATATGTTTCTGAAAAGGAAACGTCAAAATCATATTCTGTAGTAGCATGTGCTTTCATTTCCAAATGGGGTTTTTCATTTGAAAACCAAAGCAATAGCTAGAGTTTCTGATGTAAAACCTTCAGGCCAATTAAACAGTTGTACAAAAGATAACAGATTCTTTAACTTAATGTGACCTTTGCAGACTATGGGTAAAAAAATTCCTGGCCTGCTTTAACTTAAGATAATGACCATGTGCATTGATTTTTACCTGCTGTGTGCAACACTAAAGTGAGTTTCTAGAGCAGTGGTGGCAACCTAAGCACTCCAGATGTTCATGGACTACAATTCCCATCAGCCCCTGCCAGCATGGCCAACTGCTTGTAGCAGGGCTGATGGGAATTGTAGTCCATGAACATCTGGAGTGCCATAGATTCACCACCATGGTTCTAGAGCTTCAAGGGCTAAGCCATTCAGGCTCAAGCTTCAATAATCCATCTTCCTGAAAATAATCAAAGTTTTTATGCTATCAGTTAGCCTTTCACTGCAAGCTAGCAATTAAGTGAAGAGCCTCCCTTATTGGTTACTTCATGCATCAAGCCTTGCTAGGTTGTTCAGATTCTTTGGGAGGAATCTCAAGACAATTTAAGACTCATCCACACAATAGTCTCCAGCTCTCGCAGCCAGGTTCATCTGGGTATGAAGTCTCCCAAGCAAAGCTCCAGTCCCCGGACAAAAAAAAAAGGTATCCTCCTCCCTCAGTTTCAAGAAGTCAGCTGTACAGACTCCATATATATTCTTCGTTGGCTCACCATGAAAACACTTATTTAATTCTCTTCTGCCTCCAAAATTAGGGGCGTCTATATGTTAACAATATTTGCATTTGTTTCATGCTCTGCAAGCAGACAAGTCGTATGTACAGAGCAGAAACATTTGAATCTTCTGAGTTCTAAAAAAGTAAAATTTAGAGGGGTCCTTCATTGATCCTTAGATTGACAATCAGCATATTGGATGGAGAACCTAACTTTCTGCAGTGCACTGTAAAGAGCTGAATAGATGCTCTTTCTGCATTGTTCAAAACATATACAAAACAGTTCGTTCTTCCATTAAGATCTGGCCATATCATTCAACGACTAGCAGTTCATCTAATGTAGGAAGTTAAGGACTTTGAGCTTCCTTTTTGACAGTCACATGACCCAGAAAATGTGTCTTTTATGTCTCACAAGGCCTGGAAGTTGAAATCAGACGGCTGGGCCACTTTTTTGCATATTAGAAGGAATGGCAGCAACATCTGCTTTCACAAAAATGACTTCCTCTGGCTATTTTGAAAATGCTGCTCTATCATTTTTTTTAATGTAGCTTATTTTCCAAACTGCTCTCTACAGAATTATCAGGGGCTGCATTGACAAGATTTTTGTCACTGTTTCTTTTTACTGTTCAATGTGTGATTTTATCTGGTGTGATAGAGATTTGTATATAACATTGATATTTCAAAGAAGTATTTGACATATCCTTTGAAGTAGAGGTACAAGACTTTCTCATGCATTTCCCATATGACATAGTGCTCTAGTGTTCAAATCCTGTTACTCTGTGCTTTCAGTTTTTCCTCACATTAAAGTGCTTAGTTAATTCAGAAGAGAAATTAGAATGCATATTTGTCTATAATCCAGTTTACTAACCTCTGTTCTAACCTGTTCACCAGCTGGCGATGGAAAGCCCATCTGGGACGTAAAAGCTTCACCTACCAGTAACTGGGCAAATATCACCTGGAACCACAAGTTTGATCCTGAAACTGAGTTTGTGGTTGAGTATATCAACAGTAAGCATTGCGACATGGGATTATTTCAGGGTCCTTGATGCCACCAGGGATCCTGACATCTCTCAGGGCTTCAACTGATTTTATATGATTTTAACTACAGGTTAACTAAACCTAAACTAAATAGGAGGATCCATTAATCAGATTTTTTTAATTGTTAAAATTCTGCTGCGTCCTGGATTTGAATGCGGGAGAGAGGCTTAATTCCCTCCCTTTCCCAGCCCCAAATGACCCCTCCTAGAACTTATTTTGCCCCTTTGGGGTAACCATATCGACAACATGAACGTTTCCCCTAGTGAGATAAATTGTGTGACATTAAGAAAAGGAAGGGGGAGCACTCTCTGCAACAGACCCTATGGTTATCATTTAAAATTTAAAAATATGCTGAAGAACTGGTCACATATTTTCATGTGTCTCAATGAGTTTTACATCTGTTGCTTGGTCTGGAGGGGAGGGCAGCCAAGGAGAAGGCATAGTAATTTGTAAAACAGATTACAGTGGAACTGTGCTTTTTATGTTGGTATCCGTTGGAATTCAGTTACTTCCCCTTCCCACATAGTGGATTAAGAACAATACAACCTGATGCAGCTGCTTTTAAAAACTGGCCTAAGTGGTCTGTGATGGCTGCACAATTTTACAAAATAAAATAATTATAGAAATCTATCCATAAATATTAAACTGGCAACAAATTCTTAGGTTAGTTTTGGAAATTAAGACAAATTGTGGGTTGAGAGATATAAAGGGTTAAAACCCACAACTATTGCAAGAGAACATCTGACTATAACAAAAGAGCTTTGGAGATTAATAGTAAAACCGCATTTTGGTTTCAAATCCCTAAAATTCCAGATCGGTTTCAATGTTTCTTTACTGAACCTTTTTTTTACTGGTAGTAAGTAGCGATCAATGTAACCAACATTACTTTGTTCACAAACCATTGTGATCCCACACTTTTTTTCTGATTTGCTGAGCATATTAAGCAGACAAATTATATGCAGTGTATAATTATATGTTTAATACAAAGCTAAATTCAAATCTCATCTGGGTGTCTTTCATTCAAAGTGTGTTTGCAGTTATGTTTACCATGGTTTTAATTTGCTGGGGTAGCCTCTATATTGTATTCTTGGGGTTGCTTGTAGCAGATGAAGTTAGTTTTTCATCATTTGCATTACCCACAGTATTTGAAGTTATCAATAAGGAACCCTTGTAATTCTTTTACCTAGCATAACAGAATAAAAAGTGTTTGATACAACACCTTTCACTGCACAGAAGTCTCAATCTACTGCCTTGCGCAAATCCCCATGGCTTAATATTGGGGATCCCAATGTGGCCCACTCAGCTAATCCCTACAGTATCACAAGTATCTGTTTTTTCTGAGATGATTCTTGAGCATCTTCCTGTGTGCTCCATTGATGAGATAGAACTCTAAGAATTTGTTTCTTGGTTATGCCTTTAAAGGGTGCCAGTAATTTCTGCTAAACAAGCCACTGCCAGCAAAAGTGTTGCTCTGGATTTCAGCAGTTTTGTAACATTGGTTGGAATGTTTTGCCAGTGGTTTGCTAAGGTCAATGCAGAATCAAAACATATTTAGTTAAATTCTCACAGAACAAGGAATACTTGCAGTTTTATAGGATTTACCTATACTAGGGTTTATAATAATTGATTGTGTCCATTTATTATGCGAATGTTTGTTTCAACAACGTACATTTAATACAAGCTTAACTGTATTTTAATCCACAAACATGTTTCTAATAAGAAATTTTAGGTGAACTTTATGTAACCTTGTATGGTGATTAGTTCAGAAAATGTACTTTTTACACTGAGATCCTAAGTAAAGTTATACCCTTCTAAGTCCTTGAGCTTAGAAGGGTGTAATTTTTCTGAGGATGACACTTAAATATAGCAAAAAGTTGCTTTCAGAGGAAGGAGTGTGCAGTTGTGATATACCCTTCAGATTCATTATGACATCACCAAGTTAAGTAAGGGCTATGCCAATTGCTTCCAGTCCAGTTAAGGGGTACCCAGAGATGGTTGTGTGAACACTTCCTCATTTGTTTTCTTGTACCCCTGATTTTGTGTTAGATCACTGAACTGGTAGTATAGGAAGATTCAACTGGATGTAGTCAAAAGTTTTTTAAACAGGTGCTTTTTCAGACTAAATGTTTTTAGACAATTTATTCTTATACATACAAGTAGTATGAATTGACAGCACGTCTTTTATACACTAACTCTTTAACTGTGAATTGATAGTACCAGAACCATAGAGGTTAACTGTATGCAATATCCATCTAACATGCTGCTTACTATCAGCAGGGGCATATGTCTTTTTATTAGCCCAAGGTGTCTTTGGTGGAATTTGCTGGCGTGGTAATCTCTGATTTTTCTGCTAGCTGCCTTTGATGTGAAGTTTCTGTTTCTTAGGTAATAAAACAATGAAATCTACCACTGATAAACCCTTTATGGAGCTGATTAACCTAATTCCTGGGGAGAAGTATGTAGTACGGGTTTTTCTCAAAGGGAATGATACCATCACCAGCTCGAACATAACCTTTAACACAAGTGCAGGTGAGATGGGGCTCAGCCCCACTGTGTAATACATCTTGGATACTTTTTGTTCCATTCCAGACTTTGTTGCTTTTCTTTGTGCCATTTCCTCAGATGGAGGAATTAAGCCATGCATGGAACAAATTTCATCCACTCTTTTGCTGACATTACAAATGCTGCCCTTATTATAGAGCTAAGAAAATGAAATGTATAATCTCTATTGAGGTTATCTGGATTCTTATCTATCTCATTTTTATCCCATCCTCCCTCCAAGAAGCTTATGGTGGCATGCATGTTCTCCCCTCTTCAATTTTATGAACTACTTGCTGAAAACATGTTGGCATGGCCTTTTAGCAAACCAACCTGATTTTGCACCATAATGCTCATAACAAGGGCAGAGAACCATGGCTTTTTGTTTAGACCTGAAGATGAATCCCCCTGTCAAGAAATCTGCTATCCTGTTGCTATGTGTTCTGTTTATGTGTTGGTGAAGAGGGGTGCACTTCCTTGAACCCACTAACGGTAACCATTGTCGTGTTGCCACTGATTATTCCCATTGTCATGATGCCAGCTGACACATAAATGCATGTAATCGTATGAAGAGTTTTATATCTGGGTATTTGTGGGGAAAATATGTGAGGGATTTTTTGTACCTTCAGAAGGTACACAAAGAGACGTGTTGTGCTTACACCAATAAAAGAAGTAATAAATGCAATCTGGAAATTTTGTCAGTTTCTTTTCACAGAATATTGCTGTGCATGATCCTTGAATGTCCCTAAATTCAATTTAGATTTCAGTAGCTGCTATGTTAACATTCAGATTTCCGAACTTCCATTTTTGTGTTTTAGGAAATATTCAATAAATAGTACTGTCCTAAGTATAGTTACACTCTTGTAAGGCCATTGACTTCAAGGGACTTAGAAGGGTTTCATCTGGTTAGGATTGCACTGTAATATTCAAGTAGCTAGCTTAAGTGGGAGTTAATCATGCACTGTATTATCCCAGTTGACCTATTGTTGGTGAATGTGTTATCCATAATGGTAGTTTCATTTGTAGAAGCAGGGCAGGAGAGTTAGGTGCAGATTTCTTGTAAGCAGTGTCTGAAATCCACTCCAACAGGAATAGGACAGACATTGTATATTAAGCTGTGAACAAAATGTTATCAAGGAAGTTTTATAAGTATTTAATGTTGAAACATATGTGAGATTTAGACCGAGTATAGTAAAAAAAACACTCTGACTTCTAATACGAAAGCATGTGAAAGGAAATGCAATGACATTTATTGAGTGAGAAGTGGCTAAAAACTAAGCACTGTACAAAATTCACAAAATAGAAGAGCTTTGCCCAATGGACTGTGACTTGGATTTAGGCAGAAATGAAACTAAAACGGAAGACACAACGAAAATTATTAAGTATAATCTTACTGAAATTAGTTTTAAGACATTTTAAAGAAAGAGAATCAATTGTATTATAGTGGATAGTAAACAGGAACAATAACCAAAAAATTCCAAAGACCCCAAAATCTCTCCCATTTTGCGATATTTTCTTCCACAGCATCCTATGCGCTGCTTGTTAAACCTCACTGCTTTTCATCATAATGAGAGAAAAAACGATAAATAAGAGGTGCTGAAGAATGAACCAAAGTTTGGGCAGAATTGAGAAAGAAAAGAACAAAGTTAGTGATATCCCATAACTGGCAATAATGAGACCACCAATGATAGAATATGAAAAGACAAAAGAGAAAGCTCAAAAACAACAACAGGATCTACTGGTTGAGGCACAATTTAAAAGTGAGGCTAGTGCAGCAAAAGGGCTTCCTTAGATGCAGAAAGTACTTCTAAACGGGTCTCATTATTCTACTCAGGGCTATTCAGTGGGGTTTACACTTATGAACATATTCTTAGGATTACACTGTCAGCATATCATTTATACTATGCTGCTACCTGTGCAAAGCAGCTACAGGTTTGCACACTGACATTCCATAATTTTTGAGCATATTGTGCTGCCATGCCAACCAAAGATGTGTAGTTGCTTTGTATGGGTTGCAGATCAGTTTCAATCAGATGATGGTCAGCCCAAGCTCATGGGGAAGGTCTCTGCCTCACAGCTGTATTGGGCCACAGGAGAAGCAATGGTAACTTTGTAAATTGGCAAACAGAATGGGGAGAGAAGACTCCAAATAAAAAAATAAGAAATGGTGAAAGCATTATTCATACCTACTAACCCTCTAAAATGTAAAACAATCCGAATCCACTTGTGCTTATATTATTGCTCATGGCAAAGGTTTGAATTCAGCACTGTTGTGAAACTGAAATCACTAACAAATATACTGTTCTTTGAACTGTTTCATGCTATGCTTTGGGGGGATTAATGTGGAGAGTTTTTTGTATGTTCTTAATCTTGGAATAATAAACTACTTTGAGGGAAAGGCAGGGAAGAATTTATGATTGAATGAAAAGACATTAAAAGCAAAAAAAAACACCAACCCTGGGCTAGCTCTTTCATTTGTAAATTTTCCTACAGGTTTGATACAGTTTTAACAGTCTCTTTAGTAAGAGCTAATCCTTCCTGCTAAAGAATTGAGGCAAGAAAACCAAGTACTTGACTTGGGCAAGTTTCATTTGTGCTGTCCCTATCGGTTTGTATGTAATATTGACTAGCACGTTTTCTCTTATCTCATATCAGGTGAAATCTTTTACAGTTGGAAATGCATGGAAAATATCTATCACAGCTGATTAGGTCCATTGCTGTTACCATGGTTTTACATTTCAGGTTCATTAATTATAATGTAAGCAAAAACTAGATTTTATTGTGATTTTATTGGTTCTGTTTAGATGGGTGAGACATGTCCAACAATAGCTGGAAATCATGGCAAAGTTCTTCCTCCATACCACATTTTTGTATACCAAACTGATATTAGTGTACTTGCTCTTCTAACATATGTTAGAGATTCATACTCCTATCAATTGAAGGCTATCGTTTAGGTATTCCTACTGTACCCCCTCCCCCAAGCACTTGTCAAGTTCTAGTCTATATGAGTAACTGATATAACTATTTGCATTCACTTTACTCCTTGTAAAGATTCTGCATATTGCAACAGCAATATCAGTCATGATTTATGTTGAGTGAACAAGAACTCTCTGGATCTAGACCATTTGGCAAATTATACATTGGATAGTTTTTCATTCTTAGACGTCATGCGTTTGAGTGTGATGTAGTCAGCTGCTCCAGGCATTACTAGAGGAATGTGCCTTTTACATTGGTCTGGAGCAGAGCATTCTTGATCATAGCTTCATATCTTTGCAACAGTTTCCAATGCCATAGCCCTTTGAGCAACTCCATTAGAGGACAGAATGGCACCCAGCCATAGATGCTGTCCAAATATTCTAGCCCATGGCTATAGCATTCACCATCACTAACAAGTAAATGGGAGTAATTCGAGAAGAAAATGAAGGAGAATTTTTCCAAATTAGAGCCAAAATTTCTAAAAATGAAAGGACAGGTTGAAAGATGTTAAGAAATTGGAAAATTCTGTAAATATCTGTAGAAATAAAACAAGCTACTGACAAAGTTGAAACCCTGGAGGGGAAAACAGAAGTGTTAATTAGAGATCTGCA
This sequence comes from Sphaerodactylus townsendi, assembly GCF_021028975.2. Classification (NCBI taxonomy): domain Eukaryota; kingdom Metazoa; phylum Chordata; class Lepidosauria; order Squamata; family Sphaerodactylidae; genus Sphaerodactylus; species Sphaerodactylus townsendi. Next base: position 86,659,052 of record NC_059429.1, read on the forward strand.
AAGAAAAATGAACAATTGAGCTTTACTGGAGTTGAGAGAAATAATTTTGTTTGAGATTCAGAGCACCCCCTGAAGATGCAGATGAAAACATTAGGCAAAGAATTATAATTGTTTTGGCAAGATTTTTGGGAATCTCAGAGGAAGATTTGGAATATGAAGTTGATAAAGTCTGCAGTCTAAATTCTAGATTTGTTCTAATGGGGAAAGTCCTAAGAGATATTCTGGTTTTGTAAGGAAGAAAATTAGTTATCAGATCTTCCAACATTTTGGTACAAGATTGAAAATTGATCATGTGGATATAATTGTTCTGAAAGAAATACTGATCAGAATCCTGTGCAAAAGAAAAGAATACACCTTCCTAACTGTAAAGTAAAACAGAGGAAGATTGTGTTTCATTGGGGAAAAATTGAGTCTTTTACTTTCAAACAGAGCTTCAGACTGAACATGATCCAAGAGGTGCATGATTTCCATGAAATATATAAAACAGAGTTCAATGACAGAGAAACTTTTAAAAAATTCAGTTGAAGATCAACCAGAAATAGGGCAACTACAACAAGAAAAAGAAGACACTGGATTAAAAGATAAGAACTGTTAATATTCTGAAACCCAATTATGGATTACAAATATCTCAGGTGCAATATAAATAGAGTTAATGTTCCACAAAAGAGAAGAAAAATATTTAATCATTTGAAAAAGATAAAAGAAAATATAATTTGTCTACAAAAAACCCACATCTGAAAAGAATAGAAAAATATTTGTCCCTCAAATCTTTAGGTTAAGGAAGTATCTCAGTATTAAAAGGAAAAATGGTGTGGTGTTATATACCAAATCACATTTACATAGATTCTAAATTGGTATTCACTGATGAGCATGGTAGATATTTGGGGGTGGAAGTTAAACCTGGCTAGCCTGTGGTATCCAGATCAGGGTGGAAAGTAATTCTACCTACAAATGTATGAATTCCCCCATTTGTGTCACTGATAAACCAGAAAAGGTCCCTAGTCCAGATGGTTTGTCAGATTGTATTATAAGTGTTTTGAAGATGAAATTTTACAACTACTGCAGAATACATTGAACTCTACCTGACAAGCAGGAAAAACACCAGAGTCATGGAAAGAAGCCAGTAGGACATTATTACCTAAAGGACAAGATCTAACTTTGACAAGAAATTATAGACCAGTATCATTATTGAATAATGACTATAAATTGTTTATTACAATTGTAACAGATTGACTGAAAATAGTGTTACAAGAGTTTATCCATGAGGATCAGTGTGGATTTTTACCTAAAAGACAGTTAAAGGACAGCGTTAGAATGGTATTGGATATCCTGGAATATATAAAAAAACAAATATCTTTCTAGATGCAGAGAAAGTGTTTGATTTTAGAAATAAAGCTTTAAAATTTGGATACAAATAGGTTCAACAATTCAGAAGGTTTTAAAAGTTAATATACAAATGAAATTAGAGCCTTTCTTTTGGGACTTATGGATGACAGTTTGAAAAAAATATATGACATCAGCAGTGAGAATATTACATCCACAAAAATGGGAAACTTCATCCATACCTAAAACAGAAGAATGGCTTGTAACGTTGTTGGAATTGGCAAAAATGGTTAAACAGGCAGCCCAATTCAGGTGGGGCGGGAAAGCTCCACAGTTGCTGGGGACCGCGCACGCAGAGGCGTAGCTCCGGGTTTTCCACCCCCCATGGGGCCCAGTGACCCCTCCATGCCCCGCTCCACAACGCGACCCACTTACCTTAGCCCCTGGCGCGCTCCTGCCAGGCTACCCGGAGAGGCGAGGAGAAGCAAGCCTCCGCAGGGACAAGCTGGTCAGGACCACACCTTCTCTGGCTGGCGCCAGCAGAGAGGAAAAGAGGCAGTCCCTGATATGCCTGGGGGCTCTTGTGCAGCTTGAAGGCCACACCCCAGTGCGCCAAAGGGAGGTGGCGCCAGATAGGGCGCCTGGCACTGGCCTCCACCAGGCCTGGCTGGGTGGGGAAAGAGGAGGGGTGGGGACCAGTGGTGCACTTGTCCCCACCCTGCCCCCTGGAATCTACAGCATTGTGTGCAGGCAAGGCCGCCCATCTCATTGTTTACACTCCCTGCTAGAGTGGGATGTACAAATGCACTGATGCAAGCCTCCACTGCTCCTACAGCCAACAGGATTGTGCTGTTATTTTTTTTTATTAGAGAAAGAAACTTACCTAAAATTATTGATAATTAACTCAAACCTCCTGATAAACTTTTTGTGTTAGAGAAAAAAATGAATGAATGATTAATGTATTTGAGGAATAAAAGAACAAGAAAAAATATATAATAAAGAAAAGTATGAACCCTATTAGTAAATATAATTAAGAATTAATTTTATGATTGTAATTAGAGAACCAGTAGTGATTTTTTAATTGCGTTTATATTTGGTACAGGTGTAATCGTCTCCTTCCCTATCACATTATAATGCATTTTTGTGTACTTTTTTGTTTATCTGGTTTTTGGTTGGTTTGGGGTTTTTTTCTTTCAGTACGTCTTCAAAGTCTTAATTAAACAATATTCACAAAAATTTATTCTTTTGTTTTATTTAACAATTCCAAAGGGCTAGAGATGTTATATATGTTGCAACAAAAATAAGGGAGTTAGTCAAATGTTATCACAATAGTCAAAGATAATTGCAAAACATGTTAAATTGCTGGTAAAAATCAAGAACTCCAAGTACAAACAAATTAATCATGTATATACACATGAATTGTATCAGTCGGATGTATCATATTAAAAGAAAACAGCATTTGGGGGAATCTCTTTTCCCACAATCCGGGCTTAATTTTTTGTTCTGTGAATAATGCTATCTTATAAGAAATACTTTTAACTTTATCAGATAGCTGATAAACATATTCTGTGATGACCAACCAATACAATGAAAAAGATGAGATGGGTAAAATTTCCCTCTTTGGCCTCTGCTGATTTCTCCCAGCTTTCACTTCTGCCGGTCTTGCCTAGACCTGGGTTCTAATGCCTTGATTGCTAGGCAACCACACCAGGCAAACGGTCATCCCAAAGATGGGGGTGAAAGAGCTTGAGGGAGCAATGCAGCCTTGCACCATTGTGTTTGCCCTCACTGGGACCCTTATCCTGATGGAGGAGCAGTCACACCAGCTACTGCCCAGCCCTCAGTTCCGTCACCACAAAACACAGAGACCAGACCGCGGTGGGGTTGTCTGGCATCCTGATTGGATGCTAGCATGGGGAGGGCAGTCAGGATATTGCTGGGAGTGGAGCTGATGTTTGTCAGCTCTCACCCTGGATTTAGGGCCAGGAGCACAGTGCCCTGGCTCTCCTCCTACAAGCCCTATGGAGGATTTTCCAGCAGCAGGGGCAGTTTTTTGCTCCACTTGCCACTGGAAAGCCCTCTTGGAGGCAGCACCACAGCAGCATCCTGTCCTGGAACATTATACTGTACAAAAAAAATCTTTCTATTTCATGCTTCAATTTATCTGTATTGTTTTGAGTTATGTTTCACAATTCCAAAGATTCATTCTTTCTGGATTTTATTCTTCTGTTGAAAGCTTTTCCATGTTAGAGTCACTAATAAAATGACCATTCAATCCAAAGGCCTCCTGCGCAGTTCTGTTCTCTCTATCTCTGGTCTGTAAATTCTATTAGTCTAATGCAGTTCTCAGGTCCATGCAATTAGTACTTTGCTCCTTCCATTAGAAAAATTTCATAGCTTCAAAGTATGCCCCTCTCCCACAGTATGGCTTTTATTACAGGAAAGGAAAATACATAGTAAATCAACTGTCAGGAGGGATAGGGGACAATTAAAGCACAAAGGGTAGGAGGGTCATGTGCACATCTTCGGTCATTTAAAACTTCACATTAAAACATAGGACTGATTCTTCTAATCTAATCATATAAAATGTGGGGAACCAGCAAGGATTTGCAGGGGGCACTTCACTTTTCCCTGTATCCCTTTCTACACACTATTTCCACTTTCTCTCTCCTTGATAGCCCTCACATTGTTTTCCTTCCACTGCTTCCTTCTCTCCTTCCCACTTACCAACTGATCTATATCCCCCCATCTGTTACATTTATTATTTTATTTGTTTTATACCCCATCTTTCTCCACAAAGGAAACCTAAGCAGCTAACATTATTCTCCTATCCTCCATTTTACCCTTACAACAATCCTGTGAGGTAGGTTAGTCTGAAAGTGTGTGACGGGTCCATGGTTACTAAGTGAACTTCCTTAGCTGAGTGGAGATCTGAACCTGTGTCTTCCAGATTCTAGTCAGAAACTCTAACCACTACACAACACTGGCTTTTGTGGGGTGGCTGCTGTTGAACAGTAGCAAGCAACTAGTCCTGGATGATTCATGCAAGACCAGTGGTAGCAAGTTGCACAGAGTTTGCATGTGTACCTAGTTCTAGGAGTCCTCCCTCAAAAGCCAAAATAGCACTAGAAAAAAATCCTGACCCCCCCCCCCCCCTTCCCTTCCTTTTACTCACAGAAATCAAGGCTTGAAAACTGCCCGTACTGTTGTGGTTGCCTAGCAATGGCAACTGAGGATACTTCTTTTTTACCCTTTTGGTTCAATTTGTGAGACATGCAGCTCCATCCATAAGTTCAGGCAGGCAGCCACAGCACTGCAGCTGCCCTGGCCCACTGCTCCCAATGGGGCTTCCCAGTGGCATGCAGAGGCTTCACAAGAGTGACAGTCTCACCACCACCATGAATCCCCCATAATGTGCCACCCAAAAGCATTGCATATGTAATTGTTGCAACAGGGCGAAAGACCGGGAGGAAACCAACCAACATCAACTCTCCCCCAACCACACCTCCAGCTTTCCCCACTATGCCAGCAGAGGCATGAGGATGCTGTCGCAGCATCCTGCACTTCATCCCAGCATGGAGCAGGGGGCAGCGGGGCAGAACTGCCTCTGTGCAGAGGTAAGTGCCCCATGAAGGGCAAATCCACCAGCGCAGCTGCATGCAGCTTCTAATGGCAGATTCAGGGGGGGGGGGCATCCCTGATGGAGCTCTTTATAAGGTTTGCAGAAAGATCTTTCTTGCCTGTTCATAGCCCCAATTTCTGGATTTAAGTATCCACAGATATGGCCATGTTGATAATTAGATATAGTGATGGTGTAAACTACTCCTCAGTGTAAAATACATCAGTCTGTCCTCATGTTGTTAGTAGTACATAATTTTTAAAAACTTTCTTAGTATGTTTTCATTAGAAACGGGAGACAAAGAAGGATGGCATACAACTCATAGGGTGAATCCCCAATGGGAAAATAAACTGGATTCCCATCGGTTCCATAAGATACAGCACCTTTTCATTCCGGTCTCTGCCTCCCCCAGCGACATAGGTATAGATATTTTATGGGATGGGTTCGGGGGCATGGCCATGCCCCCACCTGCCCCTGGGGGGCATGGCCATGCTGCCCAAGCCCTGCCCCCAGTCTCAGTGCTTATAAAAGCAGCTCTCTGAGGCCAGGGACAGCAGACTGCCCTGCCCCGCCCCGCTCCCAGCCAGCAGTCCCTTCTGCCCTCCCCTCCGGGCAGAGGCATAGCATGGGGAAATGGAGCCTGGTGCAAAATCTGAGTGTTGCCCCCCCCCCCATGGGCAGCTGCTGTGATGCTGGAATCCACCCCCAAGCAGCATCACTTTCAATGGTGTTTAAACTAGGGAGCCCAAATTCTCCTTTTAAATCCACCTTGAAGGGAGAATCTGGGGTCCCCAGTTAAAACAACATTGAAAGTGATGCTGTTTTGGGGTGGATTCTCCCCCACCCTGAAACAGCATCACTTTCAATGTTTAAATTGGGAAGCTCAGATTCTCCCTTTAAATCCATGCCGAAGGGGTGGATTTAAAAAGAGAATCTGGGGAAATTTTGGGGGTGCCTGCTGTCAGGGGTGCAACTGTTAAGCTAGCAGCACCAAACTTTCAGGGTATCTTTAGGAGACTCTCCTGATGATACCACCCAGGTTTTGTAAAGTTTGGTTTAGGGGTCCAAAGTTATGAACCCTCAAAGGTGTAGCCCCCATCTCCTATTAGCTCCCATTGGAAACAATGGGAGATGGGGGCACCCCCTTTGGGAGTCCATAACTTTGGATCACCTGAGCAAAACCTCACCAAACCTGGGTGGTATCATCAGGAGAGTCTCCCGACAAATCCCTGAAATGTTGGTGCCGCTAGCTTAAAAACATTGCCCCCTGCATGCCAAAAACTGAAAAAAACACTTTAAAAATCCAAAAAAACCACAAACGGGGGCGGAGCTTCAGACATGTAATGAGGGGATTGAACCCAGGGAAAAAAACCCTTACCTACATCCTTGGCCTCCCCACTCCAGCCTATGTTGAGGGGGTCAAACTTAATCCCAGGATCAAAAACTGTAACTATTTCCATGAATCCGTGATCAGCTCTGCAGCTCTTTCCAATTGGCTGCTGTTTTGGGGGCAGGAACGTGACCCTGCAGCCCTCCCCTCTGCTTGAGGAAGTTTTTTAAAAAAATTCTGCCTGTGCAGCTTCGTAGAAACATAGGATGTCTATTTTTTTAACTTTTTGGTTATGCAGCTTTGTTGGTACACGCACTCTGCGCTAGTTCTCCTTCTCTTTGCAGGGTCGTAGCTTTGCATGCCTACAAAGCCACGACCAGCACAAAACAAAAAAACCCTTCGTGCACTCTGTGCCCATCCCACTGTGGTCTGTTTGGTGTGTGCCTCCCCGGGTGGGAAAAATAAACCGTAATATTTTTCTGCTGCCTCCCCACTGATGCAACCTTGGCCCACGTTTTTAAAAAAGGTGTACCTTCCTGCTGGTTTTTGAAAAATGCGGGATAAGAGGGAGAGCGCGCACCAGGGCCGATACAGAGCCAAGTTGGGCACTGAAGCCATGGGTATTCCTTGCCCAAACCAGGACTTTTACCGTGAGTATCACACGATTTTTTTGACCATGGGGATTTGCCCTCTATGTAGAGATTTTTAGGCTGAGCTTTTTTATAACTGATAGGTTGATAATGGGCATTCAGGACGAAACCTTGCCACTGCTTTTTAACATGATTGAAAAATGTTGTGAGAGTCAATCAATATCCTACAATATAGTGTAATTTGACCTTGAGTATCAGAGCCAGGTCCAAGTTTTGAACAACCATACCCAAATATAGAAGTGGTGGGTACAATTAAATGGTTTGAGCTGGAGTCCTGACTGCAACTACTAGAAAGTACTACTATGTTGATGAGGCAAAAGCCAGGGGCCTGATCTTTACACCAATCCAGAGGAATCTTAATGCTTGCCAGTCACTGGGGATTATATTGTTTGCTGTGTTTCTTCAACATTTGAAGAGATAGCCAAGAATTTAATCCACCCAATTCACTGTATCTTACAGACTAGCCCCGGCTTAGATTCTTCGTATTAAGTCCCACACAACTTGATAGCAGACATACATTTTTCATGTTTATCCAGCTTTGAAAAAAAAATCCAGAAGATGATTTGTAGCAGGGTTGGGGAATAAAATGTTTCATTCACATATCTGAATGTAATTTAAAGGGTCCTCTAAAACATTTCCTATGGCAAAACCCTTGGTATAAGTTTTGCAGAATGGAGCACTTAAAGCTATTATGTGAGGAGACACAGAGAGAGACTGGGAAAGGTCTGTTAACTATTGTTGTAAAATGTATCTTCATTACAGTTTTGGCAGAATTTCAATTCTGTATGACTGTGATAATCTTCCATTAGTGCTATTTAAAAAATATTTATCATAGATAACTTGAAAGGTGCTTATATGAACTACTTAGTTCTACTCTTCTTATGAAACCATGAGGCTATACCACAGCTCTGCTTTAATTCACAAGACAGGGAAAAAACTCTCATTGACTTAATAGTCACAAACATAACCCTTATGTCTTTTCATAATTTAGTTCAAGCTAATTATTCCTACAATGAGGAAGGAATACAGTCTTGATGAGCTATGCTTTTTATGAACTCTGAAATGCACCTAGCATTTTGTTTGAAGTACTATGTAGTGTTTGTGTCAGCTGAAATAATCTTTGCCTGATAAAATCAACTGTTACGAGGGACAGATTGGCCATTAAGACCACCAGGCAAAGTGCTGGGGGGGGGGGGTCGATGACTTGACCGTGCCCCTCACTGAGGTCTCCCCAACCCTGGGGCAGCTCACATGGAATGGACAGCAGTCACTGTCACCCTTGAGATGGTGGTCCCTCCAAGGGGCTGGAACTCCCATCACTGCAGACCAGCATCCCATGCCTTGAATAAGGCAGACATGTGGAAGCTGTGACAAACCTGCTCCTTCCCTCCCCCTCCATCGGGAGAAGATTTGGGGCTCTTTCCAGGTTTCTTTTCCCCTCACAGTCCACCCTGACTGCGACTTAGGCTATACATTGACTTTACTAAGTTTTTGCTGACATAAAACTGATATTATTTACACATGAAGTGTGAAAATAACTTCTATACAAATCTGTGACAGTGCTAGTATGTATTTTCATGCAGAAGTAGGATGGTAGATCTCTTTTGCTTTTCAGAAGAAATCATGACAGTAAGTGATTCAAATTGAATGTGTTTGCTCCCCATTGAGAATCTGTAGTTGTATTAAAATGGTAGCACTTTCCATCTCTCCTCCTTTTGGGGGTGCATTTTCCAATAATCTAAGAATCTTCTGTCATTTATTTTAAAAGTTTGGGGAAGGGAAAAAGAAAAACCATTTTTTGTCTTGGTCTTCTACATACCAGGTATTTGTTTATTTGACTTACTATCCCTCTCTTTTCCAGCCAAAAGCAATCTCAGAATTCATTCCTGAGTTATTAATCCCTTCAGAGTTTCACCAGCAACTTTCTGGGTTCTTCTAAAACCAATATAATTATTTGTGTTTTAATAGACCAGTGTTAAGCTGATGCAGTTGGGGCTACTTCATTGGCTAATTATATTTTAGTGAAAATATGTTCCTCCCCCTTTCAAGAACTCAGAATGGGCAAAAGCTGAAAATATAAAGCAACTTTTTTTTCAAAACTGTGTTCATTTTGGCATGGATTCCTTTTTGTTCTGTTGTTACACACAGTTGTCAAGGCAGTACATAATGTTTTGGGAAACTGTACTTATTGGCTTATTCAAATCATGTGCTACATAAATATAAGACCTCAGTTGATTCTTGGAGGACATTTGCTATGTGATCTGCATATTTTCTATTACTTTAAATCAAAGCTCATATCTGTTTTGCTCTTATTTTCCCCATTATATACATCCTCCTTTGTTGGGCAGTGTTTTGTTTCTCAACCACCCTATTCCACACACCATTGCTACTCTTTGATCTTTCCAGCAATCCTTTGATCTGCATTGTCCCTTTTAGAATTGTGGGTACCCTTGCTTCAAATTAAAAACAGGTTTTTCTTTGGCACACAGTCACAAAGTAGAGGAATACAAACACAGATGAAGCTGTCCTAAAATCTAAAGGATGGCAATGGATGGGAAAGGGAGAATCCATTGGTCTTAGTTTGATATTTCTGTTATATTTGTGGTTCAATGCTACTATCACCTTTTCTCTTTTGACTCCTCTTACTAGCATATGCTAAGAACCAAGGTGACATTGCAACTCAGGGTTGGTTTATTGGACTGATGTGTGCCATTGCTCTGCTGGTCCTCATTTTGCTGATAGTTTGCTTCATTAAGAGAAGCAGAGGAGGGAAATATCCAGGTAAGACAAAGAGCAGTCTCCTAGGATATGTGTGTTTTAAGTATTTAATTCTGCATCTAATTTGATCTTGGGATCTTAGCAGTAGCCTTCCCACTTGAAGGATTTATTCCTTTATGTTTTGAACATCTGTGGCACTAAAAAGAATTAATCTTGTTAAAGGCAAGACTAGGATTTCTTGCTAGATAGGAGGTAATGCTACAGATCCCATTACCTTTGTTAAGACTTGACCTCACATTTGTTCAGTGTGTTGGCTCCTTCAGTGTATGCAATAGAACTTGTTCATGAAAGAATCTCATTAAAATGTTCAAAAGGTGGAGAAAGGGCTGAGCGGTAATATATTGTGCCTTTCCTGACATCCTTTTGGGTTGTATACTATGATTGTGCAAAGGCCACCATAGTGTCTTCCAAGATCTAACAGCATTTAAGTGCAAGGCACCTTGGGGCTAGATCCTGAAGGACGCATTAAAGACTGTGTCAGGGAACTTCCCTTGTTAAGCTACAAGGAACCACCTTAGTGCGTGAGAGTGACAAGCAGTTACGAGGGCTAAAAATGTAAACAATATCTAAATCCTTGTATCAAACAGAAAGAATAAAAGTTTCTGCTGTATGAGGCTTGTTCCCACTGAACTTATCTGAGTTCATTTTCTGCCTCTCTTAAGAAAAAGTATTTTGTAATACAGTAATCATTTAGAGGTCCTTCATGCAACACATTCTCTATAAAAGAAAAAAAGTATGGTAAAGATCAGAATGATGGATGTGAGACAAAGGCCTATCTTCTCCCAGTCTTTTATCTCCTTACAATAACAGTAGGAGGAATTAAAAATCAAGGGCGGTCACACCAGGCTTCTGACCACATTTCCAAGCAGTGTATGCATAATGACAAGAGTAGAAAACTGGCAATCAAATGGTATGGAAGGAAGTAACAAGATTCGCATTTTCTCTGTAAGATGTATTTGACATTTGTGTGCATTACTGTGGTTTTGTCCAGTTGCAAAGAGGTACCGCTGTACTGTTTTCTTGTCCCCGAGCCCTTTGCCAAAACTGCACCTTTATTTATGTATCAGTTCAGAACTTAGTATAGAGAAAGGGTAGTATGAAAAGGAATAAGCACAACAGTAAAAATAGTAAAACGGTAAAAACAGTAAAAATAACATGATTACAGGTTGAAGCTATAAGGCATCCTATCTGCCCACCATGTTTAGATGGGAATACATCATTTTCTCAATTACCTGTTAAATGGAAAAGTAGTTTTGTGTGCTTATGTACGACAGAGATTTAAACACACATGCTACAAAATAGTATAGATGGCTAAGACTTAAGAACTGTGGTACTGAAATGCTTAATTGTTGCTATAGAGATAAAGTATTTGACCATGTCATCTTCAACAGATTATTAATAACTTCCATTAATAATCTCAAGATTTACTCTTCAATATTTACTCTTAGTCATAACTTCCATGCCACAGTATCTGGTGGTATGTTTATTACTACCAAATCTCTCTCCCCCACCCCTTCCCCTGCATGGTAATCGATAAAAGTGTAGACTTTTTAAGAATCTCATCGAACTAATACTGGAATAAAAGTCCCTATATTAAGTCAAATGAGCTTGCTGTATTATATAACTCACTGAGCTCATGGAATAGTTTTCCAAAAGTTCCCGTACACAGTAGATGCCAAACTGTATTACTTACAGAACTGTTTGCTTACTCTAGTTTCTCTCCAATGTACAATGAACATAATTTTTAGCCTGACCTTCTCAGGAAAAAATAGTTGTAATAAATGCATAAGTGACAGCAGACGAGATTTTGGATGGGCTTGAGCTAGAATCCTGCTTGACCTGGGATTTATACGCATCACATTTATCCAGTGGCCCATGTTTAATTTGGCTTCTTGTCTCTTTAATAAAATCACTCCATGTTATGCATCAATATATAAGAATGTGAACTGATCAGTGGCTTTACAAGTATATTTCCCACAGCTCTGTTTTATCCAAGATATGCTGCTATCAGTTACTGTTCTTACTTCAGATCCTTCCCATCTGAATGCCTCTATATAAATGCAAAAACAATTCCATATGTAGCTTGGAGAGCTTGAAAATAGGACCTATAAAATGTTTTTTCAGTTTTAATTGCTTGCCCCTCTTGTGCCTTCACAGTGCGAGAAAATAAAGATGTGCCCCTGGACCCTGATGACCAGAAAGTAGATAATGGATCATTTGATTACAGGTATGTTTCCTGCTTAGCATGTTTGACTAATATTCATGTTCTGCCTCTCATTTGCTCCTTTGTTGATTTAAAAATCATCCAGATACCACCATCTCATGAATCTACATCTTCAGCTATCTCCTGTCCCTACTACATCAAGTTTTCTGCAAAGGACAATAAAGGGCTAATACACATGTTTTGCTAAATCATAGTGCATGTTCCCTAGACATATTCTGTTTCAATCAAGCACAAGATTTCAGATTTAGAATTTTTCCTCACTTTTTTTCCACAATTTTCTCCCTGCCCATGGAAAATTAGCCTATCAAGAGAAAGGTTTCTAACACTGTCTGAGCAGATGGAGGGGGGAGTGCATGGGAAGTACTTCCCATTCATGAGTGCCACCTCAGAGACTGCATTGCATGATTTATCTAGATCAACTATAGATCAACTGAATTCCCTTAAAAATTGAAAGGATAATAAAATGTTCTTCCTGAGGACTGAATTCTTTCAGAGTGTGGATTTTGATTCAGTGGAAACCACCGTATCAGATAAGAAAGCACAATATAGATGCTATGGCACCTTCAGATACTTTCTCACATCTATCATGTGTACCTAAATTAGGGTGTTAAGTGGCATCTTAAGGCAGATATTTATCTCCTTCATGTTCAAAAAAAGAGGCAATCAAAGAGGCATTTCTCAGATTAATCCTAAAAAATTTTTTCCTGCACTTTCAAAAAGCATCCTAATGAATTCCAGACTTTTCGCCTAACAGAAAACTCCTAGATAGGAGTAACACTGCAAAGGGTTGCACTGAATGCAACATAACTGATTTTGTTAATATCCTCTATGCAACGTAGCAGATCCATCTCATAGAAATATATAATGATTGACTGTGTTCCATTGCTACCATCACCCTCAAGCCTAATGATATCCTTTTAAGGACAGCAGCCACTTTTATCTCAGCTTCCAAAACAAGCTGTTTTCTTTGGCTGTTCACAGATGGGTCCTGTGTTCATGGTTTACATTTGTTTCCCCATTGCTCCCAAGGAATGGAAACAGGTAACACTGTTAGTGTTTGCTGAATTAATTGTGTTTTGTTAACATAAATGACTTAGAGCCCTGATCTGCTCTTTGTACATCAGGACCTTGCTGTGTGGTGTTTTTAAAAAGCCAAGATATTCCAAACTCACAGGATGATTTGCTCAGTTACACTGGATTTAGATTGGGCTCTGTGAGATTATCTGGTGTTCACAGAATACTTGATAACCAGTAGAAGTTCAGTTGAAGGACTTGCTGAAAAAATGCTGCTTGAGATCTGGTCTCATGAATACCAAGTTGCTCAGACAGTTTCCTACAGAATTTTGAAGGCAGCACAGTGTATAAATCTTGCAGCATGAAACTATATGATCAAAAGTTAGTTGAGTGGATTGTTGGACGACTGAGCATGTTTAGCATTTCTGTGATCGTTGCATTCCAATAGTGACTGTTTTCTTCAAAAGGATATATTAGTCATTGAGGGAACTTTAGAACACACTGATTTCTTACCCTATAAACTGTAATCATGCTCTTATTTGCACATATAAATAAGGAAATCCAGGCAGTTTACTCATGTTCTTCTAAAATGTTGTAGAAGTGGTTTTCAGTAAATGGTTTATGACCTGATGTGGCCACAGAGTCCTCACATTATACCAAATTCTTGTGGCTTGATATCACATTGTTTTGGGAGCTCTTTGCTTCCAAAAGCCAAATGGATCCAATTTGCATCAGGATCATGGCACTGGTATGCATTGAGAAGAGGCTTAACCCTCCTCCCCATACACACTACTCTTGTCCCAAAAACTGGTAATGGGAGGCTGAAGCCCTTGCTCAACATGTGCCCCAGTCCCAATCTAAAGTAAACCTATATGCACATTGGAAAGTGTTTGTAATCAGCCTTCATTTGCTTAGTCACAAGCCCTTATAGATCCATCATTTTTATGCTTTTTGGCAGGACCTATTGCTAGTGCACATATATATCAAACAAAATCTCTGCAACTTCTGCAGCAGGACAAGTCAGCAAAATTACTCAGCATTGAAGGGTACTCCATTTTTTAAATTGGCAAGTTCCAAGACACTTCTCCCTGAAAAAAAATATCTCTCTTGCCTTTTCTGTCTTCTGTCCTCTGGCATCCCAAATACTCTTACAGTCAGTCCTCCAGTACCGTATACATATACAAAAGGTCTCCTTTGCCTTTTTTGTCTTCTTCCATCTCAGTCATCCAACATCATCACCAGATGGTCTTGCAGTGTTCCATGTGCACTTGTGGCATGGAGCCTCTTCCTTCCACTGATGATGTCATAACTGGCACCTCATCATGTTACATGACTATCACATGACTTCCTGTCATATGCTTGCATCTCAGTTCCATATTGCTACCTGGAGATTTGTACAAATGTTAAAAGAATGGCATATTCTTTTATCATGCTTTTATGCCATTATGCCCTTAATTATAAAATCAACTAACAGAGCCCGGCCACGTGTTGCTGTGGCTTATTGTGGTGAAATGGGAAAGGAACAGTAGCAGTTACACACAGGCATGTCCTTCACCATGGAGCACCAGGAAAAAGGTGTTTTACCTGGGCCAGGTGTGAAATTTCAGGTATGTGAACATCTAAAAACACTCTCACCTGGCTGACTATAGTGGCTGGGAATTTTCAGAGGAATTGGCCCAGCAGTTACTGAGTTATACTATCATGGACAAAAACACTGTTAGCTTTTTATATATATAGATAGGTGGCCACTAGAATCCCTGTGGAGCATTCTACTACAAAGAAGGTCCAGGAAATGGTGGATTACTATACAAATTTACTGTCATCTTTTTGTGGAAAAGAGTATAGTAATCTATCAAAAATGATTTAAATGTATTAATTTAAATTTGAACTCCGAATACTGTAGCATGAAAAACTTTGCAAGTGGTGGTGTTTGCTTTTAAAAAGGGTTATTTAAGCGCCCTTGAAAATGTACATATGTATATATTGTTGACTACTGTCAAGGAGACAGTTCAGATTCTAACCCTATACTTTCATCTTCTGTTAGGACTGAGTTGGATTGAAATCTATCCCTCTAAACTTAAAAGCTGTCTGTCCTTCACTAGGAGTAGGAAAGGGTCAAGAAGACATTAGACATCCTTCAGTGTACGTGACAGAAAGAGAAAAACACACTGTGCTCCCTCCATGAACTATTGTACAAGTTTACACAAAGAGTTAGAGACATGACAACTCCCTTAAGTGTTCAGAAATTAAGGTTGAATTTGAATACCTGACTCAGAATACCTGGCTGATTAAGATATACCGCTGTTGGTAGCATTTCTTTCCAGTCTTCATGATTTACTATACCAACAGACTGGCGTATTGGAGTGGGGGGGGGGGGGGGGGCTGTAGGGAAAGAACTGGGTAAAGCAGAACTTGGATGTTACTCCAGAGAAAGCTACTGTTGGAACTTGAAAGGTGAACAGGATCTGAGCTGACATGCTTTCTTTATTGGTTTGCTTTCTTCCTTCACAGAAGCATGCCTGATATGCTGTCATCATACCCTTCACATCCTTGGTGCCCTGTGCATGCAGAACTCCAGTCTCTGTAGCTATAATTAAGAATTACTGTCACTTCTTTCTACTCTGCTGACAGAATAATGGTCTCTTTGTGCAAAGGCTAGGCTAAGGCAGCTTGAAACCATTATCCTTAGAAAGCATTCTGTTCCCATGATATGCTTTCCTGTACCAACTGATTGGTTTACAGAGGGAAAGAAGCAGGTAACAGGGTAAGATAGAACTAGAATACTATAATGCCTAGCCCGTGGTTCTGCTCCAACTTGTTACTTACTGCCCGCTCTCGTGGGCTTCAAAATCAGCTCTAGGCTGCAGGAGCAAATTTCCAAAAATACAAATCAGTGGTGCTTCTATAAAGCATGGCAATAGACAGTGTGGGAGTTGCCAATTGATTGCTAAAAATACAGGAACACTTCCTTACACCCAAACACTATTACCCAACAACTAATGGAAAATAGTTTCATGTGAACAACGCTGATTCCATTATATTGGACTTTTTGTACTACTATTTGCGCCCAGATGTGCAAAGGTTCTATCTGGTGAATAACCACAGCACACGTCTTGGAATTAAATTGGGCCGCAGCCCTTTTTATTGAGGCAGAAGCTGGGCAAGTAAGAGGAGCGCATCCATTTTGTGGCCGGTCAGCACCTCTGGCTGAGACCAGCACTACACCCCAATCCATATTGGGGAGGACAGGAGGTACTAAGCCACCTGGGCGCCTGCCCGCTGTGGCCCCCTTCCTGCTGGGGTGTCAGGCTCGAATTGCAGAGGCCTCCATGGCATGTGCCATGAGCCCGCCCCACCCCCAACCGCGGGAAGGATGGGCGCACAAGCTCGGCCTCCCCTTAAAGATCCACTCCTCTGCCCAAATCGCCAAGGCTGCGACAAATTGAGCAGCACAAAAATTCTGCCCAAATAGGGAGGGAGGGTGGGTCAGTTTGCTCCAGGTGTCGAAGAAGGCCAGAGCAACCACATGCTGCCTAATATATAGGGAGCGTGTTCCACCCCAACACTCATGCGCATCACACAATCAGGCCGGGTATGGCTCAGTCGCACAGCCAGCCCAGGGCACATATGCTTGCTGCTCCGGAGCTCACCATGTGCCTGCCCCCTGTCGCAATTACGGCCCAGTTGATTTTGGGGCCGTTATTTCATGATGCCAGAAAGTATTCTGAAGGAGAAACTGCTCTTAGCCATCAGATATTAGCCATCAGATATCAGACGTTCCTCCCAATATCCTTACATTTTTCTCTGCCTGCTAAGTCCCAATAGCAATCACTACTGAAGAAGTGAAAGCACATTTCACACATTTTTATTACATTGAAGCAAATTTCTGTGTCAGAAAATGTAACCTTTATAATCTATGAATAATGGCACTAACGTATATTGGTATTGCTGCAGAGTGATGGTGTTTACTACCGACCCAAAGACTCCTCTGAGTCTCAGCAAGAAAAGCAACCTATAAGTGAAATGAATAAAAAATGGTTGGCTACTCATAAAGGGATATCTGAAATGCAGGCCCTTGTGTGCGAGTTGTCCATTCTCAGCCGATGCTAAGTGGGATCTGCCTTCTTTGAAGGCAGTTTTTCAAACTAGTGCTTGATTTGCTTCACATCACTAGAATAATGTGACAGACCCGCAGGCATTCAGACCTAGTGACTGTTCAGATGCTTCTCACTAGTACATATAATGAGGCAATGCAAGTTGGCAACTTTGCTTCACAGCTACTACTATCCTTTGAGCCCTTCACTACTTAGCTCAGAAGACATCCCCTCCCCCTCCTTTTCAATGGTTCATCCACAAATCATTTACTCATAATATACATATTGTGTGAGGAGGTTTTTTTATGTGTGCACAACAATATGTGAGTGTTTTTTGAGTGCTGACCTCACTTGATATGATGAGGTCGTAAGCTCCCTCAGATAAAATGAAGTGTTTTTTGATCACTGTCCCCTGAAATGCAGACTTCACCATTTTGCTCTCTGATCAGGCTCTTTCTGCTTTTCTCTCTGTTTTATTCCCATCCTTCCTTCTCCTTTTCACCTTGTCTTTCTACATGGACCATGAAGGTCTCTTGAAAGGTAGGACTGTGGACTGCCCCGAAGTCTGGCACACACAGCTTTTTTCTTTCAGCAGTTCCATCACTAAAACACACCTTACTTTCTGCTCTCCTCCCCTTCCCTGCCTCTTCACTGTCAACCTTCATCTAACACCATTAAATAATCATTTTGTATCCCTTAACTTGAGATTTGGGGCATCCTTTGTCCAATGAGTTGCATTCTGCCTGCAGATTGGGAACCATTGCCACAACCAATTGAATTATCATGGCCCTCAACTTCATCCTTTTTTCTGTGACTAATCCACATATTATGCAATGACTGCCATCAGCTCGTTGCACAACTGAAAGTGGATTACTCACATGAAAAAGGGACTTCTGGATTAGGATTCTGATTTCTCAGGTAAGTTACTTCTATTTTATGTTCCTAAAAAGCTGATTTCAGGTTCTGTGCTGCAAAACCGGGTTGGGGGGGAAAACAAAGCTGTCCATGGCTGTATGTCAATTCAGAGTGAAGGTTCTCTGCAAATCTTTCACTGGCAAGATATTCACTCTGACGTATGCAACTCTTGAACATGATGCTTCTAAACCAACTTAAACTTGAGCTTCCTTTAATACTGTCAGTAAAGCAGCTAAAATTCAATTTTAACCAAAAAATGTATTTATATGCAAATGTATGTACTGAACTAATGGACTAACTGCAACAAAATCCCAATTGTTGGTTTACAATCCAGAGAGCAACATTGGGTGTGACCAAAAGGTTTATGCATGCCCAGAAAAACTTCTGACACTATCAAAAGCAGTATGAAGGGCTGCTCTTCAGAGGTGAAAGAATGCTAAAGCCTCTGAGTCATGTGGTTCTCTGGACTGTAGTCTGTGAAAAGTCAACACTTCAGGAGTATTTACTAGTTTGATTGGGGATCTATAGGGCACGTTTGATGCAACCTCATTTTAATACTTAAATATTGAAAAAATGAATTGGTTTTGCCATTATCTTGTGCCTCCTTGCGCGAACAAATACGGCAATTGTTTATATTCTCCTAATAGTTCCTCTTAGTTCTGATTGAATTCCATACAAAAGATGATGATTATACAGTTAACATGCATAGTTGTATTGGGACCCCAGGTTAAACCATGATTACCAAATGTAGGTTTTATGTTTATGCTAGATTGATCAAACTGAGGCTCATTCCGGACATGCAGAATAATGCACTTTCAAACTGCTTTCGGTGCTCTTTGAAGCTGTGCGGAATAGCAAAATCCACTTGCAAACAGTTGTGAAAGTGGTTTGAAAACGCATTATTTTGCGTGTGCGGAAGGGGCCTGAAAGTCAAGCACTGCTGATCACCAGCTCTTTCAAAAAAGCTAGGGAAGTGATGGCTAAATCACACTTGTGTAATGCAAGAGACATGAAACAGCCAACTACCAATAGCAACAGGCAGGTGGTTGGAAAGAATTATATGGGGATGCATCTTTCACACGTTGTACAACTGATCTATCACACTTGCTATCCCAAGAGGTACTGATTGCCAAGCATACTAATGGGTGAGAAATGTGGGGCACATTCATTCATGAATGTCTCCAGGGTCTATAACAGACCTGTTAGATTTGCAGTCCACCAAATACAGTCTACTAGTTACACATGGTAGTTAATCTGGCTTTTATCCCCAGAGCAGGCTTATTGTTTGAGTCCCTGAAGGAACAATCCCAAGCAGGCTTATTGTTTGAGTCCCTGAAGGAACAAAGGTAAAAGAGTACGTTAAAACAGCCACAGTAACTTCTAAACATCTATGTCCCAGTTGGATCTAACTCAGCTGTGACTGGTTGTGGTGGGTTTTCCGGGCTGTGTGGCTGGGTTTGGTAGATCTTGTTCCTAACGTTTCGCCTGCATTTGTGGCTGGCGTCTTCAGAGGTGTATCACAGAGGGAAGTCTGTTACACACAAACAGACTTCCTTCTGTGATACACCTCTGAAGATGACAGCCACAGATGCAGGCGAAACATTAGGAACAAGATCTACCAGACCACGGCCACACAGTCTGGAAAACCCACAACAACCAGTTGAATCTGGCCGTGAAAGCCTTCAACAATTAATCAGCTGTTACTGTTATCTCTCTAGCTTGCTATCAGAAGAGTACTTGGTGCCATCAAGGGTATGTTCGACATGACCATGGCTCATGCAGTCTTCAGAGCGTTTCATAATTGTTGCACTTCAATAGGGCTTCCACCATAATAGTGCACTGAAGAAGGAATTTGATCCTTTCTAATTTATTTAGGTTCTTTGGAAATGGTCATGTTTCATAGCTAAATATAAATTAAAGATTTTACCAGATAATTTGCAGTAAGCCATTTGGAGTCTTGTTTCCACAGAATCTCCAGCACTGGTTTTTAACTGCTTTTAAATAGAATTGCAGATGAACAAACGATTTTAGAAGTTTAAGATTTTTTACTACTCTTTTGAAACCACCCTTGCCTTCTTACTTCTGATGGCACTTATTTTCCTTTTGATGCTAGTGATGAAGACAACAAGCCATTACAGGGCAGTCAGACCTCATTAGACGGCACGATAAAGCAACAAGAAAGTGATGACAGCTTGGTGGACTATGGTGAAGGTGGTGAAGGGCAGTTCAATGAGGACGGCTCCTTCATTGGTCAGTACACAGTCAAGAAGGACAAAGAAGAGACAGAAGGCAACGAAAGCTCAGAAGCCACATCACCAGTTAATGCTATCTACTCCCTGGCATAATGCAACACCACTGAAACAGCAACAACAAAAAGATATGTAGTGATGTGGGTTGGCAAAGTCACCAATGGTACCAGAAAGTAACCAGAGCAGGACAACAGAGACCAAACACAAAACACATCAGGTGGTCACCAGCGCCATCATCTCTTTAGGAAACAAAGCAAATGGCATCAAGCTGCTGAAGTGATCATACTGCAGCTGAAATCTGAGCTGATCAGCAGGAGATCAGCAGGAGAGCAGGATGCACAGATTCTATGCCCCCAGGCTTCAGAACGTGGACTGAAATAAACACCCCTCTATGCCCCTATGTTTACTTTGTGAGATAATGCAACTCCTTTCATTAATAATGTACATGGCTGAGGTTTTTTTTTTTTTAAAGGATTCAAAGTTGCTGTCAAGTGAGGGGGGGAGTACCCAAACATGTAAAAAATCTGAAATAAGGGTAGGGGAGATGATAGCGAGGCTTCATAGGCTAACAATAGCATGAAACCACAATGAAGAAGCAATTAGCTACTAGCAAAAATGACCAGCTATTTTATAAATGGGAAATGTTCTGGTGATTTACTTTTGTTGGAGGTCAGTTCAGCCAAGCCTTAGCTTATAAACCTCACCAAATAAGTTGTATGACACTCGTTTTTATATGATGAAATGGTCTTGCATTTGGCTCCAGGGTGGAAGCCGTTCACCGAAGGATGGGATGGCTTATGGGAGATGTTTGCATTGACGAAAACTGTTTCGGATTTCAGTGCTATAATTCAAATATGCGTTCTGATGCAAGTGCCAATGTGCGGCTTCACTTTCTCCATGCTACTTGGCATTTTTTTCAAAGGGTTAAATGGGAAAAATGCATCCTTCTGCTAATCCAGTGCAGAACTGAGGGACTGTGAATAATTTCTGGGCGGGCAGGGAAGCTGATCTCTTTCTTTTATCCTAAAAGCAGTTAGTGCTGCTTTGTGCAGACACATGGTGTTAACTACCATCCTGTAAACCTGAATGTAGTAGGAAAGGGACAATGGGTGACTAGAGGAAGAACACACACACACACACACACACCATATATTCTTTCCTACTGCTGATTTTAAAAATATGGTACCAACTAAGAATTCACTAACCTGACATTGGCCCTGTCAGTCATTGTTGTGAAAAGTTCAGGGATTCCTGTCCCTAGGTATGTTTGATATAAAAGGACACGTGCACTCTGAACCAATCTGGACTAGTCCATCTTTGCATCATTTTAAGGTAAAAGCTACACTTCATCACATTCAGGGGCCTCTTATTCTCCTGCACCCATACACACACACTCACTTGAGTCCATTAGCCTAAAGAAGGCCTTTGCAGTTTTAAATAATCAGCAGCATGCAGCTCACACTCTCTCATTAGTTACACATGGAAGGCACCCAAGGCAAGCTAACATATTATAACACCCAGTAACCCTGGTTTTTTTTCAGATACATATTATGTTGTTACAAAGTTCTTTCATATATGCCTTAAACAGCTTCATGCTTTCCCTGAAGCTTAATAAACTATGAATATTTACCCATAGATTTAAGTCCCTGGTGTGATGGTCTGTAATCTGTCCATGCTGTACTAATAAGGAGGCTTGTCAAAGCAGACAGAGCATGGATCCTTGTAGAAGGTAGAATCTCTGTATATTACACAGCATTCAATGCAATACAATACATGTTTTTTTTTCATTTGCAGCACTGAAGGTAGCCAAACAGAAAACTTGGAAGTCTACAGCCAATTTCACACCTGTAAACTGATGGTATTTAACAAGAAACATCTCAATATGTTTTAGCATGATGCTAGGAATAATATGGCTTGGCTTTCTGAGAAGATTGGTTCAGTAAAGGCATTCAACTTTTCCTAAGAAGTCTGGATACTAATACATTCATTTTATATTAGCAATTGAATGCATATACCACCTGCATATGGACTTGTAAATCTGCTTGCAGGAAAATCAATGTGTACTCACTTTACAGATGAAAATGGGGACAGGTACCTCTTTGGCTGTACATGAGAATTAATGCACATACAAAAACCCTCACGTGTCACAGTACATGGACTGTACATGCATTCACTGTCACTTGTGAACAGGGCTATTGTTAGGTTTAATAAATTCAGCTAAAGCTTTAATGCAGCCATGCAGCATTACAGAATTACTCAAGCGGAGCCTCTGCAGAAGCCACGCAAAGGAATGTGGAGACAGGATGGTTGTGTTGTCTGACTGACCTGGATTTCTTACCCCACCCCACTTCACCCCTATGTAAAACAGGTCAGATTACAGTATGTTAATAGTATAGTCAGAACATCTCATAACCCCAGATTTTTTACATACTTAACTGATTCAAGCTGCAGTACAAGTCACCCTTCATGGTGAATTTGTCAACTTTGCACCACTCCCAGGATATTGCTTTGACTATCTGGAATTGAAACTAGTCCATAATGGGCTAATGTGGAATTGATCAAGGAGTGATGCCAAATGAACCACACCATGAAAAAAGCAACCATTTGACAGCATACTAGGGCAACAAGTTAATAGTGCCAAGATGAAGTCAACACAGCAAAGCATCATTCCACATTACATATAGGGGCTACTGCCTCGAAATGTAAAGAAACACTCTCACTGATAGAACAAGATAACTTTGACTCTATAGCAATTAATTAGAGAAAACCAAACATCCCAAAGTTGCAGTTCTGTGCATAAGTTATTTGGGAGTAAGTTGCATTGCTCAAAGTGAAATTTACTTCCAAGTAAACATGCGTAGGATTGAGCAATTAGCCACTTTTATATGGGATGTGTTTTAGAGAACGCAACTGAGGCTCTCAGCTGTACCTAGCCTAATTATGTGCTAGAGCTATGCATTCTTTTCTTCTCTCCCAAGCCATTGCCCTACCATCTGTTTGAAGAAGATTACAATAAGAGGTTTGTGTATTGCTTTTCAGTGATGACCTCAGAAAATGTAGGGGTGCATTTCAGGAGCTGAATAAAGATTAGAAAAATATTTTTAAAGACTAGATGATGCTGTGTTCTTTGGTTCTCAGACTGTAGCAGACAGTAGGGATCTGTAACACTATTAGTAAAGGTTTGTGTCACCAGGTTTGTGTTCTGATTTCAGAAGAAAGTGAAGTCTCAGCAAATAAGATTGATATATAATAATATCAGCCAATGGAGTTAACCTATGCCTCATGTTTAAAAGATGAGATCTGAATTCAGGAGAGACATATTTTACGGCAAAGAATTCAAGAGCATCTGTGCTGTATTAGGCAAACAGTCCATCTTGCTTCACATAGCAGATATCCAGCTACACCCAGAAAGCCTCCAAGTAGGCACAGTAGCCAAAGCCTTCATGAAGCACTGATATTCAGAGGGTTATTGCCACTGAACATGAAGGCTGAATTTAGTTATCATAGCTAGAAGCCAGTGATAAAATTGTCCTCCATGAATCTGTCTAAATCCAGTTTAAAGCCAACTAAGCTAAAAACAAACATTGCAGTCTGTGCCAGCAAAATTCAAGTTAATTATTCTTTGAGTGAAGTATTTTGTTTTGTCTTTCATGAATCTATATCGGTCCATAATGCTAAAGACTATAAAGAACTGAACAGAGTTCAACCAATATATTTCTCTAATGGGTGTTAAGGATCTAGGGAAAGTTGTTCCCTGTTATAAGACCATCATGGGATCTGTAATAAGGATGGACTGGAGAAAAAAAGCATGTTGCTTTCCTAAAGTGTTGTTAATTTGCCAGTGAGTAACTCATACCTTGCCAAATGTATGAAGCTAAATCTCAGATATTCTTAGCACCTTATTTTAATGTGTATCAAATATTATATACTTTTTGCACTGTCATTCTGTGCACACACATTTAGGATTAAATCAATTGCATCTAGGTTCACATGCAAACACATGTCAGATACTCAGCACAGATACTAGAAGCAGACCGATTTATATGCTCCCTGCAAGCTTTTTATAAAGTTCTGCTTACTTAAGGGTTCACATTTACAGTTACACTGGTATGTCTGGATATATTGTGCCAATGTGGGTTCCAATACAAAATGAGTTGCTTATCCTTGAGAAATTGCTTCAGGAGTTTGGCTAAAAAATATTTAGCTATGTATGTGCCAGCAAAGTACTAGGGTTTTTTCCAAATGTTTTGAAAAAACTGGAGTTTCTTAGGCTGGTGTATTTATCCTAGCAAGGGAAGAGAACATGTTACCATGTAGTCACTATTTATGACTCTTGTACAACCACATTCCAAACACTGAGTGTGCAAGGATCTGACAGAAATTATGCAAGGATCTGACAGAAATTACGAATAGCAATTGCATTTGTTGTACAAACATAAATCACCTGGAAATGCTTTTTTATTGGATATTGAAGAAACCAAGCAGTTAAGCAAGGTGTGACATGAACTGAAAGTTAAGGTAGCGTTTACATAATAAGAAAGCTGGCAGTCATAGGTAGACTTTATTTTGGTTTTTTTGTACTTAAAATATTCAGATCCTGCCTCATCTGCAATGTCTGGAATGGCTTCCAACAACAAAAATAGATTATAATAAAATGCATGTAACACCATCTGAAGAAACAAGGATCTTGCAGAACTTGGCACAATGTAAATTCTGTCACAGATATAACATGATAAAAACTTCAGACGCCATATCACCCTAGATATGAGCAATCTTGTCTGGTTTTGAAAGCTAATCAGGATGAAGCCTGGTTAGCACCCAGATGGCGAAAATATTTAGGAAGCATGTAGTGTGCTTTGTTAGGCTGGAAGCAGAACAGATATCATAAGATGTGCAGTAATGTTAGTATCACTTTGCTTGTTTATTATATATGGGTGCATGGCCCAAACAGGATTGGAGGCCGTCAAAGAGTAAGATTCTATCCGTGTATCTAATCTGTATTATGATCTTCTCACAAAGAGTTCAGGGTAGCAGACACAGATTCACCCCATTTCCCAAAATTATGATTGATAACAAGCTGAACTCTATACTCATGATACTAGTGGAGAAGCATTTTCCTTTCACAATAGTTTGGGCACCACACAAGGCTACTGCTGGCATATACTAACCAAACACGTCAGTTACAGGACTACCAGTATGAAAAGTCTTCTTTGCATTGCACCTGTTCTTAGACTTAAGAGATTTGAACAACAGAGCAAGCAATACAACCAGCTACTGTTGAACCATTAATCAAGGTTCTAACCAAGTCTAGGCCACCAACTAACAAGGCTCCTGAGATTTTAGCCCCTTATTGTGTATGGATAGCCAAAGTGCTTTCCATGTACCATTGTGCTGACTTATAGATACAGATATTGACCCTGATCTCCAGTGTTCATCCCTTATCTGCAGTGGTATTCCAAAAGGCTCAACTCTCTAAACATTAACAGCTCACAAGTATAGAAGTAATTAAAATATCATCTCATCTAAGCATCTATGTTTAATTCCATGTTTTCAATAACTAAATATCTGAACTGCACCTCAAACATATGCTCCATACTCCAAGGAAAACAGAGTGTTTCACATGTTGTCACTGGGCTCCGTTGCTGTGAACAAGTTGAGCCAGTGAGTTCAAACGTGAGGCAACATCTTGGACTGAAAGACATTTTCATTCATTCAATGCATTTATACCACACCTTCCCAGTGGAGATGCAAAGCAGTTTACATGGTTTTCTCTCCTCTGTTTTATCCTCACAACAACCCCGTCAGGAAGATTAGGCTGAGAGAGAGAGAAACTAGGTCACTGAGTAAGCTTCCATGGCATAGCAGGAATTCAAACTTGAGAATCTGATATCCATCAGTACACCACACACTAGAACTGATTTAGTGTTTGTGGCCTTGGAAAGGACATGTATTCCCTCTCCTTCTGCAGAATGTTAGAGTGTGAAGAGTCTGCTTTACATGCCAATGATGTGAGAATGCTGGCTAATTTTCTTCTCAAGTGGTTGGCTGGGTGACTGAATAGATTTGTACAGAGATGCTTGAATTGTACAAAGGCTGTGATGAAGCCAACAGCAAATGTGCACAGGCCAGGGCCATCCTGACATTGCCTTCTCCTCTACTCAATTTCTACCCTGCAGAAATGACCTGTAGGTCAACTAACATAACAGAATCCCAACCCTGTTAATTGACCTGCCAATTATGCCCTGGATTCATGGATCTAAACAAGATGAAGCACATAACCTATTAGAAGTATCTGTGGGGAATGACAAAGGTGATGGTCATTACTGATTTTACCTGACTCATATGCATGTTTTACCTGACTCATGTGACCTATTGTGGCCTTTCCCCATCCTGACTTACAGCTGCAGGAAAAGGAAAACCTTACTTTCATTTCCTGGAAGGTTGCAAATAAAAAAGGTAGGTCTAAACAGAACCAGGACTTTGATCTATAAAATAATTGTCCATTGCATTTGTCTTCATTCTGTGCTGGCATCAAAAGGCATCAGCTAAGCAATAAGACCTGTTTTCTCTTCTGCACTGCAGCTCATCTTAATAATGGGAGCCAGCAAAGGTTTTTCTGCTATTATAGACTTGCAGAATGTTGCTTGGTTCTCCATTTTATCCAGGAGTGCCTGTCTCTCAGAGTATATCCCTTTCTAGTAAATATCATGCTTTGATAGTAATGTCAGAAGGCAGTCTTGGACCCCCTCATGTTGAATTGAAAAAAGCAAGGAGACCTTCCAGAGCAATGTGGAGGTTTCAGACACTTCCCACCAAGAAATTATTGGTGTTTTTGGTTTTGTCTGTTTTTAATTTGTAAATATCCACACATACACACACCATCTCCCTAACGGCTCCCCGTTTATTTGCCTTCTATGAAAAAACTGGAAAGATGGGAAATATTGTGTTAATTTGCTTTCCAATAGATGAATGCATATCTGAAGCTGAAAAATGATTTACAGTGAATAGATTTACAGATTATGGAGACATGTTTAATATATGGAGTGCATGAACTATTTGGGAAAAAAGGCCAAAATATTCAGAAATCTTTTTAAATCACTGTAAAAAAATCCTGATTTTTTTTGTATAAAGAACACTAAACATAATAAAAAATATTGTTCAGAAGAGATGCTTAGTATGTCATTCATTGTATGATGCAAAAGAGGGAATATGGTCCCACGACTAGCATTATAGCTGAAAGTTGTAAAATTTGGGTTAATTTACCTTCTCTATATCTCTGCTGCAGGGCTCTTGAGATTCAGAGAGCAGCTTTCTGCTATTACTGAAAATTGCCAAAGACTTTTAAAAACAAAAATCAAGCACAGCAAATGCAAACATCTGCCAGAGGCAGATGAAAGGATAATTGATGCTTTCTCAGTGAAAGAAATTGATAAGGAAGGACTGGAGGTTTTATTATTATTATTATTATTATTATTATTATTATTATTATTATTATTATTATTATTATTATTATTATTATTAAATTTTGTTTAATATCACAGCTGCCAGTTCTTTAGCTGGTTGTTGTTGGCCTCTCATTACAGCTTGAGGCTCACCCATAGGCCTAGGACATTGTAATGTAGGACATTGTAATGTATTGGCATAGTATTCATACAATCCCAGCAGGACTTCCTTCTGAATCTGACAGATGTTGATTTTGTCGATTTGAAGATGTTTCAAGTGCTGCCCCAGTGTTTTCGGAATGGCGCCCAGCATGCTGATTGTCACTGGGATGACCTCAGCTGATTTATGTCATAGTCGCTGAATCTCAGTTTTCAAATTGTGACGTTTAGTTACCTTAATAATGAATGAAAGTACGTGCGCCCTTTAAGAACCTGGGAAGGAACGAAAAAAGCACGTGACGCATGTCTGCATACAGCCACAGAGCAGCAGACATGCGCCACGTGCTTTTTTCGGTCCTTCCCACGTTTAGTTACCTTCTCATGTTCTTTTTCAACAACCCTACAGTCACCAGGTACAGTTATGTCAATGATAGTCATTTTCTTGTCCTCGATCACTGTGATGCCTGGTGTCCATATGCCATTGCTAGAAGTCTCTGAATCAAGATATGGATGCTGGAGCGCCTGGTCCTAATTGTCTATTTAGATGTAGTAGGTATCTCAGAAACATGGTGGAATGGAGAAAATCTATGGGATTCGGCCACCCCTCAGTAGAGGCAGAGCATGGAGAGATAAATTGGGTTGGGGGAGATGTTGCTTTGTACATCAAAGAAGGCACATAATCAAATAAGTTAGAAAACATTAGGGAAATTAAAAGAAGTTATATGGGTAGAAATACTGGACCCTAAGGGTTACTTAAAAGTGGGAATGTACTATCACCCACCTGATCAAAACTTTAAGGCTGAAATGTGGAAGAAAATAAGGAAGCTGATTAACAGTCCCATCTAAAGCCCTTGGCAGCAGGGTGCTGCAGCACTGTGGCACCATTTCACCACCTTCAAGACAGCTTTGACAGGGGGTGGCAGGGGGGAGTTTGACCAGGGGGAAGCTGGGGGTCATGGCACCTGAAGCAGCTGAGAAGGCCACAGTTTGAGAGCTTGAGAGCCAGGTGCCATTTTCCATAGATCCACCCCTGCTCCAGGGGAACTGGTTGGCTGGCAATTATATGAGGCAGGATGGATCAGTAATCTGATCCAGCAGGGCTCTTATGTTCTTATTCTTTTTTGCACCTTTTTTCTCTGAAATCTACCCCCCCTGCGTGCGCGCGCGCACGCACACACACACACACACACACACACCTTTCTTCACCTTGACATCCTCTTGGGTCACTGGACTGTCCTTCCCGGGGCTGCTCTTGCTTCATGAGCTGCAGGAACAGGGCCCCAGAAGCCACCATGTTAGCAGCAGAATCCATAGGAGATTTCAAATCAGCAGCAGGGCCCCCAGAAACTGCCATGATCATGTTATTGTTTTGATGGGGATTAAAACTCCCAAACATATTTCTTTTATGTTTTCAGATTTATTTATTTATTTTGCAAACCTGGGGGGATTCCTCCAAGTTTTTAGAACTATCTGTTTTCTGTAAGTGTGGGTCTGTTACACAGATGTAGGTATCCAAAGAGTGGCCCACACTTGACTTTTAAAATATGGATCATATGATAGTCAGCATTTACATATTACTTGTTGAAGAGTTCAGAGTGTTTCATTCCCACTATCTCAGTAAGTCTTGCAGTAAACCGGTACAGCTGGCACAGAATTATATACAACAAAATATATCATGAAGTCCCAAAGCTATATAGGTGTTGTACAATCAGACTGCAGCAAAGCAGCTAGCGACATCCTTGACTTGGATTGGAAATGAAATGGTGAATGAAGGCTATTCACTCTGTCCCCTTACAGTGTCTCCTTATTGAAAAACCTGTCTTACAGATGTGTAAAACTGCTGTTAGTTTTTGAGGGAGAAAAAGATAGGTATCTGTACCTATTTTCCTCTCCCCCACCATGCCCCAAAATAGTCAAAGGAGACAGTTTTGCTTGGGGAATTGAAGGGGAAAGGGCACCAACATTGCGGCAACCCAAATAATGAGGCCCAACAGCTGCTTCAAGCTGCTTCATTTCCCTCCCTGAAACGCATAGTATGAGAAAGACAAAAGTTTGGTTGCAGCTTTCTATGGCATGTACCCAGTCTGGAAGACTCCTGCTGCCCCTCAGGCAGTTTGGTGTGAATGTGCTCACTTCATGTAGACAGGAGATGTAGAGAAAATTCAGAACAATGGTGATGTTAGGCAGGCCCATTGCTTCTGTCAACAGTGTGAGATTTATTTTCAGGTATAGTCTTCTAGAAAGGCTTATCTATATGAGTTCAGACATATCTCTGCCCTTCTGCCATTTCAAAATTACATATGCTGCCTGAAAAATGATAGCAAGGGGAAATCATGGATGATCCATATGCCCCATGTACATATATATTGCTGGTAAGGAAGAAGTGAGCCCAGCAGGTGATGGACGTGCAAGCACCAGGGAATGTCGGATTTAAATCTTACCTTCTGAGAAATTGTATTAACAGCTGGAGCAGCCCAGAGATTAGAGGTCCCTAGTGCCATAGTAAAGGATGCCTCTCTCCAAAATGCTGTGGCTCTCTGTAGAGCTTTTGATATTCAGATGCTGTAGCTCCCAATACAGCCTCGTTTTCAGTGAAAAACCTATCCAGGAATGGACATCCCTTGTTATGGATTAATAGAAGATAGGAAGCAACGGGAAGGAAGCTTTTTGTTGAGATCTTAGAATGGAATCTGTTTTCAGTGACAGAGTTCTCTCTGTACTTATTAGTAGAGACATTTCCCCACACACCAACCTCTGTTCATTCCTTGCTGATGATGACTTATTCAAAAGGTGTTACCCTACCATAACATTCAATAAGCTTCCCAGGACAATCCAGGTAGTTGCCAGCAGGTCTCAGTTTCAGAAATAGCACAATTTGATCAAAAAGCATTGCAATGGGAGTGCAAGGTGTACATATTTTAAATAATTACAAGTGCAACTGTCCGTCTCTTGATCACTCCAATGAACCTTTGCCTGCTTTAAAAAAAAATGCTAAGCTTGTGGATCTATTCAGACAGCCACCCCCTTTACAGAAACAAATGAATTCTGCTTGGGATATCATCACCAGTTCATGAGGGATGTTATCCTTCCCAATATTTTCATTCCAAAGTAGAGTTACATCAGGTAGTTACCAGGACTTGTTCATTCACAGCAGTAAGAAATATGACAAACTCTGCACAATTTTGTATCTCGGAGCATCAATATATAAAGGGATTATTTAACATCAATATCTGAAGAAATCAAGCTACATTGGTGTGAAGAATCTTCCCCACTTCTTAGCCATCAGAAACTGACCCTTCCCCAAAGCTGGGAACCAAGGCCATAGCCTATGGCCAACCCATACCAACAGCCTGATATCTCCAAGGTAGTGCAACAACACAAGGCACTGGAGTTGGAAGCAATTGACACAGCTAAAAGAGCTTATTAGGGCAGAACAATAAAACAGATAAAAGCCCTTAAATAAATAACAATTACAACAAAAATAAAACTTCTATTCTCAACTAGGAGCTTCTGCACTTCTGCAGTCGGGACAAGTTTATCAAGCAAAGATGTTAGCACAGTAATCTCTTCCCTTCACAGGGGTCCAGGCATTTCAGCCTCTTATCCTTTCCAGGATTACTGGTGTCTTTCTACCTGACTCCGCAGCATCACTCTTTGAAAAAGAAAACCCACACACAGTATGAAAAATGAGCATCTATATCACATAACCTCCAAACAAGCCCCCACCCCCAGCCAATTATTTATTCCCAAGAACATTTGTTTCCCCAGTGGAATAGTGACAATTACCTAAAGCTGATCTTTCACACTCAATCCCACTAGAAACTGCATGACTTAAAAAAATACTCTACCATTTACAACCGGGGAAGACATCTGGGACCGGCCAAAGGAGGCTTAAACAAAAAGAATTCTTCACAATTGGGAATCCAATCTGCTAATGGTGGCCTCTTACATCAGCTGAAGGGTCCTTGTGCTATAGGAAAGAGCCTCCACTACTTGAACAGGTTCACAGAGTTTAATCCATTCATTTCCTCTGATTATTTTGTTACTTTGGTGGACAATTTGCATATTGATCTGGAGATCTGTTCTGATTGCACTGAGTACAAGCAGTTTAAGGTAAATCATGTATAATCCACTCCAATCCAGTGACCAATTTTTTAGGCAAAAGAGCAGTCACAAAAGAGAGCCTCTTCTCTCTGGTAAAGACATGATTGAGATGGGACAGGACTGGCTTGTGCATTACTGGCTTAGGACCAAAAACTGTGTCTAGATTTTATGTGATTGGTAAATTAGCTATTGAGCCAATTCTCTGAATATGTTATTCTCTAATTTTCTAGTAAAAGCCCTGTAGCACAAAGTGGAAAGCTGCAGTATAGCAGCTCTGCTAATGGTCTGAATTTGATCCTAATGGAAGTCAGTAGCCATCTCAAGATTGACTCAGCCTTCCATCCATCCGAGGTCATTAAAATGAGCACCCAGCTTGCTGGGGTAAAGTGTAGATGACTCTGGAAATCAATGGGCAAACCACCCCATAAACAGGGTCAGTGTTTGCACAAGAGACTGCCTTTACCTTTAATATTGGAATGCAATGCAGGCTGTTCACCTAATATTACCATTAGTTGGTAAAATCTTTAGTTAGTTTTCCAGGTTACTGAAGCCAATGTCCCTAATTGAATTGAATGGATGATTCTGACAGTTGAGTCAAACCTCTGAATATGCTATTCTCTAATACAGCAATGCATGCCATCCACCTAACATTAGCTAAATTTTGCCAACTAGTGATAGTTTCCCAGGTGACTGAAGTCAATTCCCCAACCAAACTGAATGGATGATCATGTCATTCTCTAAGCATACCTCTGATGGCCATTAGAAAGTTGGCTGTGATAGCTGACCCAGAAGACCTATTTTATGAAAGGAAGACATTGCCTGATAGCTACCATTATCAAAGAATAATATATGACTGGGCAACGCAGTCCCTGAGTGCTATAATTCTAATACTCAAAGACTACACTTAGGAGCCAGGCAGGTGGATACTTAAAGCACTGAGATGAATTAGGGAATCACTTAATGGTTAGTATCATTTCAGAAATTAATGACATCTGAGTTTGCAAATCAAGAGACCAATTTAAACATTATGGAATAGAAGATCTCTGCACAGATAAAGAGCAAGGAACTTCCTACAAAAATAAGGAAAAAAGGAAGTGATCCAATATCACCTAGAAGATAAATGGAAAGTGAGAAGAAGGATCAAATTTCCATAACTGGACACAATAATCCAGGCATTTCACACATTATGTACAATGCACTATTTAATACAATCACATAAAAGCAGAATTTATAGAGAGTGCAGGCTTCCTACTTGCTACTCAATATTGCCTGCATACACATATCTGACAATAAAAAAGTGTTTGTTTTTTTCAAATATGACAGTATTTTAATTTCAGGGCAGCCATAAATATGACTTCAGCATCTGTGACAAAGAACAAGTAATCTGCCATCACGAGCCACATACAGAGTTGTGTCCATAAGACAAAGGCTACTTAGAGTAACTTAGAATAACAGACAAGCTAATTTCCATATAATATGGTATATTTTACTAATGCAACATTTTAATTTCAGTTTTCAGGATGGCTAACAAACACCACTAAGAAGTATTAATTTCACTCCTGGGAGGAGCGTGTATAAGCCTTACAGATTATTATCAAACTCAATGTTGCAGAAGTGACTGAGTTGGTTGAATTCTGTCTACTGCCATCCAATTTAAAAACTGCTAATCTGAAGCACAGCTGCTGGGGCAGAGTGGAATGCTAGTTTAATATGCATTATCTCTTAAAAATAGCTTAATTGTTCTTATATTTCATTACACAGTGCTTCTGTGTTTCAAATAAGTCACAATAAAATAGTATCCCAAAAAAAGTAAAAACTGGGAGCGGGAATCCAATTCTGGTAGTTTCTCTCCTTGATCTATTGACACAGTTGGTTTAGGAATTACATACGCCCTCCTTATTTTGTAATGCTAATGAAAGCAGTTGCTCAAAAAGGGGGGTCATGTTTTAAATTGTCTCCTGGCTGTCACAGTAACCTCTCATCCAGCCAGATCAGGGCCAAGTAGATGTGATAGATTCACAGACTCTGTTCATTTGTAAGAGGCAAATGTGTGTGTGGTCCTAATTTGGATTGGAAGGACACAGGCAAGAGGAAGTTTAACCTTTCAACACCCTTTCAAATTCAAGACCAACCCACATAGTTATTAGCACATTAAAGAAACAAAGAAAAATTCTCTTCCAGACTCTTCCCCTCCATCCTGACAAATAGACAACAAGCACTACCTCTTCTTCCTCCCTCTTGGCCAATACTATGATTTTCTTCTCCCTGGCATCCCTCTACAGAGTAATAAGATATCTCTGGTGCAGAGCCTTGAAGTGGTAAGAGCTGAAAACAGAAGAACCTATTTAACTAATGAAGCTGTAATTGCTGCAAATCTTACTAATGGATTGGAAATATCAGAGTCTTCCACACTCTGTTTAGTTCCTGTAGATGCTCAGGCAAAAACATTCCTCCAAAAGCTAATTGTTGTCTGAAGGAATGGACTGTGCAATGTCGCTCAATGCCAGCACAGGCTTTGGAGCTACAGGGGAGGGTAATACAAAGTTAGCATAGTGGTAGATAGGATGCTCCCTGATCATTCCTTTGTTCACTTCTACTGCTGTCCCTTTGTTACCCAGAATGATACTCTCATGGGTTCCTTCCTTCTAGCCATTCCTCTCCCATTCCTTTGTACACCATGAGGACTGGACATGTGTTCTAGAATCTCTCCATTATTTTGTCTTCCCTATCCAGTTTAGAGTTCTCTCACAATAAAAAAAAGTAACAAAGCAGCCAAGCTATAGAATTATGCTGTGCACAGACTGCTTTCAGTTGGCTTCTTTTAAAATTCTGCACGTGCTTCTTTGGAAACCTCTGCATAGATCTCACCAGATATATTGTTTTCTTTGGATGGTGCCCAAGAAAAATAGTATCTCAGGGGTAAGGAGTCAAAACCATGGGTAATTTTGGGTGACAAAAATGGCATATATGACAATCGAAGTATAAATTAGAATCCTGCAGAAAAAAACATACTTGGGGACTTTGTACAGAATACTCTCTGTGTCTTGCCTGGTAGAGCCATATTCTTCCTCCAGTCTACCAGATACCATCCTCTGCCCATCAGGTATTACTAGTACCCAGCAAGCTACACCTGGCCCAGAAGGCTCTACCTCATGAGCTGCCAAATTCTCTATGCTTTAGCTCCCAGACTCTGCACTCTGAATTTCAGACACTAATTTCAGGAATGCTGAAACACTTAAGTATGGAGGACGGAGGTCTACAATTTGCCTCTGTGAACAGATCACAAGGAATTTTCCCCCCAATTTTTCCATTCAATTTTTTTCCATTCCACTTTTTTCTGGGAAACCCTGTACACTGCAGAAGATTGGGAGGGCAGGACACACTTAAAATCTATGTCCCCCAAAGGTTTCCTTTGTGAACTGAATGCAAACTAGACTATACCCAATGTACCTATGTAGTTCCCAGAGGGGGGCTCATGTTGGTAAGTAAGGC
Source organism: Sphaerodactylus townsendi (assembly GCF_021028975.2). Taxonomy (NCBI): domain Eukaryota; kingdom Metazoa; phylum Chordata; class Lepidosauria; order Squamata; family Sphaerodactylidae; genus Sphaerodactylus; species Sphaerodactylus townsendi. The sequence goes on from NC_059429.1 coordinate 86,694,445, forward strand.
TGTCTTTCAGAGAAATTGGCTGACCTTTGCTGATCTTCTCATTGAGAATCCCTGAAAAGCTTCCAAGAAACCACAAGATTCCCATAAAATAGTTTGAAGATCACTGGAATAGAAAGACCGAGTGGTTAATCGTTGTTAATGATGATTGCTTATTGGCAAGTTCTTTGATGCAGAGAGATGGAGTCAGTCCATTTGGATGCAAAGAGAAGATCAACTGCAGAAAGTACATAGATACTGAACAAGGGATTGGTAATTAAATTAGATTTGGAATGCAATGTAGCCAGTTGTAGCTCAATATCAGATATGGAAATTTATGAAGAACAATATGTCTGGTGTTGTAATATCTCATAGTGAAATGTGGGCTATTAAGGGAATTCATCAGAAACAGGGAAATTTTGCTTAGCTGTATGACCTTTAAAGACATTATTAAGCAGACTAATTTATAGTTTAATAAATTTCCCTATTTAAAGCATGCAAGTTACAATGACCGTCAGAATATGTTTTGGTAGCTTAAAATAAAAATATTATGGAGAAACATTCATATTTATGAATGAAAAAATAGCAGATTCCATTTTAAACAAAGAGATTTTATTTCTAAAGGATTACTAGACTTATCACTCTCTAAAAACTGGAAAACTAAAATGCTTCTGCAAATATTTTTTGGCTCAACTTGTTAGATTTCTGTCTATGGGGAGTTTCTATAAGAGACAATTGAACATATAGGTCCCTGCATGTAGATTTGCAGTGATTCCCTTACAGTAAATGACATTCAGAGCAAGTCCTAATATTGCATCTCCCTGAAATTGTGCCCCCACAAACAGCACCCCCAGGGAGGGGCGAAGGGTGACAGGTGGATGGGCAGGAGGTGGGAAGGAAAGAACCTCTCTGGTGGGTAGGTGGCAGGTGGCAGGCACAGTCTGGTGCCCCCCCCCCACTTGACACTTGCAAGTGGAACCTGGGGTCTCATTCTCCTCAGTCCCCCCTAGGTATACCACTATAGATCTGGAAAGAGTTTTACTCCCCTTCCATGCACATGTAAATCTGAAGTCTCCCAGAATTCTCTAGACTAGGGATTCAAACAGTCAGTCACCCAGCAGTCAGATCTTGCCCTTAAGAGTCTTACCCAAGACCCAAAACACAGGAAGATGCTCCCAAGGCCAAGTCATCCAAGAAATAACTAAAGCAAGTTTGGAAATATAATGGGAAATCAAAGATCTATTTACCACCTTGGCATGAAATTTGAATAAAACTTTCCAGGTAAAATAAAAATTCTAATTTTCTCATCAAAGTAAAGAGACAAGAGCTGGACATATCAAAATATTTTTACATATCTTCAGTAGAGACTTTTCTCTTCCATTCTAAAACACACTGTAATCAGAGAGTATTTTCCAATCCCTTTTAAGCAAATGAATTAGGGGCATTATTTATTTATTTATTAAAACATTTATATCTCACCTTTGTTGGTGGTTTCAGGCAGCTTACAATAATAATTTAAAATATTCTAAATTCAGCAGCCAAAAATAAAATAATAAACTCCAAATCTCTCCCGCACACCTGAAAAGATGCCTGCAAATTCAGATGTCTCCACAAGCCCTGGCAAATAGGTAAGCCTGGCAGTGCCTTTTTGTGTCCTGTCAGACAGAAAAAAGTGCAATTGTCCAAAGGCCACACCTTAATTAATTAATTGATTGGTTGATTGATTAGTTCATTCATTCATTCATTTTCTATACCAACCCACCCCATTTGGGCTAAGGGCAGTTCAAAACAGTTCATTAAAAAACAAAATAAAATACAATAAGCTGTAAACCTGTGTCTGCACGGCAGTTTCTGCACGACCAAAAAACAGTGCCCTAGGGATGAAAGAAACATGGTGCTTTTGAACTGCACCGGCGTGAGGGCACTACTTTTGGCCCCTCTGGTGTGAGGAAGACACTTACCTTTGCTTCCTATATAGCTCCGGACAGCTGGAAAGACACGCCCATGCTGCTCTCTGACCCCCGGGGGTCGGAGAGCAGCGTGGGCATATCTCCCCAGTCATCCAGAGCTGCACAGGAAGCAAAGGTAAGTGTCTTCCTCCCTGCGGGCAGCATCGGGACTGCCCACACGAGGCCGTGCAAATGGTCCTGACGCTCCACCGGTTTCATTTAAGCTGCAGCCTCTGGCCATGCAGAAACAGCCCAAGACAATGATTCAAGTTAAAATCTTTTCTTCCTAACCAGCTCAGATGGCAAAAACATTTCATTAACAAATGAGCTCATAAAATCCTACAAAGAGGGAGAGGATGGAACAAAATTACAACCTAATAGAGGGAGTGATAGGGAAGATGGTGGATAGTGAGGGGAGAGACCAGAAATGGTAACGATTGCTGCCTCAACCATTTGCCTGTTGGATACCAACTCCATATTCAAGTCAGTGAATAATATTTTATAAGCAAGTTCATAGAAGCTTGTATGACCACCCTGTGTATCTCCTTGAAGCTAGAACTATTCAGGAAAAGCCCCTGATGCTGTCCCAGCTTTTCATGCATAGTTCCTTGGGGCTACTGAATGAGTGCTTTATAATAACTAAAATCCAAAAGCTGGACTCTGTGTTGACAAACAAACCTGTGCTATGGAGTCAGCCACGACAACCTTCTCAGGCCAGACCTTCCAGAGCATGTCCAGGAAAAACCCTAGATATGTAGAAAAGTCATGTTTTTAAAAATCTTATTCAAAATCCCAAAAAGTTAATTCTAATGATGATGCATACATATGTCAACAACTATTAACCACAGTATCCTACTAAACTGACTCTCATGTCTGGAACTAAGGGGGACCAGGTTCTAATTATTTGAGTTCTGTCTGGCAGGTGAGTCTCAGAGGGTGATCTGAGGGATTCCCTCCTCTGCCCTATGGCCATTGGCCTGTGAGATCCCCCCTGCTACTTAACATCTATATGAAGTCACTGGATGAGGTCATCAGGAGGTATGGGCTGTGGCATCACCCTGATACAAATGATACCTAGCTCTGTTTTTATTACAGTGGCATCTCTACCACCTCAGACAACCTTGGGATCCCCAGCAGCAGTGCCAAAATAGAGAAGCCTGTTTTGGGCATTGGCTCAGTGTACCTACAAGGAAAAAGAACTTTGTCTGGACTTATCTTCCTCCAAAGCAACTTGCATAATGTTCTCTCACACTCTTCCTGACAGGATTAAGTCTAGACAAAATACCTTGATCTGGAGAGAGTTCCCATCTCCAGTCCAGGACCACATACCCATGAGAAGACAAACGATGTATTAATGTGCTTACCTGCCCAGTGTTTTATTCTTCCTCAGATTAATACTTTTAATGACCACCTTATACTCCCGAGCCTGGACACATCAGGCTGATGTCTCAACCCATTAGACCAATGGTCTGGTCTAGCCATTAAGGTTGATGTTTGTCTCTTGTCTTTCCCAGGAAGGGAAGGAAATCCCTTTGTCTAGGGCAGGGGTAGGGAACCTGCAGCTCGAGAGCCGCATGCGGCTCTTCTGCCCTTGTACTGTGGCTCCACGAGCCGAGCCGCCGGCTTCATTCTTGCCCGGCGCACCAATTGCCTGCAGTTAGCTGGGCCGCGCCCCGGGCTTCCCCTCTCGTCCACCCCGTTGGAGTGGGGCGGGCGCTTTCCCAGCGGCCAGCAAGGCTGAGCCGCCGGCTTCATCCTTGCCCGCCCTGTGCATCCATGCACTTCTCAGAATGAGTGGAGTAAAAGGTAAAAAAGCCCAATATATACAGTGTTATCTTTATTTTAAATGTCAAAAATTATTTGCGGCTCCAAGTGTTTTCTTTTCCCATGGAAAACGGGTCCAAATGGCTCTTTGAGTGTTAAAGGTTCCCTACCCCTGGTCTAGGGAGATTTAGGATCACTCTACATCAGTGGTTCTCAACCTTCCTAATGTCGTGACCCTTTAATACAGTTCCTCATGTTGGGGTGACCCCCCCCCCAACCATAAAATTGGTATATATAAAATACAAAAAGACCATTTTCCAATGGTCTTAGGCAATCCCTGTGAAAGGGTCATTCAACCCCCAAAGGGGTCACGACCCCCAGGTTGAGAACCACTGCTCTACATAATCCTGAGGGTCCGTTTCTCCCTATATGATGCCCATTCTCCAATTAGCCAGTGTTCAGTATATCTGGACAATTCTCTGTCTATGATACTGTTCCACAACTCTGTTTCTTCCACAGCTAAGCACGGGTCATTCAGTTCTGTTCATTGGACAATTCCACTCCAAGATCAGGTGACTATAACTTGTATTGCCCTTCATTTATTCCTTATCTATTTCAGATCTATCCCCTCACAACTGTCTACATCCTAGGACTGTATGTGTGTTCTGCTGTTTTTATTGTGTGCTTGTATAACCACCATTGTATCCCTAAATAAAAAACTGTTAAACTTTATTTGCTCTCCTGCAGGTTTCTTACAAAAAGCTGACTCTCATATAAATAGTCAAGACTGCATGTTGCCCAGACTTTTGTAATGCCAAGAGTCTGCTCCAGCTAATTTCTCCACACTAAAAGAGAAAGACTTCCCACCACTTCAGGTAACAACTTGTGTCATCTAAACATGATACTACGCTGTCCATCAAGTAGGGCTCAAAGGAACTCAACATATAATTTCAGGAACCTGTTACAGCTTGGTAAAGACCGGGGTAAACTAAGGGCAGCAGGTCTTTTTATTGCCTTCAGAATAAATTATTGCTCTGGTCAAAGAGCTACCATCAAATCTTCTTAGGGCTTATGGTCCAACATCTAAAGGGATCCACATGGTCTTCCCAACTTGCCCCCCTCAAATGTCTTAAAACACATGACCAAACAACTATACTGAAGTTAAGCAAATCCTGGCTAGTGCCTGGATGGGAAACTCCTGAGACCCGTTTGCACGCCACCATCTTCAATGATCCTCCATGAAGGATGAAAGATAACATATGAGTGCAATAAACAGATAAACAAATGAATAAAGTAGAACTTCTCATTTCAAAGAGCTTCATTTTGTGTATCACCCTATTTTACAGAACACCCAGATTACAGACTTGGAAGGGACCACTAGAGGAAGATTTTATCAGCATTCATTTTGTTATCTCACAGCATGAACTATTAGGATATCCACTCCTACTATCAGTGAAATGCTAACATCTCAACTTCTAATCACATATGCCAAGTTCTCCCATCTGCTATTGCATTCTTCTATCAAGGTAAGTTAGGCTGAAAGAGAAGGACGGGGCCAGGGACATCCAATGAGTTTCATGGCAAGCGGGGAACTGAACCTGGAGTTCCTCAGGCATATTGAAATTGACCACACCACATTGACTGTCACCATTAGCTGACTTCTTACTCTTAGGAAATGTGCCCTACAGTTTGCCTTTTAGGTATGCTTCTTGCTCTTTTTTGGAATCCAGGTACCATTTACTCCTCATCTTTATAAAGATATGTTTTCTAAAATCTTCTTTTCATCACAGAGCTGTCTTCCTTTATAGTCATCTGCTCTTTCACCTCCCCAATCTTTCTGTCTATGCAAACAGCATCTGAAACATTTATTGAAGAAACACAATATGTTTATTAGTAGAGGCAACTGAGAATGGAACTGGTCTCATCATCATGATCGATGCCAACAGAGACATCCACAAGCATTAGCTCCAGCCACGCTTTAAGGCAGAATAACCTTCCACATTCTCCTCTGACCTCAGTGTAATCCAATGGGAGTTTGGATTGATTCCAGGTCTCCTTCTAATTGCTCTTTCTGGTACAAAATAAATAGCAAGTTATTTGCCTTCATTCTCCAGTCACCCATTAAATTGTTCACCTGAAGCGTCTCCTTACCCCCATCACACCTCATTTTACAATAGTGCGGACAATAGGTTGTCCTAGTGTAAGAACTAAGGGTGCAATTCTCTGTACAACTATTTGAGCAGTAAGGTTCACTGAAGTTAATAGGGCTTGCATCTAAGTAAAGATGTATAACATGTTCTTTTAAGCCTATTGTGCATTTTAAGTGAGATTATCTTCCATGTTTGATGGGGGGATCTGATTTTACACATTTAGGAACGTTCTGTACGCTGCAAGAAAATTCTAATTTGGCATATCTGTTGGCATATTTAGATTGATGCTAACAAGAAAAGTAACAAATACAAATATTATATAATGATATAAAAATTAAGAAAAATTAGCAAAATCAAGAAGGAAGGCAAGGATGCCAAAAAAAGGCACTTGAGAGAGGAGGAAAGAGAAATGATGTGATGACACCTGATCTTGAAACTAGGGGCTTAAATTTCACATCCTACACATTTTTTTAGTATAATTTTATTTTTACCACTGAGACTTTTGGGATTGCATAGTCAGTGAGGGAAATGTCCTAATCTGGGTGCTGCCTGGCATTCACTTGGCCTGTTATGAAGGGATTATAAGTGAATGAACCACTCAGTAGGCTCAGGGAAAGAAGTTAGAAACAGCTTGATTTTAGTGATTTGTGTGGCTTGGTTGTTTCTTTGTTTTCCTTTTCTCTAGCCCTCTCAGTATTACAGTTACAAAATTGTTGGAGAGCTGTGACCTAAGAAAGCATAACAGATACAAAGCAGGTATCTTGTTTGACTGATTCAGACTGATAACATGGAACGAAAATACTTTTAACTGTTTTTGGCATGAGTTGAACCCAAACTTTAATAACACAGAGCAGATAGGCTGCCCTTTTTAATGTTTTTTAAACAAGAAGAGCACCCAAACTCTACCAACCTTTCAAAATACCTAAAGCCTCTAACAGACTCCCTTGCCTAACCAACAGACTTCCTAACACTTTCCCCACCAAAATCTAACAACCTCAATGATGTCATTTGGCCAGCAGTTATACCGCCGACCCCCACCCCTACATTCTAATCCTCCATTTGAAAATGAAGCTCCTAGGGAGCAGAACTTGAAACTGTACAAAAATATTTTGTATTTTAAGGATTGCTTTTCTGGCTCTGTTGGTAACACTGCCTATATGAAATCAACCCTATGTTATATGTGCTTCCTCCCATCTCTGACATAACCTTCTAATGGCTGCAGAACCCTGCATTTTGGAGCATCTGCAGTCCATGCCAGGCATGCAATTATAATAGCTGCTCTTCTAAAATAGCAGGTCATTAAAGAATGAACCATCCAGTGTCCATTGATCTCTTTACATTATTAATGACCTGGCAGTGGTGAAAGGGTGAGCCAGATGGAATGGCTAGCAAACGATGGGTGGTCTCCTCTACGGATTTCTTCCCCTCAGTCCTCAGTTGCAGACACTGATACCTAAAGCTTACACTTTGCACGATTAGCTATATGGTTAGAGCCATCTGACATGAACACATGAGGCCATCCCTTTTTCTCCTTATTAACCCTCGGGGCTGCATTCAGAGAGTCCCCATCTGGGAGTAGCATTAGGTTTCACTCTTTTCCTGTCTGCAGCAGAAATAGCACAAGGAAGTGAGCAGAGAAGCTGCCGTAGCAAGGTTATGACATAATTCAGGGCAGTAGGAACCTTGCAGCTGCTAACAAGAGCTTCCATCAGAAAGAAGGCCACAGAAATTGTGTTTGCTGGTTACAGGTGACCAGGTGCTCCTAGCACAAATGATAATACTACTGACAGGGACATTATGAATGCTGAAAAACAAAACACTGGAGATGAATATCGGCCTTATTCTGTATAAGCAAAATAAAATAGGACTAGCAAAATACATTTCAGTATCAGTTTTCATTGTAAGCAGGTTGCAAGAAGCAAAATACATCTCTGAGTAACATCCATGTAGTGCCATAAAATTGCAGCTAACTTATGGTGTCCCCAGTCAAGGGCTTTCATGGCAAGTGAAAAGCAAAGCTCTTCCTCTAAAGAGTCTTCCTTCTTGGTCTCCCTTCCAAGTACTGGCCATATGATGAGATCCAACTGTACTACACTATCTTCCCACCCATGAATAGTACACTTGCTAAATAAAGAGAGCAATCCTAAACAGAACTACTCAGAACTGTACCAAGTTCTTGCTCCCATAAAAGTTTTACTTAGATTGTACTATAAACCTTACTATTTGTCACTTACCACCAACTACTTCTGCAGTTTGAAATACTGAATATATCCCTATTTTAAGGTGCAAATTGCAACATATGTGCTTTTGCTACCCCCCTCCCCCATGCATGATGGAATAATTCATTCTTGTGCATTCTCTTTTATCTGTCCTTGAACATCTGTCCTTGAATACAGTCTCTCAGATGAGAAACAGACATGGAATGGATTAGTTCACTAGCAATGCCATCCTAAGAAGAGCCACACACTTCTAAGCCCATTAAAGTAAAAGGGATTAGAATGTTATAACTTCAAGTTGCACAAGAACTATGAATACATTTGTTATGTGGAGTCTGGAGGCAAACAGATAAGACATGGGAGATTTGTCTCAAATTTCCCAATGCACTTTTAAGGTTAAAAAGCAATTATGATGTCCCCAATTTGGATTACAGCTTTGTAGTTGGGGAGGGAGTCCTTTCCTTACCACGCACTGTCTTATTGACAGAAATAATTTTCCCACAGTAGTTCTCAACCCTGGGATGGGGTGGGCAGACACAGATACTCATTTCTGTAATTCCACTGGCATGTATCCAACAAGATCTGCTTCCAGACGAGATCCCACAGAAAGATTTCCTGCTCCCTCTTTTCCTGAAGCCTGATGAATCTCCTCAATTTTGTTGGGGATGGTGGTCAGTGGACTCTCAAGAACAACACAGGGGACACAGTAGAAGTCTAGAGTGAAAAGGGAGGTTGTGGGAAATCACCAGTCCCTCTTCAAAAGATAGAAGTCTGCAAGATTGGATGCAAACCATTATCTTAGAAGAGGGATTTTTGTAAAAAAAAAAAATTCAAGAGGATGTTCCGCAAAACTCACTTTCCACAAACTCAGTCTCAAGCTCCAACCTCACGGCATGGGTTAGTGAGGAAGGAATAGTGAGAACTTGCACAACTCTGCTGCCAGCACTTGAAGTTTGGCTCAGAATGAAAACTGTCAGTCAGCCAGACTTTCACAGGATTACTTCACTGAAAACAAACGGGACAGATAATATAGCATATCCTCTCAAATAATATTAGAAAATAAGTCCATTGATATATGAGATGTTTCAGCAATGGAATTCATACGACAGGTAGTGATGAGCAACATTTGCAGAACAGCTGCCCATTGGGAATGATCAATTAATCTCAAAAGACCAGATCTCTAGGGCAACTAATGAAAACAGCATTTCCAGATGACCATGTGTACCAGTAGCCCTTAACTGACTACAGAGCTGGCTAGAAACATTTTTGAATCTCAAACAAAAATCGAAATGATTTCCTCCCATATGGTCTGGGTATGATATATTGTTTTAATGACACAGTGAGATCATTCACGTCTGCAATCTGCAACCCAAAGCTTTATGGAATTTCATGGAAAGGCCTCCCTGGCCCAAAGCAAATGTTAAGCTTGGTTGTAGCATCAGATTTTTAAAAAACAGAGTTTTTAAAAATCTTCCTGTTTCCTTTATTGCAATGGGACTTTTTTTCCATTGGATTTGCACTTTGTAAAGCAAAACAAATTAAACAAAATAAGTTATTTCTATTGTTTGATACTTCATTGTTTAGTGGGCTTTGCTACCCTGTTTCCCCGAATATAAGACATCCCCTGAAAATAAGACGTAGTAGAGGTTTTGCTGAAGTGCGAAATATTAGGCATCCCCCGAAAGTAAGACATAGCAAAGTTTTTGTTTGGAAGCATGCCCGACGAACAGAACACAGTAAAATAAGACATCCCCTGAAAATAAGACATAGCGCATCTTTGGGAGTAAAAATTAAGAGACTGTCTTATTTTCAGGGAAACATGGTATATATTATTTCACATTTCACCCACTTTGATAAGCTAACAGGCACCCACCCACATACAAAAGAAAAAAACTGGTGTCTGTTTGGCTAGCTTTCCTCCAGAAATGCCTTGGTCAAGAAATCTGACAAGGATCAAGTCTGGTCCCTAAACCGAGAGGCATGGAGGAAAACTGGTGACTCACTAACAAGGAATAAGTCCCTCTTTCTAAAACATTTTCTCATTCAGTCTGCAGTCAGCAAAAGCAAATAGAGTCGGTCAGTCGGTTATTTAGGGAGGCTCGTATTACAAAATACTCTCGTTTTAAATGAAACTCTGGATGTAGTTACCTGCTCGTTGTAACTGTGTAACTAACCTGGCCAAAAATATGTAGCTAGAGAATGTTGCTGTGTCCCCCTACTGGGATTATTCCCTAAACAGGACAAAATCTGTTCCCTATTGCTGTGCTTCCTTGTACCCCACCCCCAAAAAGGCAGCATTTGAAAACCATATTTTCCGGAGTTGGGAAATAGTCTTTGGAGAGGATGCGCGGCTTCTGACGAACTTTCCGTGTCAAACCTCCAACCCCGGCATCAAGCACTGGTTCGGCGAGGGCGGAACTCCTAGGTTCACGAAGCATTTTTGCGTGTCTGAAGACGCGGCGGCCAGTTTGGATGAGCTAAAGACCATTAACGGGCGGGAGAAATAGCACCTTCTGCCGCTCTCTTGGTCCCACACGCCCCACCCTGTGGGCTGGTAGCAAGCGCGACACTGTTTTTGGGCGAGGGCTAACAGCAACCGTGATAGCGGGAACGCCAGGCTGAGGAAGCCTATGCATTATGCAAACTGCCGCAAGTCTCTCTCTCGCGCTCTAACTGGTCCCGGCAAATGAGGTAAGGGGTGGGGTGGGGGCCGGGGGGCGCCTCCTTCTCAGCCCCTGGAGCGCGGGCGGGGAGGAGGGTGGAGACACGCGAGAGCGCGTGCCGGGGAAAGGGAGGAGCGCATCCTAATGCGGAGCTGCTGCAGTGGCTCAGGGCGCGCACGCGTCTCGCCGGCTGGCAAACGGCGGCGCCAGCGCCAGGGAGAGATTCACCTGCAGAAGGAGGGCAGGCGCGAGAGGGGACGGGGGCTGCTGCTGCCGCTTCTGCATCCTGGGCTCCCCTTGCACAGCCCCGCCAGCACGCGAAAGCACGTGCAGACCCAGCCACTCACCGCCCAAGGTAGGCGCGGGCAGGGCTGGGACTAGACCTCTGGGCTCTTGCTTGCCGCTGTTGCGAAGAGGCGGCTTGGATTGCGGGAAGCCATGGACGGCACACGCGAACTTTCACTCCCTCCTGCCGGAGAGCCGTTTCTGGAAGGGGAGGGGGGACCATGACATCAGGGAAGCAGACCATCCTGCCCGGACCAGCGGCCGGATTTCGGGCTAGGGAGTCTAGCAGCGCCGAAAGCCGGTATGTGCCCAACAGACGGAGAGAATTAGCTGGAAAGGAGGAAGGACTGGAAGGCAGGGAGAGGTGGACAGCGGGGTTCTCTTGAAATGCCCTGAGCTGGGAGATGGTTGAGGGGGCACAGCAGAGACTGACTGAGGTTCCCCACATTTCAATATGCAGAGCCAGTTACCGCTGTGGGTGTGACCAAAGGACATCCTCCTGTCAGATTCGTGATCCGTATTTGAACCCCGAGAGGTCTGGACCGGGGACCAGGCGCGGGAAGGATGGGAACGCTTTGGAGTTGTGGTGCGGCAGGCAGGCGGTCTCCACTCCTCCTTAGAGGGCTGCAGTGGAAGGCAGGGCTGGCTTCTGGTGTGTGGGTGTTCTCCGTGTTTACTTCTCCTCCCAAGTCTGTTGTAGAATTTTGTTCGCTGGGTGAGCTGAGGTGGCTGTGGAAGAGCATATTATGGGAGATTGTTTTCCTGGTAATGAGGAAAAGAGATATGCGCTCAGATACATAATCCCACCCCACCCCATGGTCATTTGGGCTTATTTAGATGTAAATGAAACCTGCACAATGTCATCTGCCAAGATGAAAACAAGCTATCAGGTATGTCTAGGCTCAGCAGGGGCTACAGGTTTTTCTCACTTCTTGGGACTTGCAAGAACCAGGAGGGGGCCTTGTCAAAACCCAAGAAGCCTTCATACATGGCCAGTGGGCTGCATTTTGCCTTGGGGCAGGCTTCAGCTAGATTTCAGATGTTTATAGTATCAAGCCTAAAACTGGTTTTAAAATTGTCACCTCAGCTTTTTCATCCAGGTCATGCATACTTGCTTCACTGACTCTAAAGCATTCTTTAAAACAATTCTCCATGTGTGCATGGATTGTATCTGATCTGCCCAGCATCCTGTCTAGCCACCTTTTTACTGCTCCAGTCCAGGCAATAATGTATAATTTCATACACACACTGTTTTCTCTCTATGTAAGACACATGTAAAAATCTATCAGTTTAGGATAATAATGCAACTGTCGAAGTAAGGACTAATCCACAAAAGCTTGTGCTCCAATAAGTGTTTTAGGTTTAATGGTGCCACAGGTCTCTTGTTTGTGTTTACAGTTGGCTCATTTGAAGGCAGCCTGGAGGTTTCAGCTGTAGCTTTTGGGATCAAATAACTGAAACTCAATGTTCAATGTAGGCCACACTTCAGAACTTCTTGGGCAGGCACTTCCTTGTGTTAATGTTTTTTTAAAGGCCAGTCTTTGTTTTATATTTACTAATGCAGACAGAGCAATGTCATTTGATAAATGGTCACACTTCGTATTTATTTCTTCGTTATATTGAAACTTTGGTTCTAGAACTTGTAGTACCACAAAGGAGTAGTAGATCACAAGCCCATCAGACCCAGTATTGAAGATCTTGCACAAAATGGATCTACCACATACTATAAAGCACTATAGAGAGATTTATGACATCAGTCACACCTTCCTTCCAAACCAGATGTAAGAGGAAGAAGAGCTAGATTTATATCCTCCCTTTCTCTCCTATAGGAGACTCAAAGGGGCTTGCAAACTCCTTTCCCTTCCCCCTCACAACAAACACCCTGTGAGGTAGGTGGGGCTGAGAGAGCTCAGAAGAACTGTGATTAGCCCAAGGGTAATCTGAATTCCCCAGTTAAACCTCCACAGCTCAGGCGGCAGAGCAGGGAATCAAACCCAGTTCCTTCAGATTAGAGTACACCTGTTTTTAACCACTATGCCACTGCTACTCTTAACCACTAGCAAAAAACTGCTAGTATTTGAATCATTGTCCTTTACCCAGATAATACTTCACGCAAACTCTGCCAGATTGCATGCCTCGCTCCAAAAAAAAACAGTATTCTTTGTTCATTTGTTTCCATTCATAATATTATAGTTGTCAGACATGTATGCAAACAGAAATTCACTAGATTAAGCTCTTCTTAATGTAGAGGTACAGGGCCGAAGTACATGTTGCTGAAAACGTATGATCTGATCCACAAAAGCATATTTCAGCCATAAAGGGAAACAGAAGGCCTCATTTGAATTAGAGCCACAATCCCAGGCAAAAGGAGATTTAATTCCTTCCCCATCATGGTGTTTTTCCAATAAGAGATGAGAAAAATCTTGTTTCATACAGCTGTTAAAAAACTTTTGCTGTGGTCTGTTCTGCTGGGTTCCTTCCCATCTCCAGAACTGGGTGCAGATTCTCCACATCAGTTTCCACCCCCCATTCATATTTTTGAAAAGCTTTTACATCTCATATTTGGCATTAAAAGCAACTGATAATGTGACTTTATTTCCATGACCAAACAAAACATGTTTTTGTTCCTTAGATGAAATTTTCTACTGAGGTACCTCTTCACATGGGGTTGGATCGCATCAAAAAGTTACATGTGTACAGGTCATGGATCAATTATCTATTTTATGACAGCCCTCCGATTCTCCTCTCATGTTTCTCCTGGGGTCCCCTGTCCCCCAGGAACAGTGTTTCAGGGAGCAATTTGACCTTGTTCAAGAAGGGGGAGGCTCAAAAGTTGTGTTTCCATGCATAGAACCTAGATGGGCTCCAACTGATATCCATCTTATAATTGTTTAAAAAAGGAAGAAAATTTACCTTCTTTTGTTCTACACCAGTAATTTCTAAGAGCAGAGATGCATAGTTTGAATTTGTCCCTCATATGAAGACACACAAACCCATGAAGTTGCCTTATCCAGAATCAGACCATTAATCCATCAAGATCAATATTGTCCGCTCAGACTGGTAGCTTCTCTTTAGAGTAGAGCCTCAGGCAGAAATTTTCCCATCCCTAACACCTGATCCTTTTGTTTGCAGTCTTGCAGGGTTGGTTGAATCCAAGGTCTAGTTGAGAGCAAGAAACTTCTCAAGGTTCTGGGAGAGGGAGAGGCATAGCGAGGGAAATGGTGCCCGGGGCAAAATGGCAGCCCCTGTGCCCCTTGTACCCTGTGGTAGCTACTCCCCCCCCACACACCCCTCTTACCTGAGCTGGTGGCAGTCCCAGGCAGCCTGAGAGACCAGCTCATTGGAAGGTCTTTCTGGAGAGATGCAACCATTATTGCATAATTCTCTTTTTTGATGGGCAGCCATTCCATGTCCCTCTAGCACAGAATACCCAGATTTGTTTTCCCCCCCATAATTAGTTTCAGTCTGTGTTTGACACTGAATTTGATTTTACTACATTTCATATTCTTCACTCACTCAAATCAGAAATCAAACCAGAAGAGGTGTTATTCATTCTCCTAAACACCTGCTTTTTGATTTGTTGTTCTTTGTCCTTCTTTGCTATTTATTCTCTTCTTGCTTTTCAATGCCTCTGAGTTTAGAAATATGCTTCTCCATCTTCAGTCTTCTCCCATTATGATTTACTGGCATTTCTAGGTAAATAAAGACCTTAAACAATTGCTCATCCACCATGGTAGAAACTGTGCCAGGCCAAGCTCATAGAAAAATGTTCTTTTCCATTTATAGCTGAATGGTTTTTTTTATTTCTTTTGGCTTCCATTAGCCATCCAGACCTATTGGAATTTGATTTAGGGACAAATTTCATGATCAGATGAATATGCTGCCGTTTTATTTCTATTTTTCTTGATACTTCTCTATGTTCCCAATGGTGGTATTTTAAGGAGCAATAAAACCTTCAAACTATTGTCATGATTTTCTTTCAAACCATACCTACTCCTGTACTTCTGCTCATCCATGGAATCTTCAGGTTCAAAAAACCTTTTCCTGTGGTTCACTGATCTCTGATAAGTCTATCTGAGCCCTCTTTCTCTTACCATCTCTCTAATCAAACTTTCAGATCTTCATATTTGAGATTAGTTCAAAGAAAAAAAGGAAACAACTTTTCTAAATGCCAATTTACTTTGTTGCTAGCAAGAAGTTAGCTAGCACCAAGGAGGAACACCTGTGGGACAGAGTCAAGCTCCTATTGGCCCCTTGTTGTAGATAGATCATTATAATAATGTAGTGACTATTTCCTGTAATTTATCCCTGTAAAATATGTACTGAAGTTTAAATATATTCCAACACCATTAATGTTCTCTTCTCGCTGCCCCAACCCCCAGCCTTGTGATATTCTAGTTGTCCTGGCTGTTGGCCTTATATTTTTGTGGGGGGTGATACCAGCCACCAAGATGTGTCCTCATTACCCAGCCAATCCACAGAGGAATTGATGTTAGGACTTGGTACATGTGCAACTTCAGCGAGTAGAACTTCACTTGCAGTCAGTCTAGCTGAACTGGTGGCATCTCTGGGTCTGGTGGTGCATAGTGTTGCAGACTGTAGACTTCCAACCTTGGGAATACCATTGTTGTTGTAAAAAGGCAGTCAGCATTGTGATGGCTGGATAGTGAAACTGTGGTGATGGATGGTGAAACTAGAAGGGAGATGGCCTTGTTCACTTTCTATTGCAGTTTACTTATCAGATACATTATGGGTCTTCAACCCCATCATATTCTTCAGACATACTTTCCTCAACCGTATCCCCAAGGTATACAAATAAAAGATGAACACACACTAGGTCAGAGCTATATAGAACAGGGGTAGGGAATCTGCGGCTCTCCAGATGTTCAGGAACTACAATTCCCATCAGCCTCTGTCAGCATGGCCAATTGGCCATGCTGGTAGGGGCTGATGGGAATTGTAGTTCCTGAACATCTGGAGAGCCGCAGGTTCCCTACCCCTGATATAGAACTATTGGCCTAATGAGGGCATTCTTAAAGCATTGAAAGGACTCTCTACATAATGGAGTCCAAAGTACATGGTCCATCATCTTCTTCCAAGAGAATTCAATCACTGGACCAGTCCAAGGTGCAGAATTGAGAATGAAACAACTGTAGTACCTGAGAAGCCCTCCAAAAGTGTCTGACTTGGCATCTTGTATGTGGCTGGGGCAGTTCTGTAGCATTTCTTTCTTGATTTTAAGTTTGAAAACTTCCTTTGCACACTACATGACTGAGGTACTGGAGCTTCATTAAAATCACTTTGCTCTTGGCTGTACTGATGTGGAGCCCTGCCTGTGTGAGTGCTTCAAGTACTGCCCAGAATTAAGTAAGATGTTAAGCCCCAGATGGGATACGACCCAAGATGTTGTCTATGTAAGCCATGGCAAATGTCCAGTGAGCACATGAATATATTTGAAGCTGCCTTATACTGAATCAGGCCATTGGTTCCTCAAGGCCAGTATCGACTATAGCAGTGGTTCCCAAACTTATTTGGCCTACCGCCCCTTTTCCAGAAAAAATATTACTTAGCGCCCCCTGGAAATTAATTTTTTCAAATTTTAATAGCAATTAAACAGAAAGATATATGTATTAATTTTTCTACCTGTGGCCATCACCGCCCCCCTGGATTGCTGCAGCACCCACCAGGGGGCGGTGGTGCCCACTTTGGGAATCACTGGTCTATAGGATATATGGTAGTGGCACTCCATAGTGTCACGTAGAGGACTTTCACATCACCTATTATCTGATCCTTTAAATTGGAACGTCCAGTGATTGAACCTGGGACATTCAGCATGCACAGCATATACTGTATCACTGAGCCATGGCCCCTCCCCAGTGGGGAGCCAAGGTTCAATATACTAGCCTCTGGAGTGTGGCTACAGATCCACGCCGCCCAAAGCACTTAAGTCTAGACTAGAACAACCCTTGGAGCATGGAAAACACTATCTTTTTCTGATCCTATGGTCTGAGAAATTTACTGATTTCCTTTTGTTAAAGTGAACATAGGCTTCCCTTAACTGGCTTATTAGGAAGTGTGTCTGGGGCATGTGGCAGGCATCAAAAGTTGTGACCTGGTTCATTTCCCTGAAGCTGATTCAGAAGCAGAAGCATTGGTGTAACTTTGGCACCACCGCAATCAGAATGTACCCTTCAGAAGGCTTAATTGCCCTATCTCCAGTATATCATAGACCTCCTAATTGATATTCTCCCATTGCTTCCACATAAGGCATTTTCAGTGAATACAGACCACCTGGCCTGCTGGAGTAGCTATTGTATGTTGTGCCATGAGGGTGCCACCTGGTCATTAGGAGAATAACCTGGAACTCTCTCAGCAGTTTTTGAGCTTGTTTTGTCTATGCCAAACCTTTAAACTGCTGGGAACCAGCTCAGTATTTTCCTCACACTGCTTGCTGATCAGTTCACCCAGGAGCTCTCTTGATGTTCATCTACTGTACTGGCCAAATTGAGTCAGATCCACAGGAGATGTCATACTTTGTTGTCGGTTGAATGAGGCTTCTCCTCATTCACCAATGTGGAGGGATGTGGGCCTTCTCTTATAGTTTGATGGGTACATAGAACAGGAGCAGAGACGTTTATTTGTCACTGTGGGTTACCATTTTTCCTCTCTATGACCTTAGGGGTTTAAATTTCATCCAGCAACCCACTGGCGTAATGCCCATTGGGCAAGGTGGGCAGCTGCCCAGGGGGGCATCAAAATGCTGGGTTCGTTTTTGGGTATTTTAGTGGTTTTCCATTTTTGGCCTGCAGGGGGCGCAGTTTTTAGGCTAGAGCAGGGGTAGGGAACCTGTGGCTCAAGAGCCGCATGCGGCTCTTCTGCCCTTGCACTGTGGCTCCACAAGCTGAGCCGCCGGCCCCATCCTTGCCCGCCCTACAGGAAGCAGGGCGGGCACACCAACTGCCCATGGTCGGCTGGGCCGCGCCGCGGGCTTCCCCTCTCGCCCGCCCTGTTGGAGCGGGGCAGGTGCTTTCCCGGGGGCCGGCAAGGCCGAGCCACTGGCTTCATCCTTGCCCAGCCCTGCAGGCCAGCAGGGGCAGGCGCATCCATGCGCTTCTCAGAATGAGCGGAGTAAAAGGTAAAAAAAAACCCTATATATATAGTGTTATCTTTATTTTAAATGTCAAAAATTATTTGCGGCTCCAAGTGTTTTCTTTTCCCATGGAAAACGGGTCCAAATGGCTCTTTGAGTGTTAAAGGTTCCCTACCCCTGGGCTAGAGGCACCAAAATTTCAGGGTCTCATCAGGAGACTGTTCTTATTCTACCCCCAAGTTTGGTAAAGTTTGGTTCAGGGAGTCCAAGGTTTTGGACTCCCAAAGGGGGTGCGCCTATCCCCCATTGTTTCCAATGAGAGCTAATAGGAGATGGGGGCTACAGTTTTGAGGGTCCATAACTTTGGCCCCCCTGAACCAAACTGCACCAAACCTGGGAGGTATCATTAGGGCAGTCTCCTGATGAGACCCTGAAATTTTTGAGACTGTGTCTTCAGAAATGTACCCCCCACAGCCTGCAACCCCCATTGACAGCAATGCAGAAAACTCAATGCAGAACAAAGATTCTTGGGCAAATTTCTAGGATGTTCCTGCAGGGGGTGCATTTTTTGATGTATCGGCACCAAAATTTCAGGGTATCATCTGGAGATGATGGCACCCCCCAAGTTTGGTGCAGTTTGGTTCAGGGGGTCCAAAGTTATGGACCCTCAAAGGGTAGCCTTCATCTCCTTAGCAAAGAATGGGGGATGGGGCACCCCCTTTGAGGGTCCATAACTTTGGACCCCCTAGAACCAAACTGCACCACAGTGAAATTGTACCATATATGAAAGATTTCCTAGATGATATCCTGAAATTTATGCCGATACAGTGCCCAAAATAGCTCGCCCCTGCAGAGAACATCAAGCGAAAATTTGCTCCTAACAATCTTTGTTCTGCATTGAGTTTTCTGTATTAGTGTCCATGGTGGTTGCTGGTTGGGACATTTCTGAAGGCACAGTCTCAATACTTTCAGGGTCTCATCAGGAGACTGCTCTGATGATAACCCCCCCCCCCAGGTTTGGTGCAGTTTGGTTCAGGGGGCCAAAGTTATGGACCCTCAAACTGTAGCCCCCATCTCCTATTAGCTCCCATTGGAAACAATGGGGGATGGGGCACCCCCTTTGGGAGTCCCTAACTTTGGACTCCCTGAACCAAACCTCACCAAACTTGGGGAGTAGCATAAGGACAGTCTCCTGATGATATGCTGAAATTATCGTGCTGATATGTCTAAAAAGGCACTCCCTGCAGACACCAATGTCCTGGTGCAAAAAAAAAATTTGGTCGTGGTGGAGAGGCCGCCCATGGGGGGGGGGGCATCCAACTCAGGTTTTGCCCAGGGCTACAGTTTGCCCAGGGCTGCCTCGTTACGCCCCTGCAGCAACCTCAGCATGTTCTTCCACATCCCCTCAATTGCATGGTATTCTTGAAACTACAAGACTTTCATCATAACTGTACAGCCAGTGATCATCGTGCAAGGCACCAAGCACCTACCACTGACCTGATCATCAATGTTTCTGAGGCTGGAAATGCATGGTGGGGTGGACTCGAGTTATTTGCCTCAACAGTCTCTTGAGCTGCATGGTGAAAATTGGCCTGGCTGTTGATAGTACCATGCATTTTCACTTGTATCATCTATGCTTATTATAGCTAACTATTCTAGTAAAATAGTATTTGGTAGCCAGATACCACAGCTAGCAAAAACTTGCAATAACTAGTGTATCTTCCTATAGCCAACAATGTGATTTTTTGTACCAGTTGGTTTGATACAACTAGTTCTGACATATTTCACTGGACAAAAGTACCCATCCATTGGTATGAATGTGAATGGAATAACGGGAGTGGTAGCTCACTTCTGTATGCCCAGATTAATTCCTCACCTTGCTCCAGGTCTGTTGCCATTCTTTATGCCTAATGTGAAGTGCATTGGTTGTTAGGTAAGCAAATGGGTTTGATGTGTGAATGTGGATTACATAATGTGACAAAAGTACTGAATATTCTCTAAAATAAAGAAAGGGGTATAGATCCAAGAGGGAATAGGAATGTAGAGGCTCTTTCTTAAGTGAAAACTCTTCCACTTCAAATTCCAGACCTGCAGGATCAAAGAGGTTCAGCAGGAGAAAGCAGAGGACAGAAATATTTGTATTGATACAGGATCTCATTATATGGATGATCATGCCACTTGTACTGGCTATGTCCAAGTGCACAAATGTGGATATTTTAAGATTATGTTTTCCATAATAATTCCCCTCAATCCAGAAGAATCAAAATCTTCCCTTCGTTCCTGGCATGTGGCAAACATCCTTAACAGAATTAGCCAGTATTATTTCCAGTTTGTTTTGAAACTATCCCTCAAGGTCACCTTTCAAAAAAGTCAGATTTGAATTCTAGAATTGTAATTTAAATTATATTCTAAAATGGTGCTGATTTTTGCATATACGTGATACTTAACCTAAAAAAAAAGAGGGAGGAAATTTGTGGCATTAAAAATGACTTTTCTGAGGATGCTGAGCTTAAGAAAACATTTATGATCTTCTGTAAAATCTGACACTTCACAGCCAGTGGCCGGGGTGTGGTGTGAAGCCAGGAGACATTAATTAGTAGCAGATTTTTAGCAGTCTGCCTCCATTAAGGAATTAAGAAATCAGTATCTACAATACACTGTAAGCAGAGCCAAAGATAAGTAGTTGATCCATTCTGGAAACTATTAGATATATCTGGAAAAAACCAGAATTTTGAGCTGATCTAACTGCTTTAGGTTCTACTATTCTAGCCAAGCAAGGAAGAAAAGCAGGCACGTAGAGCTTGCCAAATGGCAAAAGCAGAATGCCACTGGGGGTCTTGCAGGGGAGGGAGGATTACTAGTACAGTAAGGAAGGAGCGTGGCAGCTTCTTCCCCTTTAATCCCAGCAGCATTCCAAAATTCTGTTTATGAATGCAATCAAGGCTCTTTCCCCTTCAAAAGTTGCAGTAGATCAGCATGTCAACATTTTATTTGGAGCAACGCATAAACCATATGAATGTCTGAATGGTCACCTCCCATTTCTGTTAATTTTTTGCATATACCTTCCAATGGAGGGATGTGAGCAGCAGAGTCACTCAGGGATCTGTATCGGGACTGGAGCATTTCAACTTGTTCATAAATGATTTGGCGTTCAGGGTGAATAGCAAGGCATCCATGTTTGCGGATAACATCAAGCTATTTAGGGTAGCTAAGACAAAAACCGATTGTGAAGGATCTGTCCCAAAGGATCTGTCCAAACTGGGGGAAAGGGCATTGAAATGACAAATGTGATTCAATGTGAGCAAGTGTAAAGTGATCCATATTGGGGCTAATAATTCAGTTTAACATATGCACTGATAGGATCTGAGCTGGTGTGACTGGCCAAGAAAGGGATTTTGAGGTGGTAGTGGATAGCTCAATGAAAATGTTGACCCAGTGTGCAGCTGCTGTGGAAAAAGGCAAATTTCATGGCCATTACCGCTTTGTTTAATTGATCTTGAGTCTTCAGTTACAAGCATACATCATTTAACATTCTGTTGAGAAGGTTGATATTTTGGCAGTGAAGGGTGTTGATGTCTATGGATGAAACATTAGGTTTTGCACTATATCGGATACTTCACAAGATGCAATATTTGGATTTGGAGATCTGATCTCTTGGAAAATGTTCCTAAATATGTGGCCAGAACCTACACAAATACCTATGTACATGTCTTTCCAAGCATAGCTGACGTGCTCACAAGTTGGTAATCATGCAGTTCAGGGTATGAGGCCATTCCCTGTGTATGCACATTGTGTACACATACGAATGGAACATCTATAGAAGGTAGTATCTTTGTGCAATGCTCCTGTTCCTCAGTTGGCAAGTAATGAGTTTTAACAAGAAAGTAGTAGTATCTCATACTGTTGATATTGTACAGTGTCCTGAGCTCAAGACATGGATTTGTAACATTTATAACAATATTGTGTGCCCCATCCTTCGTGTTCATGGACAACATAGAAGGAAGCCATAAAGGCCTTGAGCCACTCAAATTCAGACAAAATGTGTAGTGTTGCCTGCATTCCAGTACATTCTAACTACATTATTGGTGTTGTATGCACATTTCAGCATTGTGGATACATCGATGAGCTACATTTCTAGCTATCCAGTATGCAAAGATTGGCTTGAACACATGTGAGAATCCTGGAGAAATCACAGAAGCCTGAAGAATGGCTGAATGGAATTTACTGAATGTTAGAAAATAGGTATTCAGCCCATGCTGAATGATTTATCCTCCTTCCTCTCTGAAAATAATAAATTGAACAAAATTAACAGGTGCATGCAAATTTCTTTCTTTATTATTCAGGGTTAAAGAAGTAAGCTCCCCTCCCCCATGTAGCATTGGGATACATGGGGAGGGGAGGAGGTTAGAACGAATATAGATACTCCTGGATGTTACAGTGCAATCTTATGCAGAGTTACTTCAGTCTAACTTAATTGAAATTAATGAACTTAGACGAGAGTAACTCTCTTTACAATTGCACTTATAGTCTTCAGAATTATAAGTAAAATGAGGAAGAAAGATGATCTTCTTGCAAAAGATTAAAAAACCAGGTAATTTTTGTTTATTGCCTGTTAATGCTTTCTACCTTATTCAGTACCCTTGCTGGTGCTATTATTTAAGGTTTAAAAAATCTTGAAACATGTATTCTGCCCCACTTTGGCAGAACTGTTGTTAAAATGGTGCTTGTAAAAAACCAGCTGTTAAATGATTTGAATCCCACCACTGGAACTGGTTGTTAAATGATTTGAATCCCACTAGTACTGATCTAGTACTGATCTAATCCTTCATTGAGCTGATGAGGTACTGTGTTACCTGTCTGCATTGCTCTAGATCAGTGTTTCTCAACCTTCCTAATGCCACAATCCTTTAATACAGTTCTCATGTTGTGGTAACCCCCAACCCTAACATATATCTGTTTTACAGATGGAGAACATTGATGTAGAGAGTCTTAGGCGACCCCTGTGAAAGGGTTGTTCGACCCCCAAAGGGGATGCAACCCACAGGTTAAGAACCACTGCTCTAGATCCTTTCATAACAGTGGGAACAGCAAATGGAAACCTAAAATCAGTCTTTCAGTGACCCAGTCCTGACTCTATATCTCTGCAGCAAACATGCCTTGAAACCCCAGTCAAAGAGAAAACTTTGAAATCATGGACTAGCACTTTGCTTGTCTTTATGTTCAGTGACTGCATCACAACAGGTAGAAATATCATGAAGTTAGGAGCAGATTCTAAGCGTCCAGTTTTCGCTCCCCCATGAATAGACATATTCCATGTCCCTAGAAGAAAACAATTTGTTGGATGAATTTCCCCCTTTCTGCAGCACTTGTCATATTCTTGTTCAGATGTGTGAGAAAGCAGCTTGTTATATTCAGGTATAGAAAAAATGGTAGGAATGAGCCATTTGGTTCCCAGTAGCTGAAGCATCTCATTGAAGAGGTCTGAAAATCTTTTACCATGGAGAGGACATATATTTTGCCTTTATTATACTACAAATGAATTTATAATTTATATTATATTCAATAAGCTAGTGTATGTGTTGCGCTTGTATACTAAAATTATTTTATTTATTCTGCAAAATGTGACTAACTGCACATGTTATATAGATTATAGGGGCAAAGGGTGATGTATTCTTGAGAATTAGCCATACTGATCTGTTGCAGGCGAAAGACCAGGAATTGTATAGTATCTCAAAGCCTAACACATTTATTGTTCACTTGAGAGAGTTTATTTGTCAGGATTTTCAAGAATGCTTACCAATTTGACTGAAATTTTGAAACTGGTAATTTCCTCAGCAATTCTACTCTGAATGCTTCAAAATGTAAGGGAAATTGAAATCTTGTTGTTGGATCCATTTTGGGCAGAAATTATTTCCATCAGGTACAGTTATTCTTCCTTTATTATGAGATACATGAATGTTTGTGTTACAACTATGAATATGAAGAAATTGATATGGAATATATCTCCAATCATTGCATACCCTTTGCAAATGAAACTGCATGCATATAAATCTGGCACTTTGTTTCTGCAGCATCTTTTGCCTTAATAAATGAAACTCCAGTATGAAACATTTTCTCCTTGGTTCAGCCACTGGAACAGCATCAGGAATAGGATACTGCAGCTGTAGAAACAATAATATTCTCACACAGGATCTCTACTGGTCTCCTGATTGCAAGGGATTAAATTGCACTCATTTATTCAGTTTTAATAAATTGCATTCATTGCTGAAGACAACATCCCATCTCATCCTGTTAAACCTCAGTTCTTAGTTCTAGGCTGACAGACAGGAAGGGTGGAAGTGAGCTACCAAGCCCTGTAACCCTGTTCCCACTGCATGTCAGAGCGAATCAGAACAACTCAAAGCAGGTGCACGTGTGAATCTCGTGAGGAGTAAAGGGGCATGATTTGAGATGCCTGGTAGAAGTGATTTGAAAAGGCAAGTCAGCCAGAAAGGGGTAAGGGATTGGCCTGACACTGGTATTCTAGTTTCCACAGAGACATTTGGCAAGTGTTTGTGAGTGATAGTGACAGAGAAGAGAGATGGAGGCATGGCTTGCTAGCAGAACAAACAGCCTAGGGATGTGATAAGAAGTAGCTCAGAATGGTTGTAGAATGGCACAGCAGTGTTAAGAAATGCAAACCCATGGTGATAAACAAGAAAAGCCAGGCGCAAGCATGACTAGAAGCTGTGTCCTCTTATATATACCCAGTCTTCGATGCATGAGTTTTAAAAACCCATTTAAAAGGCAAATGCATAATCATGATTAATTCTGGTTAGTCTCAGGTTAAGCACTGCTATTCATTTTAAATGCTCATTTTTGCTATTCTGTTTCTGGGGATTTTTGGGGATTTCTTTAACCCTGCTTATCTGGGGAGAGGGCATGGCACAATGGTGGAACATCTGCTTGGCATGCAGAAGATCCCGGGTTCAAATCCAAGCATCTCCAGTTAAAAGGATCAGGTAGTAGTGATGTGACAGCCCTCAGCCTGACAGGCACTGCCACTTTGAGTAGACAGTACTGACCTTGATGGCCTGATTCAGTGTAAGGCAGCTTCATATGTTCATTGAAAATATATGGATGAGATGAAAGGAAATTGTCAGCCCATGGTAGTTCAAAAGAAAAGCCCCAAATCCTTAATAAAAGATTTTACATGGATCATATTCTGGGTTTTCAGACTAGATGACATTTTGTAATGACTAACATGACAATAGTCACAATTCTGCAACAAGGTTGGCACAAATATTGTCCTCTGCAACCTGTGTAATTTATAGCAAGTAAGCATCTCACACCTGCCAGACTTTTTATCTGTTCTTTTGTTGCCTTGCTCCTGTGCCTTTAATAGCAGCCTGACATGTAGAAATTAAGCAAGGTATCCTGTTCCTCATGGAGAAAAATGATGGGAAAAGCTTCATCCCATTAAACTGTGTGCCAGATTCCGGTCAAAGATACAGAAGTAGGTCCAGAATAGAGGCTGACTTCAATATGCGGTATCAAATGTTGTACTTTGCCTGTGTTGGCATGGAATTGCTCAGCAAACATAGCCATGGTCATAGGGTTGCCTTATCACTTAAAGAAAAATATCTTTGTTTTTTTCATAGCAGAGTCTTGTGGCAATTTAAACAACACATCTGTTGGCTAGAGCCCATTTCATCAGTTGCATAAGAGCAACCTCAGTCAGCAGATATATATGCACAGAGCGGGGAAAATGTTTTACAAAAGTGTGGTAAAAACATGAAATGCAAGAGGCACAGTTTGTTCAAGACTAAAGAGTATACTTTCAGAACATTTAAATTCTAGTCAAACAGCATTCATAAATGATTGAGCATATGTTGGTTTTCCTTTTGATTCCCACAGCTCTGTGGTGTAGAGGTGGCCAGAAGGCACAGAATATAAATATGTACATTGTAAAAGGACAATTCTTAATATTTGCCAAGACAGATTGGTTAGCCGATGTTATAATTAAACACAAATTTAACTATGGTCTTGTACAGGCAAATACCGTGATTTTCTTAAATGGACAAGAAATTTAATTATCTTGTGACAATAACTACAGGATAGCTATCGTGTACTTAGACGTCTGTTTAGAAAATTAGTCTTGTTTGATCAGGCTTGGGTAGGGCTGAAAGCAACTTGAGTATTCATTTGCTTTATAGAATACTGCAAGGAGATGTCTTCAGCTTGGGAACTATTTTACCTTTCTCTGTTTTTGAGAGTGGGCTGTCCATGCTTTAATATGAAAGGAAAGGAATCTACTATGAATGCACTTTTGATGCCCTAGGTTTAGGTAAGACTGCTAGCATCTGCCATTCCAGAAACATAAAATATATTTTCACATTTTTTCCTTTCAAGATGTTATAATCATTATTTATAGATGATCATTACTGTGCATGAAACTTCAGAGAATATAACAAGATAGGTCCTTGCCCAAGGAGCCTGCAGTTCAGACTTGAACATCGTGAAGAGAAGAGAGGCAGATTGAGACAAATTGTCATAGGTCAGATTAGTTTCATCAGGGGATGAAGATTAAAATCAAAGACAAGCTGAGATTTGAGGAGGCATTTAAAGAAAGTGAGCAAAGTGACATCACACGGGTGTTCTGGGAGGCAGTTCCACTTAGTTGTTTTCTCCCCTTTCTCATTTTATTCTGATAACAACCCCATGAGTTAAATTAATGACTGACCCAAGATCAACCAGTGTACTTTGTGTGAATTTGAACCGAGGTCTCATTGGGTCCAGCATTCTTCTTGGTATCACACACAAATGCAGTGACCTAGAAAAAATGTTCACTGCAGTTGAGGCAAGACTCAAATATGAGCCAGAAACCCTTGAATAGTAAATTTGAACAATATTGGTATGGTAATGCATTATCATTGTCTCATATTCCCTTTGCTGAGTGGGTGTTTTTTCTTACTTCCTCAAAAGTCCAGTCAAGGAGGTAAAGCTGGCTTCAGCATTAGGTCTTATTGATTTAGAATGTTCCTGGTTTGACACATGAAAATTCAGGGGAATACTGGATGCTACATACATTTAAAAAACAGTTTGGGATTTTTGGTCATTAGATAAATGTTGGAAGTTGGATGTCTTAGGGAGTAGGGCTGCTCAAAAGTAAGCCTCATATTACTCAATGGGTCTTACTGTCAGGAAAGTGCCACACTGATTGCCATCTTTAATATGTTTTGTCTGATGTCTAGCTGTCCATGACGGTTAACTAATGGTGAGAGTATGTAAGGAGGCCAGATGTCCTGTGCCCTAATCAGTGTTAGAGCTGGTCCTGCTAATACATATAAAATCACAGAATTGGGAAGGACCAAGTGAGTGCAATTTTCTCTTCCACGATCATTTCCCAGAAACAGCATCAGCTTTCCAGAGGACCCCAATCAGGCAGAAAGGCAGAAAGACCCAGAAGGACTGTAAGCATCTGGATGTAACATCAGTTCCTTGATAATGGATCCATATGGGGTCTCACAGGCCCCTATGAGACTGCTAATGTGTCTTTGACTATTAATGCTTGTTCTTTCATGCAGCATCAGATACTCTTTCAGTGAATGGAATTTTTAGCAGTGGCATCCATGAGCAGAATCTTATACCAGAAAAGGCAGCTAAGGCACAGTCTTCGAGAAGGGAGAACATAATGCCTTTTGCCCCCTTTGAAAATGTGGGTAGCCACATCTTCCTGTTTGCCATTCACAGAATGAATTTTTTAGGCAAGCATCATCTGCTCACACTTTATGTTTTTTAGGCTCCGCACCTCAAAATGTACAGCAGGGCTGTGACCAAAAAGAAAATAAATGTTAATTGTAAAGAAACGCTCACTAGAGAGCAGGGGTTGCCTGCAGCTTCTTGTAATCATGCATTCAGTAGTTGCTTATTTATCTTGTTGTGTGTAAGTCTGAATATGTTTAAAACGGGATTGCCAACTCTAGGTTGGGAAATACCTGGAGATTTTTGGGATGAAGCCTGGGGAGGGAGTGTTTGGGGAGGGGCATGACTTCAGTGAGGTATATTGCCATGGCATAGACTTTACCCTCCAAAGTAGTCATTTTATCCAGGGGAACTGAT
Source organism: Sphaerodactylus townsendi (assembly GCF_021028975.2). Lineage (NCBI taxonomy): Eukaryota > Metazoa > Chordata > Lepidosauria > Squamata > Sphaerodactylidae > Sphaerodactylus > Sphaerodactylus townsendi. The sequence continues at coordinate 86,722,639 of NC_059429.1, forward strand.
GTCTGGAGATCAATCCTAATTCTAGGAGATCTTCAGACCTTGTTTAAAGAAAGGAAAAGAACCTGTCTCACTCTAATGCAAACTGCACAAATCTATTTTAATGAAAATAATTTAAACATTCATATGCTAGAACCACAACTCTTAATCAACAACAAATTATAAACAACAACAATAAAACAATGAACAATACAAACACAGAGGATCCCAAATAAAATAATACCAAGTCTCTGTAATGGAGTAACAGATCCACTAATGGTATATAAGGATACCAATGTCTGATGCTTTTTAAAAACTCAACTGCTGTTGATAGGTTTCATGTATATATAGATGAACAGGATCACAGGGTCCATGGGCAGTGCCCGCTTTCCCATCCCCAAGAAACTTGCTCTGCCCATGGATCACAGGCAGTGACAGCTTTCCCATCCACCCCATCCCCATCAAGCGTGTGATGCTGTGATGTTATTACCAGTAGCTGCTGCATTTCCCACCCTCAACTTACACACGAGTCAATAAGTTTTCCCAGTTTTGTGTGGTAAAATTAGGTGCCTTGACTTATACTCAGGTTCACTTATACATGAGTGTATATGGTAAAACTTTGGCAACAGTAGGTAGTAGAGATGGATGAACTGGAATGGTGTGTGTGTGTGTGTGTGTGTGTGTGTGTGTGTGTTGCTGGTTTAGCATTTATGCCTGAAAAGCTGAGACCAACCCTGGTTTTAAGTGACTAGTATCAGCTTCATAAAGTTCAATGTTGCTAGTTAAATAGAATTAAGGATTACCCACTCTGATAACCTGCAATAAATATTCCATAAAAAAAGATGATAAATTATAAAACTGCTATAGTTCTTTTAGCAGAACGTGAGGTGTGCAAGAGGCCCAGTATAGAAAGACTATGGTTCCTTCTGCAATAATGCTAAAATAATGCGCTAAAACCAATTTTCTACAACTGCTTCAGTAAGTGGATTTTGCTATTTCGCACAGCTTCAAAGAGCACTGAAAGCAGTTTGAAAGTGCATTATTCTGCATGTGTGGAATGAGCCCTAGTGATTTAAATGTCATTATGTGATTCATTGAACTCTAAGCATTATAACCACTGCATACTTTTGAAAGCAATAGGAGAAAAACCTGTAAATTCAGAGCAACAGGATGTGGTGGGGGATGGGAGGAGTTCAAATTTTAGTGACTAATGGTCCACTGGGAGATAAAAAAGAGAAAGGAGAATTAACACACTAACAGTTTTCTCTTTCCATGATGTGATTGTCTACTCAGCCATTCAGTCCCTGGGGACTATAGTTTGGTTAGGATAAATGCCGAAGGAGAAAAGAGGTAAGAGTCACGTTCACTCAAATATAGCATCTATATTTTATAAAGCAAGAAAATGGAAGAGTGAAATTATAATTAGAAATGTCTCCTCATTCAGCTCTAACTGCACCTCCTATGTCTTTGAGACAGATCTGCTAATTTGATTAATCAAATGTCACTTTTGTTATGCTGGTTATAGTTACTGAATTTATACAGAAGAAAAAGATGCAAATTCTACATTGTCTTTTTTAAAAAAAGATCTAGAAAGACTCTTGATCCACAGTTGTTATTCAGTAATCTCATAACTCTGACTTTAGCACTGAATCCAGCTTTTAGACCAACAAACACTATAAAGCTTCAGTTCTTGGTTATAAATTGATAAGCAATATTGGATTTTGGATGAACTCCAGATGTTTCAATTGGTTAGCAGATGAATCTTGGATGAGATTGTGTCTTACACTGCATAGACAAAAGGATTTGAGGAGGTAAGAAACAGAGGGGGCTCAGGTTGCTGACTTTGCGGATCCTAAGGGAGTCTTACTGGCTATACTGTCTTTCCACTGTGCAAACCAAGCATATAGAAATAGAAAGGGAACAGAAATGAAGGGGAAAAAATGACACATCATTCATTTATGGCTCGGTTTGTTGTCAGTAATATATTATGTTTTTCTATATGTGGAAAAAACAGTTACTTTCTTATGACAAAGAGCAGGATATGCCACAGTTAGACAAGGTATTCTGAAAACCAAGTTGGCCAGGGTCGGGTAGTAAGGAGAATGCATGGTTGCACACTTTGCCATGTCACAGGACATCTTGATTCTGCTTTTTGATTTGCTTTTCTTAATATGGAAAATATTTTGCTTACCTGCACTCTTCTGAGAAAGAATCAGCTGAGTGGTGCTGTGCAGGTGGTCAGCCTAGTCCAAAACAGTGCAGACACAGCAAAACTTTCTTGCTAGATATGCATGGCAGGAACGTAGTGAAAACAAGTGAATAAGAAAGAAAAAAGTATAGCTTTATGGTGTGTTCATCCATGACACTAAACTCATTTTTGTATTTGTACCTCTTGCCATCTGTACTTCAAATGCCAAGTGTTATAATGCTTTGCATTACAAGATATGTATGAATCATTTTGAACACTCAAGATGTGTTTAGTGTTCCAAGTGTTTCATGTGAAAACTACAGTGCCCTAGTAATATAACTTAGTAGTGTTTTCCTGTAATGACTTCCTGAATTGATAATATATTCATATGCTCACAGATAAAAGAAAGGCTCAAGAAAACACCCTGAGATTTTCAGATGTTGTGGGTGAGCTTTTGTCTCTTGGTTGAAATTAACCTGAAATTTAAGAAAAGTTGTATGAGCACAGAGACGATACTTGCTCCAATAAAATAGCCTCAGAAGTGATTAGAAGAAGACTGAAAAGATAGCTAGACAATAATACACTCTTTTCTTTTAAACTTACAGCAGCACATATACTAAAATTGGAATGATACAGACAATAATACAATATGGATAATATTGCTCATTCTACTGGAGGGGGAGGACATCTGGATGGGTGTTTCCCAGCTCGTTCTCAGGGAGACAGGCTGTAGTTTTTTCATCACTTCCCGGTTCTAAAGCTAACTTCTGGTCCAAGTAAAGCCTTGCTACTCCAATAGTTGAATGTTTAAAAATTTAATATATTAAATAAATAAATAAATAAATAAATAAATAAATAAATAAATAAATAAATAAATAAATAAACAAATTTACAAGGTGCGGAACTTGTGTCTTTTTTATGATTTTTCAAGCGGCCCAGGGGCCAAATCCAATTATATTTATTATTTATTATTTTTTATTAGAATATTTATGCCCCACATTCCCCATCGTTATTAGCTACCCTTCCGGATTGTGGTGTTGTTTATGTGCTTTTATTGAATTATTTTATCATTTTAGATATTATTTTTAATTGTTCAAATGCATTAATGTTTTTATATGTGCTGCCTTGGGGACCTTGATCAGATGGAAATGTTCTAAATAAATGAATAACATGTAATAAAATACCATAAAGTACCTATAATGTGTGAGAACTATGGCCAGTGATACAGCATGTTCTTTGGATGCAGAAGATCTCAGACTCAATTCACAGCCTTTAAAAGAATTAAGTAGTAAGTGATGTGAAAGATCTTTGCCTGAGACCTTGGTCTGTTCCATACAGCACAAAAAAGATGTCTGTGGGATGTCTTCAAAAGATGCTACTGCTACTGCCTCTTTTCACTCTGCACGTCCAAGATAAGACATCCTGGGGATGTCTTAAAATGAGGCGGCTTCTGGCTTGTATTCCAGACAGGTAAGGCATGAGAGGGGAAAAAAGAGGCTATTTCCTGCCCAACCATTTTGCTGTCTGGTCAGTTTCACGCTCAACTTGCACCCAGCATTTGTGTCTATCTTAAAGGATTCTCCCTACTGCCATCTGTTAAAGGCAGCCCCCACACGATTGCTTTGCAGGCTCCGATCCTCTGCACCTTTTCAGCTCCAAAAGTACATAGTTGTACTCAGCTGGTCCTACTGATTCTGGCAATATATAGTTTTCTTATTTTTATTTAATTGATGAGCTATCTCTGTAGCTAGACAGACACAAAGATGAGAATCTTAGCCACTCGGAATATATATTCAAAGTTTTGAGGAAGCACATAATTATAGAGAAAGTACACTTAAAAGACAGCAAAGCAAGTAGTACAGTCTGTGACTATTTCTATGTAAAACTTAAATATGGTCAGCAGTTATTTCTGCTGTGTCCGATCACAAAGTGCTTATCTTGGATATGTTTGATTTTTTTAAAATAGAAATCTCACAGGTTGGTCTTGCATCTCAGAGTCTTTTGCAAGATGGTTAGTTTTCATCTTAGCACACTCACACTACATGGTTTCAGGCAAACCATTCTTTCTTTGCCTTCATCTGAAATATTTGACAGCCAGTGTGGTGTAGTAGTTAGAGTATTGGCCTAAAAGCTAGTAGATGTGGAGCAAATCCCCTTTCAGCCATGAAGTTTGCTTCATGACTTGGGCAGCCCAATCCAGAGCCCAAGGTGGCCAGGGACGGTACTACTGCCATGCCGCATCACCACCTCCAGACAGCTTTCAAGTTGCTTGAGGAGGCAGCTAAAACAAAGCAAAAAAACAAACAAAACCCAACCTGTCTGCCTGAAAGCCCTCCATAGGGCTAAATGGAGTTGGTGGCATAGATCCAAGACCCTAACCATTGCATTTTTGGCCTGCATGGAAGTTGCAGATACACTGAGGAAATTTTTATCACCAAAACATAATCAGTCTGCCCATCAAGAACTGAGTAGCCCTTACTTTATTAGCGTAGCACGTAAGTGATGTTATATAGGCATGCGAATCTTGTCCTTCCCTTAACTAAAATATATATTAATTAAATAAATTGAGTTTCCTCCCTCTGTCCTAAGAGAAAACAGGCAAATTTCAAAATTAGGCAGTTATTTACAGAGCAATGTTGCTGCTTCAGTTTTGACACTGTTACCAGATTTGGACAAAGTCTCTGGCAAGAGGTTACAGGTAACTGTTCTCCTGAGAGGGTTCCTTTACATCTTTGGGACCTAATAATAATAATAATAATAATAATAATAATAATAATAATAATAATAATAATAATAATAATAATAATAATAAACAACTTGATTTGCAGAAAACTTTAAATATCATCAGTTTTCCTTAGGAATTTATTGCGTGCAGATGTGTGGACTTCGCTTTGCCCAGTAATGACAAGATAACTCTTATTTGTTGGAAATGGCCGCAGCCCGGTTTATTAACAATAACAGAGACTGTAGGAAGCTGGGCGAGCATAAACGGGACACATCCTGGCCACCAGGCAGTGTACCGCTGAACCTGGCCTCAGTCAGCCCCACGGCTGACCCCTGGCCCTTCGGGCAGCGAACCACTGAACCCGGCACCGTCCCCCATGGGGATCGGGACAGGAGGTTACTAGGTGCCACTTGGGCGCAAACCCATTTTGTGACACCCCCTCCTGCCGGGGGTAGCGAGCTTGAAACAGGACCTCCAGGCCTGCACCGACAAGCCCTCCACTACCCCAGACCTCTTATTGAGGCCCCTGCCGCCTGTTTACCCAATAAGGATGTGCCCCTATGCCCAAAAAACTGCCCAGGCTGCAATAGAATGCATAACATTAAATAACATACACAACACTGCCACATCAATTAGAGTTATTAGGATTCCTTCATCTCTAGATAGCTTGAGAGCATACATTTACCCTGAGGTGAAATCTTATCAGTTTGACCTAACACCAGGCTAAGGACAATCTACTGCCAGCGGGACTTCCCCTTATGCCAATAGAGATGGCGAATGTGCCAGTTTGGCACCATATTGCCTTTATCAACCAGTCCCCCCCCCCCCCCCCGGCTGCCATAGAATTGGGCCAAGTCTGCTTCCAATTGCTTCCAAGTCTGCTCCCTGACATTGATTCTAAGAGATCAATGATTCCATGTAAGACAGGTTCACATGTTCCTTGATGCCAAATATGAATTGTGAGCTATGGAAGAAATTGAGGGATCTATCTGGACTTTTAGGGAAGACACTCAAAGGCAGATGGAATCTGAGGAGGACTATTTCTGGTTTGCAATTGGGTTGTGAATCAGAAGAGAAAACAAATTGATTATAAGGTCTTATTCAAATTTATGACCCAAATCAGTATGTCTAGTTCTTGAAAAACCTTCCATAAAACCATCTTTTTAATTAGCGAAATACTTGCTAAGAATGTGTCCAAGAGCCAGGCTACAATCAGAAGTCTCATGTGGTAGGTATGTTAGATGCAAATAGAGGGTACAGTTGTTCAGAGGGTACAATTGTTCAGTGAATGTCTTTGCCTGAGGGAGAATTCAACCTTGTTTTCCTCAATTGCAGTCTTAAGCGGTATAGTTGAGCAACAGATATGATACAGGAGGCTGCCAATCTTTTTTTATATATTGAGTTGAAATTTTGGTAGGAGGATTAGGCAGAACTGTTCAAATAAGGCTTCCAGCATTAAGACTGTGTCCTGATCAACTCTTTCCTCTTTCTCTTCATATATGTGAATTCTTGAAAGTTGGTGTGGCATGTGGATAGCATGTGATTCATTATTGGTTATAACAAAATATAGCAATTTTCATATCATTCCTAATTAATGGGTATCTGTTATTACTGGGTAATAGGATTCTACTTCAGAATGGCACCAGATCAAGCAGACTGCTAATAGGGTCTTACAATTTTACCTTGATCTCTTTCATATCTCTTCTGTTCCTGCTCAAAAGCTTCAAATAGACCTTTTTGTGTCTTACAGAATCACTCCCCTCTCTTCCATTCTATTGGCTGAGCCGCAGTCTGCATTTCGACGCTTACAATGAGGTCATCTGTTGAACTTGGCTTGTTTTCATTAACTGTCATATGTTTTACAGGTAAGAATTAGGTCTATCTTGTCTTAAAAGCCAGGAGAAGGCTTAAACCAGGCATACAAGTACAAATTAATGTGGGCCTTCATTCAGAACACATAATTATTTGGAGCTTGTGATTTGGACATTCCATAACACACTGGATGGGAATCCCCCACATGTTTGTCAGGTAGATCATGTATGTTGAATATGGTTTATACATGTTTCTATTGTGGAATTTATATTATTGTGTGGTGGAATAATGGCATCTGATTTCACTGACCAGGAGATCTAAGGCAACAAATCAAGGCACCAGTTGAAACCTACTGTATATTACATGTATTTGAATAGTTCTACTGGTTTTGTTTTTCGCCCTTCTGCCCAGTAGAGATCATCCACCTGCTTACCACACCACTCTCTTATTAGTTAGTTCCTCAGAAATTTTCTTTATCTTCACCTGATGCGCAAATCTCCATTTTCTGCTCAATCCAAACAATTGCTAGTTCCTAGATGTCTCAGGCTACACTTTAAAAGGTTGATCTCTCAGTGGGAAAGCTTTTCATTTCAGACGGCTGAGAATTAGATAATGCCTTGAGCTAATTCATCATCTTGGGGAGAGGCTGCTTCGATGTCCTTTATAAATATCTAATTACCTTTTAATGTTCTTTGGGCCTCTTGGGAAGATGGCTGGCCTAGATCAGGAGGCAATTAGCCTGGGTGGAAACTGGTCTGACCCACATATGTTGGCAACATCAAGGCAAACCTAGGGTTTGCTGTTAACCAGCTGAATTTTCTGTATTCAAGTAGACCATGAGGAATAAGTGAGCTACAAAGGCCTGCAGGAGCATTTACTAATGGCTCTTAGCATATGATACAATATATCTGGAGAACAAACAATGGAATGATGAATATCCTTCAGTATCAGTGTACCTAAGCCTAGCAGAAGAATAGCTAAATATGGCTACCTCCAAAAACCATCGGAGTAAGGTTCTGGTTGATAGTCCAGGTCTATAAAATAACAAATAAAACTTCCCTTTCTACATGCAAAATCAAGAGCAGGTTTTAAAGAGGACTAAATTTGGACTCCAGATCTGTTTTTTCTACATGCAAAAAGCCAAGGAGCCATAGTTAAGGAAACTGGAGATGAATTTTTCTAAAAACAGGGGTAGAGCTCTTTTGATAACCTGTTTATGATGTTTAAAGAATCCTTGAGCAGAGCTAACTAACATTATCTTGGCTAACCTCAGATGAATACATGCACCTGTCTTTCTTCCTGCACAATACCTGTAAATATTAGTACGAGCATGTCTTCAGCAAGAAGATTTTCTGGTAAAATGAGAGCAAATAATTGTTCAAAAGAATCTAGAAATAGTTCTGAAGAAAAAGATGCCTCAGGAAAATCTCTCTGGGACCTAAGTGAAGGTTTGCCCATCATTGTGAGCTTCCTCAAAACTTCCCCTTATGTGCCATTTCCTTGGTTTCTTTCTGATGATTTTCCTTCTTTCCTAGGACCTGCTTCTCTTCTCTCTTCATAATAAAAGTACACAAATTCTTCAGGGTATACTTTATTGTATTCCTACTGAAATTGCAACTAAACAAGGCAATGCAGTGCCTGGTTGCATGTATTTTGCTTTTTGCCATTTATTTTTAAATATTTATGTACTATATATTTTTAAATATTTATGTACTATAGGAGCCCTTCGGGGATCGGGCGGTATACAAATTAAATAAATAATAATAATAAATAATAATACTACCCTGGCCGATTATGCATTGCAATTTCAAAGAGAATTGGCCAGGGAATCTTTGTTTCAAGGCATGTTTGGCATTATTACCCACAACCCTGTTTGCAGCAGGGCAGGCATTACCCACCAGCTGTCTTTTTGCTTGCATCTGGGTGGCGGCGGCAGTCTTTTGCAGATTCTCTATCGTGCATACATGCTTTAATTTTTAATATATAACTATCAATCTATTAACAGATTGATATATTGACATTAAAAAGGTGAAAAGTCTCAAATAAGGCATCTGTACACTTTGCTGGAACACAGATTGCTGGAAAACCACAAAAGGACAATGTGAACTGCTGTTTGCTAAGCTCCCCAGGTTCACAATAGTCTGTATCCCAATGTGCTGTAAACCCAAGCATCAAGACTGAAAGGTCTTTCCCAATGTGGTCTGTGTGTAAAACTACGAGGCTGGAGACTTCCCAGTTTGTTGATCAAATGCAGGGGCAAATTGAATGTTTGGACTGATGTCTTATTATTTTTACATTTTTTAGTATTAGTATTGAGTTATCAATCTATTGATATAGTTATTTAATTTTTTTTAATCTAAAGATCTGTAGAAGCGGGGAGGCAATGGGCAGTAGAAGAGATGCAGCAGGACAAGAAGTTGGAAGTAGTCAACAACAGGGAGGAGGGTGAGTGGGAAGAATGCAAAGCAGTGTAAGGGAGTGGGGGTGAGACTAGGAGAGCTGGCTGTAGGCAGAGGGAAGAAATCTGGGGCAAATCGGTGCCTACTGGAAAGTCTGTCCCACTCTGGCAGTGAAGCAAAATTAATACTGTGCTATAAGTGGATTTGCTTGCCACAGAGAATGGAAAATGAAAGTGGAGCTAGAGGAAATACTGTACAAGAAATCTTGCTATGGCAGACCTTCGTGCATAATTGGCCCCTGTTTCTTTTATAGGCTTATAATTTTTTTCAATCTATTGATCTTTGTATGGACCTGAATAATCCAGACTTCCAGAACTGTTTGCAGATTCTGCATGTTCTGGCCTGTGAACATCAGTGTGATGGAGCTGAGGCAAGAATATTAGTTGGGTCCCCTTCTCTTCTGGGAGTTTTGTGAGCTTCCTCAAAGCTCCTGCTCCACTTGACTCCAAAGCTAGCTACTGGTAGGATTGCCAGCTTTTCTGCCAACTCATGCAGTTGTGCAGAATTAGCAGGTTAAACTTTTCATACATGGTAATAAATGCTATTGCTGTGTATCAGGGTACTATTAAAAGTCGCATGTCCTGGGCTGCATTGCTGACTGATTCCTATGCTGATCTCTCTTTTCCCTAGTAGTTATGTATGCAGTTTCAGATCCCTTTGCCAGTGTAGTGAAGTGACTAGAGAGTCAGATAGAATCTGGGAAACCCATGTTCGAATCTCCTCTCCACCTTGGTAGCTTGCTAAAGACCTTAGGCCAGTAACCTCATAGGGTTATTGTGAGGTTACAATGGAGGTGAGGAGAACAATGTAAGCCAATTGTGGTCTCCATCTGGTAAAAAGTAAGGGTCTGAATGGAACAAGTAAATAACAAACTCATACAATGCTCCATTCAGAAGGTAGATCTGAGAGTAAGACCCCTTCCACACAGCAAATGTATAGCAGGTTGCAGTGAGGATAAAGTAACCCATTTTCCTGTTTTCGCATTCGCATGCATCCGTGCAGGCAGCCATTGGAGCCCACAGAAACATGGAGACTCATCTATTTTTTAAAAATTTACTTCCCACCGATGTGTAGCTACACAGGCATGCACAAATGAACCCCCACAACCATGCTGATGTCTCATGGCTATGCAGATGTAAGCCACAATTTAAAAAAGAAAGAAAAACATAGGCAAATAAAGCACCTCTTGCCTGGCCGTTCACTCGCAAGCAGCTGCAACACAGGATTTTTTAAAAGATTTGTGAATAGCATGATTCTTTTAAAAAAATAGTTTGGTCAGACCCATTTTAGGGGTGGAATCTGTGTGAAGTTCTCCCCCAAAAACGGGTGTTTTACCGTCCTACACCCATGTTTATTGGCCTGTGCTGAGTGGGCCTTAGTGTTACACAGCCATATGAAAAGGTACATGCCATCTAAGGTTGTTCCCCCACAAACACAGATCTCTCACAAGTCCTTTGCAAAGACTGGCAGTTTTTCTTGTACATATCTTCCCATCTGTTTCCTAAAGCAAATCTTTGCTATTTTGGCATTTCACCAGACAGCCTGAAAACTCAGATGCAGACTTGGCTGATGTTTTTGCACTCTCCACAATCAATACCTGACAGCTGCCGTCTATAATCATTGCATGAACATACAAAGGGCAACAGGGGATACAGTCAGTAGATGTGGAACTAAATGGAAGCTTAGCCAGGTTTGGCCTCTGTCCCTTAAATCCCCAGATACTTGGAACCAAAAACTTCAGTTTTTAACAAATAGGGTTTTGAAACACAAAATATTTTGCAATTATTTATCATGCATTATTTATTAAGTTCTGAAGACATGCTGAGAGGAACTACTCAACTTTTGCATGATTCTGAGCCCTGTGTAGAGCTGCTTTTAACTGTTGAGATGGCATTAACAGATGACAGTCATCCTAAACCAGCACTATGTCCTTGCACTTTAGCTGGCCCCAGAGGCATAGCAAAGGGGGAAAGCACCCGGTGCATCCTCCACCCCCGTCTTGCCCTGGAACACCCTGCCCCTGCCCCCGGAACTCCCACGCCACACCTCCGGAACGCCCCCACAGGGGCATGCACCTGGTGCATCGCCCCCCTGTCCCCTTGGAGCTACGCCTCTGGCTGGCCCAGGCAATGACAGAGGCTTTTCCTGCTGACACAGGAGAAGTGCACTGCTTTCAAAGCTTAAGAGGGAGCATAGGATCCTATTCATTATCTTAAGTAATGCTGTGATAGTCTATTGTCAGCAAAAGTGTGTGTGTGTTCCAAAAAAGGACAGAAGACTTAAGTAAAGTTATGTATATGAACTGTTGTTGCAGATGAACAGTGAAATCTTATGCAGAGTTAGTCCAAACTAATCCTGTTGGTGTCAGTGGATATAGACTGGAATCATCCCTAAGTATGATATTGCTGCCCCATGACTTAACTCCACTATTCATGTTTCACCTTCTTTATGCAGATTCTACCAGGGCAGCAATGTTAGTCTGCTGCAGCAAAAATAAAAAAAGAGTTGAGTGACTTCTTAGAGGGTAGCAGATTTATTGTGGGCATTCAAACAGTGGGGTCCACTTCATCTGCTATATAACGTGTCATCCTGTTATTCACATTTGACAGGTTTGCACTCATCCACGGACATGTGTGTATGCTGTACACACACACATACACAGAGATGTATATATCCACAAATAATAAATCCACCTTCCGAGATGCAAATACTGAGTCCTTTCCTTGTCTTTAAAAATAGACCATAGGTTTTGGATGAATAACTGAAGTCATTTTTTACTGAAATATAAGGACTGATTCTGTCCTTGTAAAAATAATTAGTATATTTAGGAGCAGGGAGTGCTAAAGGTTTGCTTTTAAAGCATCAAAGTATGTGGGTTCCTCTCCTCTTTATGACTACTGTGCTTCCAATTGAAGAAATGTTGTATAATGAAGGCAGGAAATCTTGGTTATGTTTGTACACCCCCACACCACATACATGGGTGTAGAGAAAGAATGGTAAACAATGAGCCAAAAGACCATAAAATGTAACAGACTGAATTGTCCGCATTTTGTGATCTCTTGTTTCCAAGAGGTGTATTCTACTCATCCAAATCATTTCATTTTGACATGTGAATACATGCGCACAAATTTGACATGGCAGTTCCACATATCTAAACCTGGAACTGTCCCCATCATGTTGAAATATTAGAGAGGCCTCGTTTTAATAACAAACTAATGTTCAAAATTGAGGAATGTGGAATCCTTTCTGAGCTTGCTTCTGGCCTGCTCAAAACTCCTCTCTCAAGTACTTTTTTTCAGCCAGTGATTGCCAACTTCAATGCTTTATTGAGCAGAAAATTGTTTGAGGAGGTAAGAGGCAGATTGGGGTGAGGGAAGGTTCTTCTTTCTCTACTCTTTGCATGCCCTTTTGCTGTTGAAATTCCACCCCAACCCATGAAAATCAGGCACACCCAATCATAGATGTTCTGCTGCTGCATCTAGATTGCCTGCTTTTAGTGTGTCTGTAAAGTGACACATCACCTCTAAGAGGGAATCATGTTTTCAAATAATGGCTGAGTACAGGTAGGAAAGTCTACCGAAACTGAATTCCAGTGCAGCTACTTGATTTTCAACTTTGGGATGTATTTGTCAAGGCTCAGTATGTTAGACATTCTTCCTTCCTTCCTTCCTTCCTTCCTTCCTTCCTTCCTTCCTTCCTTCCTTCCTTCCTTCCTTCCTTCCTTCCTTCCTTCCTTCCTTCCTTCCTTCCTTCCTTCCTTCCTTCCCTCCTTCCTTCCTTCCTTCCTTCCTTCCTTCCTTCCTTCCTTCCTTCCTTCCTTCCTTCCTTCCTTCCTTCCTTCCTTCCTTCCTTCCTTCCTTCCTTCCTTCCTTTGTCGCTGAATTGTGTCATTCTCTAAACATGGGTTAAAGGACTGCTTTAACCAGGAGGCTTTTATCCTGGTGCTCTTATCCCAGCCGGGAAGTCAGCTTTGCAGAAAAAATCACGCTTATGAGAACAAATTTTAAACAGTAGGCTCTGTGTCCTGCAAAAGGAGGAGTCAACCAACTAGTGAATCAGCTGTGCAGCTTTTAAGAGTCTCCTATTAAACTGGTCCTTTCATCTCAGTGGAACAGGCTATCTTGGGTGGGGTGAAGTGTCTCTTTCAAATGATGACACAGTCCCTTTCTGCACATCCAAAATAAAACATTTTATTATTGCTTTTCTATATTCATTCACAAACTGAGCACTTGAGGTTTCTTTCAACATGCAGTGTGGCAGTCGGCAGACAGTACCGTAAGAAACCATGGGCCAGTTTTTGAAGAGCAACCACACAACACCATCTTTCCCGAAGGGTCAACAGAGGAACACATTTTGTTGACCTGCCAAGCACGAGCCAGCCCTCCTGCAACATACAGGTGAAGTTCCTTACTTCCAACAGTGTTTTTGTTTCTCTGCAAAATCTATGGCTGTAACCCTCACAAGCATGCAAAAACCACTATGGTGATCCACTAGGTCCTTGGAGATCCATACAAAGTCATGAAGGCCAGTGGGCTGGTTGCTATCTCTATGTCATCTACCTTAGCCCTGGTTGAATGAATAAGTTGGTCAAATGGATGCGCTGCCTTAGACTGAAGGTAGAGTTTCTTCTATTTGAATGCTCCTTTGCATAAAAAGCTCCCGGTAGATAGAAGACTATCAAACAGGGAGAAATATTACTCTTCCTTGTTGCTTGATGTAGCATTTTTCTGTTTGCAAGGAATATTGAGCATGTGGAGACATTCCAAAATCTGATTCTCTATCTCAGTGCATTCCTTGACTTCATTCCTACCTCATTCTCTCCATATATAAATAAGGCTTCAGAGTTGTTGTGAAGATAGAATTTGGTGGGGAAGAGCTTTGTATGCCACCCTGAACTCCGTGAAACAAAGGACAAGATAAAAATGTATAAACTAATCAACTTGCCTTTTAAAATTGACATATATCCTACCAGTGGTGGCGAACCTTTGGCACTCCAGATGTTATGGACTACAATTCCCATCAGCCCCTGCCAGCATGGCCAATTGGTCCATAACATCTGGAGTGCCAAAGGTTCGCCACCACTGTCCTATCCCATATGGGACAGGAGTCAGCTAAAGGGAATTTATTTTTGCCCCATCAACTTTTAAGTGAGAGGTAAGCTTGTGAGAACTGAGTTTGTGAGCTACCTGGAGTGTTATAGAAAGATGGGACATATGGGAAAGATGGGTTATAGAAAGATGGGATAAATAGAAGCACCTGATGGGAGTATACAATTAACAGTTAACATCTGTGGGTCTTAAATGTGCTTAAATTTGGCTGGATTTTGCCCTAGATTTTATATTCTCCTAAACACACAAACTGGTTTACTTGCCTATAGTTTTTAACTGTCCATCAAATAAATCCAAATTCTGTGTCCAGAAGAGGCACATTGCCTGTTGAAATAATGTTATATAAACTGTTTACAACTTATGTGTATATTCGAGAATATGTATAATTATTCTAAATAAATAAAATATAATAAAAATCAAATTATTAGTTTTATTTGATTGGGTTATTTGATTTTCTAAAAACCCCACCCCTATAACAATTTGAATGTTATAATGTATTGGTAGGAGAGGGGTCACAGGGGAAAGAAGATGGTCATCCCAAAATTTGGTGCACCTTTGAAGTAATTTCTCCCAAATCCAAGTGGTGTGACTAAATTCTTTACATTTGGAAAGTGGTTTGTAAGATGCATATCCGGATCAAAAAAGGTGGTAGCTGCTACTAAGAACATTATCACTAGGGGAAAAGAGTTGATGTCAAAGAAGATGAAGGGCAAAGCAGCACAGATATCCTAGTGCCATGAACAAGAGATAGGCATAGAGAACATGACTTGGAAGCCTGGATGTAGAAAGTAAAGAAATCTGCAAAGCAGAGTTTTGGAGATTCTAGCTGCATAATGCATGCCAGAAACAAACAATCCAAAATCAAAAGGTTTTGAAGCGAGTTTCAACTAATGTTGTACTTCTTGGTGTGCTGAACATAGTACAAAGGAATTTATTACTTTTCTGGCATAGCTGTTTGGGTCTGGGATCTTCTTCAGCATTGGGGCCAGTGCAGCTATCAATGTTGATTACTGGGTTAGTTTTTGTAGCAAGCTGAGATGCTATTCACCATTCACCCATTGTCTTACAATAGGCCCTATTGAGAGTTTGCATGCATCATAAATACCAGTGTGCCTCAGCATTCAATGCAATGTTAATGTGCAGCTGTGATTGCTCTGTTCTGTTCCTCATGCCATCCAAATAATCATTGCTTTGGCAGGTGGAAGGTGAATGGAGTAGACCTCAGAATGGAGCCAGATTCTCGTTACAGGCTGAATGGGGGCAACCTGGTCATAAGCAATCCTGTGAAAGCCAAAGATGCTGGATCCTATCAATGTGTGGCATCCAACTCTGTGGGGACGGTAGTCAGCAGAGAAGCTTATGTTCGTTTTGGCTGTAAGTCACCTGTTTAATCTTAAGAGGACTTTCTGAAGATAATATAGTGCAGGAAGATCAGCAGAATGTCCGCACCAGCTTGGGAGCTGTACTTCTTGGGAGCTTTGCAGCCAGGCCAAAAGAAAACACAACTGAGGCTGCAGTGAAGTACTGGCACATGAATACCCTGAGGCATACTATGTAAACCTCATCAAGCCTGAGTGGCAAGGAGAATTATAGAAAGTGTAGGGTGTGGGCTTGAGACAGTTAGGTCCACTGGGCATTCTGTGTGTAGGCAGGTAGGCAGATTGAATGGGGAGGCAGGAAGAGTCAGTGCTTGGCTTTCACAACCCTATCTGACATGCCCAGGGTAATGCTGAACACCACTTTGGGATCAGGAAGAAATTTTCTTCCAGACATGAAGGGTTTGTTGCCTTCTTCTGGGAGTAGAGCAGGGGTAACAGGGAAGGGTTGGTTTTATTGTGAATTTCCTGCACCATGCAAGGATTGGAATAGGTGACCCTTGAAGTCCCTTGCAGCAATGTGTTTCTAAGTTATGTACCAGTGTGGGACTGAATGTGCTGGGGGGGGGGGGTGCAATCCCACTTCCCCCTCTACACATTCTTCCTCTACCCGTACCTGTCATTTATACAAGACTTCAGAGTGCTCAGGAATTTCAAATGAGGTGGTCGCTCGCTAGTTCAGTTAGTGGGAACATATTGTGCTGATTTTGAGGGTGTTCGTTTCCATGCCAAATTCAAAGCACTGTTTTTAGGTCTAGGTCCAAATTATCTTCTCATACAAGCATCTTTCAGAATGCTTAAATTATCAGATCACACTGCTCAGAGCAACCCATATTGTTGGTAAACATGAAGCACAAATTTTTTATTGTTCAGACCCCCACTCTAGAATTCATGGCTCAGAATGAGCTGCTAGACCCACGCAATCAGAGCTTTTAAAAATGTGACAAACAGCTCTATGCAAAGTGGTGGTGGGGAGCTGAATTTATTGTAGGTGGTGCAGGGCAGCATCAGCTGATTTGCCCTCCCTGAGGCACTTGCCCTGGCAGAGGGGTGGATCCAGCAGGCAGCCACCACAGCTCTCCACAGTGGTCAAATGTGGCACAGAACACTGTACCAAAATTCCTGCCCCCCTGGCATAGTGGGGGTGGTCTAGAGGTGTGGGTAAGGAAGGAGCCAACATTAGTCAACTTCCACCCTGCCATTGCCTCAACAACTCCTGCGCCCAGGGCATTGGGCATTAAACCCAATAGAGGCTTTCCAGTGGTGGGGAAGTTTTTTGTGGTTTTTGCCTCCCCATGCTGCTAAAAAACCCTCTTGGGAACAGCAGGTGGAGTGGTTGTGGTCCTGCATCAGGGCACCCAGCCCATTGGATGGGGCTGAAAATCATTTCTTGTACGTCAAAGGATTTTGAGTTCAGTTAATTGCTAGATTTTAATATTTGCAGCTACATTGATATTTTATAATTTGTCATAAAGATGTCTGAATTTTTGAAATGTTTATTGTAAGGACCCTTGAAAGGTTATTTAGAACATGGTTGGCAGGACATAAATTTGAAAAATAAATTACATAAATACAATTAATGCAGGATAATAACGGGGTTTATCTGGTTGATGCCTCTGCAAAATGACTTTCCCTGATAACATTTGCTGCGTAAGTAAGTAAAATGAGTAAACCTCTTTCAGTTTAATTTCCCAGACTGAAGTCAGAAAATAATTAGAAAAGTATCATGCTTCTTTCTAGCGCAGTGAAACCTAGCTTGTAAACATTCTTGACTTTCGCCACATCTTTTCCATCCATTTCTTTCTTTTAGTTTTGCAGGAATTCTCTACAGAAGAAAGAGACCCAGTGAAGATTACAGAGGGCTGGGGGGTGATGCTTCCCTGCATCCCACCCCAACATTACCCAGGTGAGGCAGAATCAGTTTGTTAGAAATGCGGTTATTTGGTTATGGAGAACACCAACAACCTTATCCATTCTTATTGCTTTATTTTAGAATGGTGTAAATGTCCTAAAAACCACATTCCTAGTCAGAAAGGGTTTTGATGATAACCTTGGCAGTGTTGACAAATGTAAACAGAAGTTATGTGGCTTTCTGGCATTTGCCAGCAACTGAAACAAGGCTTTGAGAAGCATGAATCGCTTTGTTCATTTGAAACAAAGCTCCATTATTTTTAATTCTGTGGTCATATATTTTGTATTTCTTCCATTAAATCCCAAAATACAGTCGTAGGCTAGAATGCTGGCATCTCCAGATGTAGATATCTGAGTCTTTGTGGAAATTGAACATCCTGCTTCCAGGTGTATGTGTGTTGGAAATTTTCAGTGATACCATTTCAGTTCAGTCCTAACTCCTTCTGTGGAGACTACATACCAGTTGAAACAAGAATTCTAAATGGGAAGAGTGACTCATGGAGATGGATGTCCAATATGGAAGACTTGACTGATGCATCTGGAATCACAACAGACATGCCCATGTGTATTTCCTTGTTCATAAGGCTGTGCATCTTGTTAGTCATGTGGAATGAATAAATAGCAATTGGATTCCGTTGCCTCTGGGAAGCAAACTCCCAAGGTCATCATTCTAGTGTCACTGTGGCACAGAGGAGTCAGTGTTTCACCCTTTCTCCTTTTTGCATGCAGGACTTTCATACCGCTGGCTTGTGAATGAGTTTCCCAACTTCATCCCAGCAGATGGAAGGCGCTTCATTTCCCAGACAACTGGAAACCTTTACATTGCCAAGACAGAGGCCTCCGATGTAGGCAACTATTCCTGCTTTGCCACTGGCCAGATTGACTCTATTAAAAAGAGTGTCTTTAGCACATTTTCTCAGCTCAGCATTATCGGAGAAGGTAGGCTTGAGGATGGTTAGGATGGCTAACTGTGGCACAACTTGTGGCCCTTGAAACCAAATGCAGCCCATGTTATGGTCTATTAGCAGCCTTGCAAGCATCCTGTTTTTTGCTGTTTACTTGAGATCAAACAAACAGGCTGCATGAATCACAAATTCTGAGGGCCTGTCAAAAAACATTAATCATATAATGGTTCTAATGTGTCTCAAATTATTTATTATAAAATAAGACCAATAATCACAAGGAAGGGCAGAAAGAAACCACTGACACAAACTGTATATTTATTGTATTGTTGAAGGCTTTCATGGCCAGAATCACTGGGGTGTTCTGTGGTTTCCAGGCTGTATGGCCGTGTTCTAGTAGCATCAGGAGAAAATGCTACTAGAACATGGCAATACAGCCTGGAAACCACACAACATCCCACTGTATATTTATTGTGTGGCTTCTGTAAGATGTCCTAAGCATTTTGAGAATCCCTTTTCCTTAGGAAATATGAAACACTGAACATGTTATTAATAAGATGTTTGTGTATGTCTTTAACATCTCAAAATATGTAAATGCTCAGTGAAAGTGAAACCTTTTATGTTATTATATAAAAACACATGAAGTCTTTAAATAAAATGTAACTCAAAACCAAGCCACTGACCCAATCTGTAGTTCTAATAAATTTCAAGCCTATTAGAAATAAATATGAATAGTCCCTAGCAAAAGCTGTGGTAACAGCAAAACCTCTGATGGACAGCATGGGAACATTTTTCAGCTTTCCTTGCCTCCCTCATCCTTCAAGTGACATTATAGAGAAGAAAAGGAGTGGTTTGGGCTTGCTGCTGTCTTGTTTTTCGTGTTACCTGTTTGTGCATTTAGTTTTATTGTAATTTTCACATTGAGTGGAAATATTGGTAAAACAATGGGGTATAAACATGCAAAATAAATAAATCATTATGCTGATGCAGGCTGAGGAAACCTGAGGTAGTCAGGGGCATATTTGGGGGAGCTGCATCCTCCTGTTGCCAGCCAACTACTTACTTTCTGGCTGTCTCCTGATTGCTGACCAGCAGCTGGAGGAGATCATTCATAGAATCATAGAATTATAGAGTTGGAAGGGCCCACAAGGGCCATCAAGTCCAACCCCCTGCAATGCAGGAACACACAATCAAAGCACTCCTGACAGATGGCCATCCAGCCTCTCTTTAAAAACCTCCAAAGAAGGAGACTTCACCGCACTCCGAGGTAGGGCATTCCACTGTCGAACAGCCCTTTCTGTCAGGCTTATCATTCTGTTTATCTGAACTCCTAGATATATCTATCTATCTATCTATCTATCTCTCTCTCTCTCTCTCTCTCTCTCTCTCTCTCTCTCACACACACACACACACACACACACACACACACACACACACACACACACACACACCATATATAGAACTAGGTACACATGCTAATTCCTAAACACCTGTGAAACTAATTATTTTTGTTAGAGTTTGGCCACAACTTCTCATCTCTTGCTATGGAAACCAAAATGTTTGCCAGACATTCATGAAAAGAAGGAATCTCATGAAGAACTCAGTATGCTGGGAAAAGTTCATATTGTCATGTTAGTTTTAAAGAAAACTGGGATACTAAAGAGTTAAAAGAGAATTATCTCCACCAGAAGCAGTCGTTGTGAGGTGGAGTGAAGGGGGCCCCTGCTGCTCTTAAGCTGCCCTTGCAAGACATAACCTTCCGTACCTCCTGCAAAATGTGTCTCAGCCAAGGTGTCAAAGGCCTAATTGTTGACAGAGACCATCTTATTATAAAAGCAAAAACCCCTCCCCTTTAGCATCTGAAGTCATACTGAAGTAGTGTGAGACCTGGTCAAGCAGTAACCACACTGTTTTAAGAAAGGGCATGTAAAAACTAGTTCTAAATCCTGTCATGCTTGGAATGTGCACTTTTTAGAAACTCTGCTTTACATTGTCCAGGGTGGATAATTTTACCTCTTTCAGCTCCTAACCAAGGTGCAGAAATTATAGCTCAGAGAGCTAAATCTGCCCATGGCAACTTTCCACCCCTCAAATTCAGAGCTCTTTAAAGTAGGCAGAGACTCAGGTGGACCTCTTTTTCATAATTTTCTGGTCTTAATGGCATTCAGCCTTCAACCTGTTAAAAAGTTTGTCAGGAGCATTAGCATGCCAAACCACATTGACTGGCAGGCCAGTAATTCTCCCAAATCATTAAACAGCTTAACAGTGAAAGGCTATTAAGAACCATTAAGAACAACAGAATTGGAGAGATAGCCAAATCTGAGTCTATGCCTGCTTTAAAGGGCTCTATGTTGGATACCAACTCTTGCTTTTTTTCTAGTAAACTAGTGGTGGAACCGGGAGAAATCACTTCTACCTGCTCTAATTGTTTTGCGATCTCTTCTCCTTTCCACAGATGCTAGACAATATGCCCCAAGCATTAAGGTTAAATTTCCTTCTGAAACTTATGCTCTGGATGGACAGCTGGTGACTTTGGAGTGCTTTGCCTTTGGGAAGTAAGTTCTTGTGTCAATTGTGTGTAGCATCTTGCTGCTGCTGTCAGCTGAAAGATTGTGGGCCAGTATGCTAAGGAGCTTGGTAAGGCACTCTCCACTTCCTAATAAAAAGAAAGCAAAAGGGAAAGCAAAGAGTGAACTCAAAACAACTACTAAAAATAACAGAACCACTGTCCAGCAAATAGTTGGGGAGCCTAAGCTGTAACTATAATGGGTGGAGCATCTACCTTTAGCAAAGCCCCATTCTTCTCATACTGTAGAATGGATGATTTCAGGTTGGGAACCGTACTATGATGTCCCATTTTGTGAACTAAATTTTTATATTCTTTATGTGCCGATTTATTGTTTTCTGTGTATTATGATAATGGTGATTGGATAACCAGTGTTACTCATGGACTGCTCTAAGATAGAGCTCTTCAGGGATTAGTTTCAGAGTCTTTTGAATGTGAGGATATAGTGCTAAAAGGTGGAAAATAAACAACAGTGGCTCTGAAAATGTACGCAATGCATACCCAACAGTAAATATTTACAAGCAGATCTTACAGTCTGGGATGGAGACTAGGAAGGGAGTAGGCAAGGTTTTCTAAGATGCTGTGATTTCTAGGCAAACTTACATGTCAACAGTTTTAGTTTTGTACAGTCCTATGATGAAAGGTATAAGGAAATAGGAAATTACTCAGGACAATGAAGAAAATCTGAACAGTTTAAAAGAATTGAAGACTGTTCATAAAGAGGAATATTTGAGATTTCTGAGCTGGAAGGGGAAGGAGCAAAGGGCATCGTATGACATATTATCTTGTTCTTATGTGTTCCATTGCTCTTGAAGTTTGAATTTGTGTTTTCTCATTCTAGCCCTGTCCCTCGAATAAAATGGCGCAAGTTGGACAGTACCTCAGTCTCTTTGCTGATTACAACTGAGCCTCTCCTGCAATTCAAGAAGATTGACTTTGATGATGAAGGTGTTTATGAATGTGAAGCTGAGAACATCAAAGGAAAAGACACCCATCAGGGGCGCATCATCATCCAAGGTGAGGCTCTTTCTCCAGGCACACACTGTTATATTGCTTGTGAGCCTGTTATATCTTACCTCGCTCCAAGCTCAGGAGAAAGAATGGAGATAAGAGAAGCAGATGCATGAGGAGGAGATGTTGCAGCAACAAAACGGGTGGGTTGACAAAAGAAACCCACAGTAGTCACAAGGAAACCAGACGAAGACCTTCTCAAAAGCACTTAGCTGAATTAAAAATCAAGGGAAGTTTTTTAAAAAACCTGTAGTTAAAGTGGAGTGGGAAGGTAAGAGCAGGGCCTAGTTGTGCATGAATTTGTCAGAGAAAGCGGCTGAAAGGGGCAGAAGGGAAGACAGAGGAGAGCCATGCTGGGAATCTGAGAGCCACGCAGGGAGCTGAGAAAGCGGCTGAAGGGTGGAAGGCAGAGACAGAGCAAAAGACAGGAGAGCCAAGCAGGGAAGGAAGTGGAGAAAGTGGCTGAGAGGGGGAAGGCAGAGCAGAAGTCAGGAGAGGGCGAAGACAGGAGAGAGCTGTGGGCTGATAGTGGGAGGAGGTCACCAGCAACCTGTGGCTGAAGTCACATATTTATTTCATATTTATAAAATATATTTATTTTCCATGCACTCAGTGCGCAAAAACCTGGGGGGTGGGGGGCGATGGATTTCATAAGCAACACACTATTTGGTTAAAAAACCCCAATATATACAGTGTTATCTTCATTTTAAATGTCAAAAAGTATTTGCGGCTCCGTGTGTTTTCTTTTCCATGGGTCCAAATGGGTCCAAATAGCTCTTTGGCTGTTGAAGTCTGCTGACCCCTCTGCTAGACAATCTGGCATGTAATTTCTTGTATTTATTATGTATCCATTTTTAAAATGGACTTTCTATTTGCTACTTCTCAGTCCTGTGGAAAAGATTTTAGTGATGTTTACTATATTTATTAAGAGATGAGCAATTTTGAATTTGAATTCCTCGTAAGCTTTTGGGTGTATGCCGTATAGACTTGGTGACTGGTTGGCTTTAACTTGCCCATTGCCTAGAACTTCATTTGTCATCACCTGTTTGACTCAGGTCTTCCTATACTCTTCCTGACAACAGTGGTTTCTGTGTGGGTAACTGCTCTCTGTTTTTTGCAGAGAAAATCAACTCAAAGATTAATTTGGTTTTCTCACATGGGATAAATAATAATTTGAGGGACTTGCAACCAGGAAGCAGGCTAAAATATTTTGAACAATTTTAACAAGTTTGAGAAATAAAATGCCTTGTGGTAAGGTTTACCTAGGCTGACCAGACGTCCCACTTTTGGCGGGACAGTCCCGCCTTTAAACAATTTGTCCCGCATCCCGCAGGTTCTTCAAATTGTCCCAATTTTTGGGAGGCTGCCGCACTGCCTTCTGGGGTGCAAGGCAGTGCAGCAGCCTCCCGCGTGCAGGAGCATGGCCGCAGGAGCACGGCAGTGTGCTCCTGCGGCTGCGCGCACACACGCAGCCGCCTACCCCTCCCTTGTTCTGGTTCACAAAGGTGACCATCTAGTCACCTTAGGTTTACCATACTATGGCAGATTCCCACTGCAAGGTGAGCTTATGAATTTTGCACTGTTTTTGGGGTGAAATTTATGGACCTGATTCCACTATTATTCTTTTGTAGCTCAGCCAGATTGGCTGAAGGTCATCACAGACAGAGAGGCTGACATTGGATCAGACCTGCAGTGGAGTTGTGCTGCAGCTGGCAAGCCGAGGCCTGTAATAAAATGGCTACGGAATGGGCAACCATTAACTTCCCAGGTATCACATCCATCGCTGACAAGTGGTGGTTATAATTGCCCTTCATCTTCACCTGCTGAAGTCTCTGGTAATCTAATCCAGTCAAATCCTTGTGACTTTGCACTTTTTCTTTCACCCTTTCATCATGCACTCATAATCAGACATGCCATTTGTAATATGGACTGGATATCTTAGCAAAACCATCACTCTGCTTCTAAATTCTGGAGGGATAGCCATGTTAATTAGTTGTAGCAAAGAAATTTAATGAAGTCAGTTTAATCAAAATTCCAATCATTTATCTAATAATGATAAATATCCAGACCAATACTTTTTTGTGTGCATGATTTCATTGCCCACATATGTACTACTAATTGAATATTTCCAGGATGTAATACTCTGCTTAAACAAGCTGTAAAATACTAGAGTAGAAGCACTATGAACACTGTGTAATATTTAAAAAGTTGAAAATTACTTTTTGTTTAATGTCCACCTTCCTCGCTGAGACTCAAGGTGGACTAGTAAGTATAAATCCTAGCGATCAACAGGATGGAACATCCAAATAATATTGTAATGCAATTAGGACAGCAGAAAGTTGAAACAAAGCATAAGTAATATGAAATATTAAACAATTCAGAAGTTACATAGAAGGATAATATATATATATAGTGGAACTCTCTAACCTTTTTGAGCCTGTGGGCACATTTGTGTTTCTGACATGGCATGGTGGGCACAGCAATAGAATGGCTGTCCCAGGAGGTACAGCCAGCTGCAAAATGATTGCCACACCTTAACACAGTGCATATCCTTGTGCTGTGGTGGCAGCTGCTGCTAAAGAAGCATTTTTAAAAATCTGCACTGCCAGCCAGAAGCCTTGCTAGGCAAAAGCCCTATCTGGCCCCAACCACTTCCTAAAAACACTTGGTGGGCCCTGACATACAGCAAAAGATACTTTATACTACCCTGTTTCTCCGAAAATTAGACATCCCCTGAGAATAAGGTGTAGTAGAGGTTTTGCTGAAGTGCTAAATATAAAACATCCCCCGAAAGTAAGACGTAGCAAAGTTTTTGTTTGGAAGCATGCCCGTTGAACAGAACACCAGAGCATGTAGCTGTGGAGCGGAAAAATAAGACATCCCCTGAAAATAAGACATAGCGCATCTTTGGGAGCAAAAATTAATATAAGACACTGTCTTATTTTCGGAGAAACATGGTATACACAGAAGTATAGTCCACAATCCTGAGTCACCTTTGTAAAAGTATTCTTCTGAATAATTCAGTTTTACATAGTTTGCAAAATGCCAAGAGAATGGAAGCCTTCCTGATCTCGTCCTTAAGCTGAGGGTCACAACAGAGAATGTGTGTGCATGGGCAGTTGCAGAAGCCATTAGGGTGGAATCTGCAGAAATCCTTAATTAGATTAGCAAAGCTGTCATGGCAGAGCATAGGAGCACAGGCTGTCTTGCAGGTATGAGGGTGTGAGGGCTGCAAAGGTTATAACCAATTTGATCCAAAATAATACTCCTTAAGTGTCTTTCACAATATATCAGAAGTGACTTGACAATACTTAACACACACAGAGAAGTCTCTTTCACAGCATAGCTTAATACAAATCTTCATTATCAAAAATACTGCAGCAACAGGAAGAAGACAAAATTCTAATAAAACATTTAACCACCCGTGAAAAACAGATTTGGTTTAGACATCACAAAAAATGTGGTTTAATTAAACTAACTGTGGTTTGCTTCATCATTGAAATGTGGGCCACTTAACTAACTATAGTGAGCTAGGGTACATCAATCCAGAACTTAAAACCATGGCTTGAAGCAAGTTTGTCATAACTGCGGCACTGCATGATGCATAGGCATTTTGGTGCAAACCAGGCTTTAGCCCTGGCTTTACTCTAAAAGCAAGGCAGGCTGGGATTACCAGTCAGATTTCTGTGAGGTAGTTGTGGGAAAGATTGAAGGCAATGATATTGGTATTGTCAAGACAAACCATGGTTTGAATTATCATCTGTGAGTTAACATACAAATTTTAAAAAGTAATAAATTATGGTTTGATGTTGTTTTCTGAACTAATATTTATGCGTGTTCATCGAGTTCTCTTTCTGCTTTTGTTTCAGCAAGCCATTCCCTTCATAAAGAAGCAATTTGCTCAAAATGGATTTGAGAGCTAGAATTTTAGATTTGCTCAGTGTCTTGGACACCATCTCCAAAACATTTATTGTGCTGTTCTCTGAGACATATTACCTATTGAAAATTTTTGTCTTAGCTAGAATGCATTGATTTATAGGATCACTGTGAGTTGGAAGCAACTTGATGGTACTTAATACACACACAGATGCTAGTTAATAATCCAGTTTATATTTGCATATATTTAAATTGGCATTTATAAATGACAAATTGGGTGTCTTTCTCACGAGTAGTCATCATATTCCAGGATGCGAATCCTGCATGGTTATACTCTGCAGCTCCAATGTC
This sequence comes from Sphaerodactylus townsendi, assembly GCF_021028975.2. Lineage (NCBI taxonomy): Eukaryota > Metazoa > Chordata > Lepidosauria > Squamata > Sphaerodactylidae > Sphaerodactylus > Sphaerodactylus townsendi. The sequence continues at coordinate 86,748,900 of NC_059429.1, forward strand.
ACTATACTAATCCTGCAAAGGTAGCTTCACTAACTTGGAGGATACCTTGTGGCACACTATATACAACTTGGGGCACAATAATAGCCATATAGAAATATTTCCTTCATACACCTCTTGAAGTGAAAGGTGACATATTTAATTTTCTTCATGCCATTCTCCAGGTAAAATGTACAGTTTTTCTCAACCAAAATACCAAACATCTTCTTATTAAAGGGAGAAGTTTCTGAAATATTTGAGCCGTTACACTGTTTCTGTACATGTGCGTGCACACACAAGTACATGAGGGAATAACAGCAAGTAGAGCATGTTGTAGAGCTTGGCAGCTTATCTAAAAGATGTCATATGTGATTGAATATTTATAGTGTAACACTTCTGAAAAAGCTCATTTGAAGATCTCTGCTGAATCTCAGCTCTCAGTGTCTGTTTTGAATTTCATGTTTTGTGTTGCAATCTGTCCACCTAATCCTCTTCTCTGCCCAGAATCGTATTGAAGTGACTGGTGGGAATATGAGGATTTTAAAGTTAACGATGGAAGACTCCGGGATGTACCAGTGTGTAGCAGACAACAAACATGGCACTATTTATGCAAGTGCTGAATTGTCTGTGCAAGGTAAGTTCTGGATAGTGAGTGTAAAATATTCTAAATAAATCCATAATAATTTGAGGTCAGTGGGGATTTCTATCTGCAGAGTGTGACTTCCCTACCTTATTTATTTATTCATTATTAGATTTACTATCCCACCACTCCCCTTTCAAGCTCAGGGCGGCATGCAACAATTATAAAACAATAAAATATTTTTAAAAATCAAATATCTTCTTAATAAGTACAAATGTATCCAACAGCGACTATTTCAAGTCATCATAGTTTTGGAACCTACATATCAAGGGGCCATGGTCAGGATGATAACACTGTTAACACAGTGATGCCAAGAGTTAAAAGCAGTTGGTAAAAGATGGAACAAGTCGACAGGGAAGACCTCCAGATATTAACTGTAGCCACTTTAACCATATGCCTTCTCCCTCCCACTTTTACTAGAAATGTTCCCTAAAATGCTGGGTGTCAGAACTGCAGCAAGAGGAGGGATTTATCTGAAACTGTTTTATGGTAGACAGTCATATTTAAAAACTCACACATACTTAAAAAATCCCATTCTCTCAATTGGTGATTTTTGCTTCATATATTGTGGAAGCTGTTGTGTTTCCACACATGCCCTAAGATTATGATCTGAGGCTCTACTCTGCCTCCTTTTCTGGAGATGAGGCAAATAACTGTTTCATTTGTGACAACCAAGTTTTGGAATACTCTCTACACACAAGTTTGCCCAAGAATGATTTGTTGTCCTTCTGATACCAGGTAAAGACATATTTTTCTCACTCAAGCTTTTACATGAACTGGTTGTGCATAATCAGTATTTTATTCTGCTGTTTCTATCTTTCTCCTATTTTGTTTGTGTGTTATTGGTGTCTATTTAAATTGTCTGGTTTATTTTTAGTGTTATATTGTAATTGTTTGAATTATGTTGTCCTGAGAGCCAATTTTTCTGATTCAAGCACAAAGGTACAGGGAGAAACTTCTTAAGACCCTTCAGGTTTGTCAAGACAAAATACCTTGAGACAGATTTCAGCAAGATTTGGGTCAAGTTTAACAGCTTGTCCAAATTTCAAATTCTGATTTTGAATAGATTTTCTAAATTTGCAAACTTTCCACATAGATTCAACGTTTAAATTGTAACTATTTTACAAGTTTTTCAAGTGTTTTGAAAACAACATTTTGGGTTAATGGTTTGGCATCAGTTAACACTTTTGATTCTTCAGTCTGATAATTTTAATTTTAGGATTCTTCAACCTTATAAAAATCAAATTCCTGAACATTTCCCCAAGCTGTACAATCAATCCCACATTGCACCCAGTGTGTAAAGGCATGTCAAAATCTATGGAAACCCATGGATCCTCAAATCATGTAATAACATAAATCACTCTTGTGCTCGTCTTTTTCAGATGACAATTCAAGATGAAGCAACTCAAGACTGAATACCAATATTTAAAATAAAAATTATAACGTAAATGTTCTCCATTACTGTATTATTTTCAAATATTGTGTCATAGACAAAATAGAAGCCTCTTACAATCCCTGGGCTTCTCAGAGCATTCAAAAATGTTGCTATGGACTGCAAATTGCTTGCAACTTAATACATATATCAACTTATGTACAAAATCATACAAGATAGAGCAATATAACCTCCGAATACATTATTATTTTGAATAATTTTTCTCAAGCCCATCTCCTGGAAATAAAAATCTATATATATAAAAATCTAACAGTTCGTTTTTCTCCTGACAAGTGAACTCCCAAACTACTGGACCGATTGCTTTGAAATTTTCACACAACGTCGCACTCACGTGCGACCAGGTTTGCATACTGTTTCCACACATCCTGTTGTGTACATGTCACAACTGTGGCCGTTATTGCGACTCTGCCACAACTGTGACAGTTGGAACCACAGTTCTGTTCCGCAACAGCGCCATCTGCTGGCTGTCAAAGCAACACCCTCTGATACAAAGGAAACAAACATGCCTTCTATTCCAGACTATTCCAGACTATTCCAGCCTTTCTCAAAGCAAAAAGGACTTTCAAATCCCCACAGGCTAACCGTATATATGACCGCCTGGAGTGTGCATTAGTACGTGAGAGAATTCACACCACCCGCAAAGAACTTGCAGCCATAGACAAGGTGTTACTACTTCTCCACATCAGTCAAAAAATGAGAAGCCAGGACTGGGACAAAATTGACAACCTCACCTACAGAAAAATGGAGAAAGACATTGCCAGCCACACAAACAGCAGAGGAATTAAGAGGAGAAACAGCAAGAATATTGCGAAAAGCAAAACTTCCCCCCCTAATATTACACAAAAGGAAAGAAATGCTATTAAGAATCTCAGCTCAGATCCAGAAATCATCATCCTTCCAGCAGACAAGGGAAATGCAACAGTAATCATGAAGACTGAACAATATAAAGAAAAAATCAGAGAACTCCTGGATCCCACAACATACAAAAAACTGAAACAAGACCCAACCAAGAAACTCACTCGCCAAACCATCACATTGATTAAGAGCTCCTCCATTCAACCAGACACATGCCAATGACTCTGCAAGTCAGAAGCGCTTCCACCCCGGTTATATGGACTCCCCAAAATCCACAAGGAATCCATCCCACTCAGACCTATTGTGAGTGCGATTGGTTCCCCCACATATGAACTGGCAAAATTCTTGACTTCACAGTTACAAAGCCACATTGGACACACAGCGCATTATGTTAAAGACTCAGCCCGCTTCATCGAAAAAATTAGCAATCTCCATCTCAACCCTAGCGACAGACTTATCAGCTTTAATGTTGTCTCACTGTTCACCAAAGTTCCAGTGAAAGACACACTTGCACTCATCAGCCAAATGTTTCCAGATGACATCACTGCTTTATTTCAACACTGCCTAACAACCAGCTACTTCCAAGGGGACAATGATTATTATGAGCAGACCGATGGGGTGGCCATGGGAAGCCCCCTCAGCCCAGTGATAGCCAATTTTTACATGGAACATTTTGAGAAAGAAGCCCTCAACACAGCACCCAGGAAATCTGCAACTTGGTTCTGATTTGTGGATGACACTTTTACAATCTGGAGCCATGGTGAGGAGGAACTGCTGAATTTCCTGAACCACCTTAACAGCATCCACCCAAACATGCAATTTACCATAGAAACTGAAAAAGAAGGGAAACTGCCTTTTTTAGATGTCTTGGTCTTTCGCAGACCCAACCACCAACTGGGCCACACAGTATACAGAAAACTGACACACAGAGACTGGTATCTACATAAAAACTCCAACCATCATCCACAACAGAAAAAGGGCATAATCAAAACTCTGACAGATTGTGCAAAACGAATCTGTGAACCTCATCTCCTCCCTGATGAAATCAACCATCTAGACTGGGCTCTGCAGGCTAATGGCTACTCCACAACAGAAATCAGAAGAGCTTTAAGACCAAGAGAAACCAAGAGGACTAAGGAGAAACAGTCTACCGCAGGAAAAATATTTCTACCATACATCAAGGGAATCACAGATCAAATAGGGAAACTGATAAAAAAAGCATTACCTACAAAACCATTTTCAAACCCACCAGGAAAATACAGCAGATGCTACGCTCAGCAAAGGACAAGAGAGACCCCCTCACTTCTGCAGGAGTATATCACATACCCTGTAGCTGTGGAAAGGTCTACATAGGAACCACAAAACGCAGCATTCAAACCTGTATTAAGGAACACGAAAGACACTGTTGGCTTAACCATCCTGAAAGATCTGCAGTTGCAGAACATGTGTTAAGCAATTCTTAAATTCTGGACAATTCAGAAGCCTACTATGTCAGACTGCACAGGGAGGCCATTGAAATTCACAAACACCAGGACAATTTCAATAAGAAAGAAGAGACTTTGAAGATTAGCAGGGCCTGGCTCCCAGTACTTAAAAAATGGACTGATAACCCCACCTGCAATACAATGCACTCAACCACACCTTTGCATAGCAAGTTCCACCCAAACAGTTAATGATTGGTTCCCCACCCTGGGACATGGACAATATACCACACTAAACTTTCCCTTCTCACTTAGACCCAGTAAGAAACAAACTTTTCTCTGTGATACATCTCTGAAGATGCCAGCCACAGATGCAGGCGAAACGCTAGGGAACAAAATCTACCAGACCTCAGCCACACAGCCCGAAAAACCATCCTGCACGAACCATGCCTTGATGGAAAATTGCTGCCATCTGGAGTGAAAGGGATGGGGCCCGCAATCTGGACATGACCCACCCACCCTAGCGGAGGAAGGAGAAGGTGAGGGAGGGTCTGGGGATTTGCTGGACCAAACGCTCTGATAAAACGTAGCTCATGCCTCCCAGTGTGTTTTAAGTTAGGTAATTCGCCTGCAAGGGAAGGGAGTGAAAGGGACAGGGTCAGCCACCTAGACATGGCCCACCCACCCTAGCAGAGGAAGGGAAACGTTAGGGAGGGATGGGGCGGGGTGCCATGCAAGGGAACGGGAGAGAGGGAGGGGAGCGAGAGGCCCCTTGCCCCTCCCCTCCCTTGCAAGCATTGTGCAATTATACATGTTCGAACCGTTCGCTTCCCCTTTTCTCTCTTTTCCACCTCACCAGACTGAGCCACAGCAACGCGTGGCAGGGCCCGCTAGTAAACTATGGAAAATATTGGCATTCAGACTTCTGTGTTGCTTCAGCTAGAATTGTTATCTGAAAAAGAACATAAAAATGTGGGGGAGGGCGGTTTATAAACCCAACAAATAAATAAATTATGTTATATAATTTAAGGATCCATAGCTCTTGACATACCTTTATGCATTGGGGGCAGTGTGGCATTGATTTTATCTTTTGGGTGCACCCACCCCATTAGCTTTATGGTCATTTTCCCATGCTGGCATTCACAATGGAAAACATTATTTCATTTCTACTTTTAAGTCAGTAAATTGAAGTACAACCCTATGAACAGTTACTCAACTCTAAACTAATTAATTTCAGTGGGTTTCAGCTAGAGTAATTCTATATCAGATTGCTCTGTTATGAATTTGGATTTGTTTCCTTTATACAAAACAGTCGTCTGAGTTAGTATAAATGTGTTATGTTTATTGTTATTACCTGCCTTGGGTCCTCAGGAGAAAGGTGAGTTTCCAATAGTTTAAAATAAATAAATAAACTATTACAAAATGATGTAGGTGTCCAAGTATAAACAGAAATCCATGCTTAAGAGTAGCAGGTAAATATACCACAGGAATCTTTGCGCCATTCTAAAACCCACTGGAAACCCTTTTGTTCTATGACCCAGCATTCACTAAAGCACCTTAACTGTATTTCTTAGCTCTTGCTCCAGATTTTCGTTTAAACCCTGTGAAACGACTGATACCAGCAGCTCGAGGAGGGGAAATCATTATCCATTGCCAGCCACGATCTGCACCAAAACCCATTATACTTTGGACCAAAGGAACTGAACTTCTGCACAATAGTCCCAGGTACCAGAAGCATGTTTTTAGTCAGACATAAATATCCACAATCATATATTTCCCTATGGGGTGATTGCCTTGCTGATCTCATCTTAGCCTGGATCTAACCTCTGTTTCACCTCATATGGTGTCTGTTTTCTTGGAAAGCATCCTACTGCACCCAGTAGAGTGCAATTTTAATATTCAGAGGCATTAGCCTCTAGCATGGTTCTGCTGAAAATCCATCAATTGTTTTAGAAGAATACCAATATGTCTGTTTTATCCAAACAGAGGTTTGGTGGGGAAACATGATCTTTTAAATGCCTGTGAGGCTTGGGCCCAGGGTGTCTGAAGGACCATGTTCTCCCATAAATTCATGCCCAGGAATTATGACCATGGGGAGATGGTCATTTGGTGGTACACGAGAGAGGGACTTTTCAGCCGCACAACTTATTTTATTTATTTATTTATTGGATTTTTACCCTGCCAATCCCCAAGGGGCTTAGGGCGGCAATACAGCAGCATAAAACACTATAACATTAAAACAGCAATAAATATCTTAAAACACTATAAACAGTTAATACAATATAAACAACTTTAAAAACAACCAAGATGGCGACTTAAGACCCTAATAAGATCCCGGGAGGCCAGTAAAGTAGATGTCAGCCTGGCTGGCCTCCAGGAAAAGCTTGGCAGAATAGCTCTCTCTTGCAGGCCCTGTGGAAACAACTCAAGTCCCACAGGGCCCTGATCTCATGTGGGACCATATTCTACAAGGTAGGGGCCAGGATAGAGTAGGCCCTGGCCCTTGTCGAGGCCAGCCAGATACTTTTTGGGCCAGGGACAACTTGTAGGGGTGAGCCCGCGAACCCAGCAGAACCGTAGAAAGAGCGCCTGGAATGCCGGTGCCGGCTACGGCCTTCTGGGTGCACACGCTCCCCCAACCCCCACTCCCCCGTGAGTCACGGGTCATGAACTACCTGACTCGCGGTCACCAGGTGTCCCATACAAAGGGACAAAAAGGGCTCTTGCCCTCAGGTGAGGATTAGACCCAGACGCGGATGCTTCCTCCTGCACGTAGCAGCCCGATGAGATCATGCATCACATGATGATCTCCCGTTCTCCCGCTCTCCCGCCTATCCGACCCCTTTACACGCCCCTAATGAAACCCTAATAAAAGGTGCAAGAGACTGGCACAAGACAGAGTTGCTAGGATCACGGATCCCGCTTCCTGTTGCTGGCGCTCTCCACCAGATGATATCTCCACGTCTCGCCTCTTCCTTGCGACCCCGTGGGCACGACATCAAGCTGGTGCTGAAACCCGGGAATCTCCAACCTCCGCCCGCTTACCGTCACCTGGGAAAGGGCCTCTCGGTACCGACCGTCCGCTGGATTGGCGCATCCTCGGACCCACGTCCTCGGTACTGACCGTCCGCTGGACTCGCGTTCTAGGACACTCTCTCATCTGACGAACCACCGGTAAGTATGGGAGCTTGCAAAAGCACGGCTTATGACAAGCACGTTGGCGAACTGAAAACGCTGACGAAAAGCGCCAGAGTCTCAGTAAAGAAAAGGGATCTGCGCAAATTGGTTGGGGAGATTGATAGGCAATGTCCTTGGTACCCAGAGAGGGGGACATTGAATCTTAAGGACTGGGAAAACATCAGGCGCACTCTGCACAGAGAGCCTCGCGCGCCGATGTCGTTGCTACTGACGTGGAGGCAATGTTATGTCGCCATCAGCCTGCAGGTCCATGGCTTCTCTGCCATGGATCTCCCTCCTTTCGATCCTTCACCTACAATTTCAACCCCAGAATTTTCTCTATCCACTAAACTGGACGCCTGTCCTCCTCCTGTTTCACTTGCTTCCTTGCCTCATTCAAACTCTCCTGCCCGCACTCTCGCGGCTCTACCGCCTCCTCCTTTCGCTCCGCCTTCTGCTCTGCTTCCCCCTTCCATTTCCGAAGCCACCACACCTCCGTCAACGCCACGTAATGGCGCAAGTTTCAAAACTCTAGCAGAACGCATTAACCACGATCTGCGGAGAAAGGAAACCCTGACGGAAGACGATGCCGACCTCCTCGCTATGTGCCCCGTCCACTTCACCGACCACGTGGGGGAAGATGGCGTCATCCAGCGAGTTGTCGAGTATCGCCCCATAGGTTACAACGTTCTCACCGAGCTCCGCAAGGCAATACGGGACGTGGGAATTACCAGCCCCTATGTGAGAGGCATGTTGGAGGCAGTCATGCGGAATCACTTAATGGTTCCGGAGGACTGGAAAACTACTTTCCACATGCTCTTGAGCCCTGCGCAATATGTTGTCTGGGAAAGCGAATTCCGCCAGCAATGCATAAGCAGAGGAGCAGCCTCCGGCGGCGCCTATACTGCCGCGCAGCTCTATGGCTGCGAAGCTTTCGCCACTCCCAATGCGCAGATCGTCCTGCCGGAGGCCACCCTTACGGTCGCCTCTGACTGCGCCTACAAGGCGTTTCTGAAAGTGCCCACTACCAGACAGCCAACTCAAAGCTTCTCCAACGTCCGGCAGAAGCCTCAGGAGCCATATGCTGAATTCCTGAACAGGCTCCAGGAGGCCCTACAGAGACAGGTCGACAACGACGTAGCCCAGAGCGAGCTCCTCATGCGCCTCGCCAAGGAGAACGCCTCCGCCGAGTGCCGCAGAGCGATCACAGGCTTAGGGAAGAACCCCGAACTGGCCGATATGCTTAAGGCTTGCCAGGATATCAGGTCTTCCACCCATCAGGCCAGCCTCTTAGCCACAGCACTATCCACCGCCAGGGGACAGCCCCAAGGCTGCGGCAAGCCGGGACACTTCCAGAGGGACTGTAGGCTGCCCGGTGGGGGGGCTTACAACCCTGATGGAGGGGGGTCCTCCCCCAGGATGCGAAGGCCCCCGGGAAGGCCCAGGACCAAATGCCCCCAGTGTCGGGAAGGCTTCCATTGGAGAAGCGAATGCCCGTCGGGAAACTCGCACCCGGGCCTCTCCCCAGCCCAGGACCAAGGAGGAGAGTACTGAGATGATCCCAAGAGCCGAGGCCTGCGCTCAAACCACCCCCCCTATGAGGCCCTCATTGCTCCGACCCAGTATGGCGATCCCACTCCCTCGGAAGCCGTCGGGTTAGCCTTGCTCGGGGCCTCCGCCGTTGAGCAGGGGTTGTTTGTTATTCCAGGGGTCGTTGACTCCACACCCCAGGGAGTCATTCACAGCCAAGGGTGGACAGACATCCCACAGGAATTGCCCAGCGGAATCAGCTGCACTCAGCTGATCCTCCTGCCCCACGCACTGCCTGCTGCTGATCCAATAACAGACATGAGCCCAGGTAACCATCGAGACCCCGCCGGCACCACCGTAGCGGCGGTGGAGACGCCCATCGGTAGCTCCCGCCCACACCTGGAGCTCACCATAGAAAGGTGTCCGTCCAAAGGACTTGCGGACACTGGTGCCAACGTAATCGTCATCAGAGCGGCCGAGTGGCCTGATCAGTGGCCAACAGAGGCTTGCCCACGCATCTGGGGGGTGGGGGGAGAGCAAACCGCGAGACGGAGCATCCGCCCGCTCACGGTCTGCAGCCCGGGACTCGAGCAACAACTCACAGCCCGCCCTATCGTCTTGGACATCCACGTTGACTCGTGGGGAGGGGACCTCAAGAGCCGGGTTGAAACGACCCAGATTGGGATGGATAAGCCCGTTCCCACTGCTCTCCCCCTCACATGGATCACAGAGACCCCCGTTTGGGTGGAACAATGGCCGCTGCCCAGAGAGAAACTGGCCGCCATGCACCAGCTAGTAGAAGAACAGCTGGCAGCTGGCCACATTGAGATCTCCACCTCCCCGTGGAACACGCCTGTGTTCATGATCAAAAAAAAGAATGGCTGATGGCGGCTGCTCCAGGATTTGAGAGCGGTAAATGCGTGCATTCAGCCCATAGGCCCCCTTCAGTGCGGTCTCCCTAACCCCAATCGTATTCCCTCCGAATATCATGTTTTAGTTATCGATCTTAAGGACTGCTTTTTCTGCATCCCTCTTTCCCCCGGAGACCGGACGCGCTTCGCTTTCACCGTACCGGTTCTCAACCATCAGCAGCCCACCGCCAGGTACCAGTGGAAGGTCCTGCCTCAAGGGATGCTCAACAGCCCCACCTTGTGTCAGTATTTTGTTCACCACGCCCTGGCCCCATTTCGCGCCAGAACCCCTGGAGCCCTAATCATCCATTACATGGATGACATCCTGGTCGCTGCACCAACAGTCCCTCCCCAGTGGGTGGCACTACTAGCGGACACATTGCAACAATCAGGTCTGCACATCGCCCCCGAGAAGGTGCAGAGAAAAGAGCCGTTGCTGTACCTAGGACATAAGCTCCTTCACTCTTACTCTGCTCCCACCCTGCCGGAGTTGCAGATCCCGGATGCGCCCACACTTCTTCAGCTACAGCAACTTCTCGGGACCCTTAACTGGGTCCGTCCTTTCTTCGCCCTCACCACCCCTCTGCTCAGCCCCCTTTTCTCATTGCTTCCGCTCGCTAAGGGCCCTGGGGACAAAATCCAGCTCACCCAGAAGCACAAGGACGCCTTTCAGGCAGTAAAGGAGGTCCTGGCTCGCCGATGGGTGGATCGGGTCCCCCTCAAGGACCAACCCCTCTCCCTCTTTCTTCTAAACACGCCTCCTCTTCCAACCGGGGTCTTGGGATACACCAAACCCCCACAGACCTTCCTAGGGGAATGGCTCTATCTGCCTCACGCCCCTACCAGGAACATTTCCACCCCAGGCCAGCTCTACGCTGACCTCATCAACCAAGGGCACCAACGCACATAAGAACATAAGAACATAAGAACTAGCCTGCTGGATCAGACCAGAGTCCATCTAGTCCAGCATTCTGCTACTTGCAGTGGCCCACCAGGTGCCTTTGGGAGCTCACACGCAGGATGTGAAAGCAATGGCCTTCTGCTGCTGCTGCTGCTCCTGAGCACCTGGTCTGCTAAGGCATTTGCAATTTGAATATCGGCACCATGGTGATGGTCGGCTGGGATCCAGAAAAAATCATCGTGCCTCTTAACAGGACGGATTTCCAGCACCTTTGGAATGCTTCCTTACCCTTACAACTGGGCTTGGAGGGCTTTGTGGGGGAGATCCTCTTCCACCTCCCCCCAGATCCACGCTTTACCCTCCTTCATTCTAACCCCTGTCCCGTCCGACCCCTGGCGGCCTCTACGCCGCTCCAGAACGCTCTCACAGTCTTTGCCGACGGCAGTAAGCGTGTCGGCGCCATCGCCTTTCAGCAAGACGGGCAATGGCAGACGGCTTACACGCCAGCTCAGGCTTCGGCTCAACGGAGCGAGCTTGCCGCGGCCATCCTAGCCTTCCGAACCTTCCCTCAACCCTTCAACCTCTTAGTCGATTCACAATATGTGGCGCACGTAATCACCCACCTACCCGGAGCTTACGTCGCCCCCCGGATCGACCCAAATCTCATGAGTCTTTTCCTAACGTTACAGAACTTGCTAGCATCTAGGACCTCTCGGTACTTCGTGGGCCATATGCGCAGCCACACGCCGCTTCCGGGCCCCCTCAGCGAGGGGAACCAGCGTGTGGACAGTGCTACCCACGTCTCTACTCTTTTTTCTGACCCTTTTCAGTCCCACGACTTCTTTCACCAAGGGGCAAAAGCTCTTGCTCGTTCTTGTCACATTCCCCTCAATCAGGCGCAGTCCATCGTGAAATCATGCGCCCAGTGCTCACGCCTCGGCCCCTCCTCAGATCCTGGAGTAAATCCAAGGGGAACCCTGGCAAATGAGCTGTGGCAGATGGACGTAACAATGGTCCCGGCCCTAGCCCCATGGAAACACCTGCACGTAACCATAGACACATACTCTGGATACATTTGGGCCACACCACTTCGCGGAGAAACTACCAACCATGTCCTCCAACACCTCTTCGCATGCATCACAGTTATGGGGCGTCCCCTCCGCCTCAAAACAGACAATGCACCCGCATATTCCTCCGCCGCCATGCTCCAGTTTTGCACCAACTGGGGGATCGTGTTAACACACGGAATCCCCTACAACAGCACAGGCCAGGCGATCGTTGAGCGGGCCAACCGCACCTTCAAGGAAATTTTAGCCAAACAAACTAAAGAAAGGGGAGTAGGTGGCCCCCCCAACTTGGGGCTCATCCAGCAGACCGTATCAAAAGTGCTATTCACCATTAATCATTTAAACTTGCTCACTTTACCCTCTGGGCAACAGATCACCCCCATGGAGAGGCACTTCAGGCAATCAGAGCCTCTCCCCCACGCCCAGGTCTACTACCGCCAGCTCCCAGACCGAGTTTGGCGGGGCCCGGCCCCCCTCATAACCTGGGGAAGGGGGTATGCTTCAGTCTTTCTCCCTACAGGTCCCCTGTGGATCCCAGCTCGCCATGTCCGGCCAGCCCATGGAACGGTACCAGAAGGAAATCAACCCCATCCCGGGGATGGAGTGGACCTCCCTGAAGGACCCTGCCCCGCTGCTTCGACGGAGCCGCCGCCAGCACCAGAGCGGTCCGAAGACCCGGAAGACCTAGGGGGACGTCAGGACAACGACCAGCCAGGCTCGGGAGCTGCCGCAATGACGTGGCTGCCCCGAGACGCTCGAGGATCTCTGCGTTGCCATCTTTGCGGCTATTACTGCAAATTCCACAGTCACAATCAGCTGCTTGCTTTGCTGCCTCCCACCGGTGACGCTCGGTCACCCCCTCATGGATCTTAATCAAGTCAACATCTGGAAGCGGCTCGCCGCCGCTGCCAACATGTCGTCTTTCTGCCTGGGCCAGCATCTGGGGGTGGGGAATCTGCTGCCTGCCTGTTTTCCCATCTACAAAGCCCCTGGAGACCTCTCCGCCCGAACTCCTTGCTATCTTAGCCGTCTCACTATCGTCCTGCCCCAGGCTCCACCCCAGGAGCCCAAGCGCCGTCGCCGCTCCACCCTTCCCCTCGACCCTTCCTGCCGGAGCGACGCAGTCGCTCTCTCCAAAGCAGAGTATGTTTCCCTTGCAACCTCCCTGGTGGGAGTCCCAGGACTCGCTATCTACAATGCCAAGACTATTGGCTGGCTGGCCTGTGCCCTTGCGAAGTCCATTAATTCCACCTCCATTGCTCTGGATGCTCTGGCCTCCGAACAGCAGGAACTTCGTCAAGCGACTTTAGATAATAGTGCCGCTATTGATTACTTGCTGTTACTGCATCACCAAGGTTGTGAAAATGTACATAATATGTGTTGTTTTAATCTCTCTGATAATTCCCATTTGATTCATATGAAAGTGCGTGAGTTACAAGATGTTGTATCTAATCTGAAATATGATGTATTGCCCCACTGGTGGTCAGCCCTTTGGAGTTGGTTGCCAGGGGGATGGTTAAGCATTATTATTCAATTCTTCCTTGGTTTGATCATATGCCTCGTTGTCGGATCTCGCCTTGTTCAATGTATCTCTAATTTTGCCTGTAATGTGTGCAAGAAACCCTTTGACTTTCCCCTACGTCGCAACCAGGTCCTCATGTTGCACAAACAGCTCAGCCAGCTCGAGCGAGTTCCTGGGGAGGCAAGCGTCCCCCTAAATTGCCCCAACTAATTCGGCTTCCTTCCTAAAACGTTAGAAACGGGGAGATGTAGGGGTGAGCCCGCGAACCCAGCAGAACCGTAGAAAGAGCGCCTGGAATGCCGGTGCCGGCTACGGCCTTCTGGGCGCACACGCTCCCCCAACCCCCACTCCCCCGTGAGTCACGGGTCATGAACTACCTGACTTGCGGTCACCAGGTGTCCCATACAAAGGGACAAAAAGGGCTCTTGCCCTCAGGTGAGGATTAGACCCAGACGCGGATGCTTCCTCCTGCACGTAGCAGCCCGATGAGATCATGCATCACATGATGATCTCCCGTTCTCCCGCTCTCCCGCCTATCCGACCCCTTTACACGCCCCTAATGAAACCCTAATAAAAGGTGCAAGAGACTGGCACAAGACAGAGTTGCTAGGATCACGGATCCCGCTTCCTGTCGCTGGCGCTCTCCACCAGATGATATCTCCATGTCTCGCCTCTTCCTTGCGACCCCGCAGGCACGACATCACAACTAAAAGGTTGAATGGAGGGACCTGATTGGGTAATTTCCCAGGGTGGTGTCCTGGTCCCATAATTGTTGACCTTTGGGATGCAGTTGAAGACAGTTTTATTTGATAGATTTAGCTTTTATTGTTGGCAGTCTTAATTGAGGCTTTTAAACTGTGACTTTTATGGGTTTTATACTTTTTTATTAATACTGTAAGCCACTTTGAGTTCTGCAAGGGCTAAAGGCAGCTAATAAATGTTTAAAATAAACAAATAATTATCAAGGTGGAATTTGGGAGATCTACACTCACTTTTTAGCTGTCATGGAAGGGAAGATCTTTGAAAATACAACCTACATTTTCTATGGAAAAACAGGAAATGAAGTTTTAACTGTGAAGGAATGCCTTCCAAATGCCACAAGAAAAATCACATAAGATTAGCCACAAGCTGTTCTTGGACAGATTATTTTATTTTATTCTATTTATTTATATTTATTACCCACCTTTTACCCCAATCTCAAGGTGGCTTACAATAAAAAGTAAACCCAAAGAAAAAAAGTAAAACTAAATGCAGTTGAAATAGCCACATCAATCACATCATTTTTAAGCAGTTTGGAAGAAAAGCATGCAGTACCCATCTAATGAGTTTATTTCATCTGTAGGGGGTATTCTAGTTTTGCATGTATATCTTAACCATTTGGTCAGCATCAAACCAATCAATTTCTTTTGGTAAATATTAATCACAACTGTTATTTGATACCATATGCTGCTGAATAGATCAGGTCTTATGTTTAAAATGTCCACAGATGTCCAGGGTAAGTTACACACATTGCTAATTTAACCCTAAATCAGTGTTAAAACTCTGCTTTATGCAATATATTATTTTTGACAGATTGTACTCATCACATGTCACACAATTAATCTGTTTCTTGATTCTGCATATCTGATAATTTGACTTGGTTTTCTATGCTTTCCTATGCCATCTCTATTTTTCTTTTGGTGGGTTTTTTTCTTTACTTCAGCACAACTATTACTGCTGATGGCACCTTGATCATTCGGAATATTAGCAAGTCGGATGAGGGAAAATACACCTGCTTTGCAGAGAATTTCATGGGCAAAGCAAACAGCACAGGAATCCTCTCTGTTCGAGGTAAGGGTTTTTCTTGTGGAACTTCATATTGTAATATAAAGGGAAACACATTTTGTCAACACCTCAACAAATGGAAAGGACATTAACCCAGTTACCTGAAAATTACAGAGGAATAGCGTTAATAATTCTGCCATTAAAAATAAACTGGAGATTTACAGCACTTTAAAGATTAACGCAATTTTCTTCCCCCATAAACTTCCGTGGCCTGGAGCCTACTTCTTCAAATACCATGAATGAATCCTCAAGATGCTGATATTTTCTGTAGGATAAGAAAAAAACAGTAGGACGTGTACTGAAAGAAGTACAGAGTGAAATGTAATTTTGTAAACTCAGATTAGGAAAAACAGATACTACCGTAGTTATGTTAAGCGAGTTAACACCTATAATGAGGAGTCCCATGGATGGGGAATCCCATGTTTTCTCTCCTTTTTGAACCTCATTTGCAGGAGAATTATCACTTTTTACTGAAGTAGTTAAAAGAAACATTCTGTTATCTTTAACCACTTAAGCACTCTGCAAAAGGTGTTAGTGAATGTGTGTAAAGTGCTGTCAGGTTGCACTTATGGTGAACTCATAGTGTTTTCAACACCAGTGATTAAACAGATGTGGTTTGCCATGGCATTTCTCAGCAAAGTCTTCATTGGTGGTTTCCCATCCAAGTATCAACCTAGCTTAGGCTTCTTCCACACTTGCAGAATCATTCACTTTCAATCCACTTTCACAACTATTTGGAAGTGGATTTTACTATTCTGCACAATGAAATCCAGCTTCAAAGTTCAGTAAAAGTGGATTGAAAGTGCATTATTCTTCATATGTGGAAGGGGTCTTAGCTTCCCAGATCTGGCAAGATTGGGTTATACTATTCCATTCTGCATCCCCTTCAAAAGATACCTGGATTAATTTTCTCAAGGTGATACTTCTGTCATATTTTCACTAGTTGTTTGGAACTGGTGAAAGTTTAACAGGACCTTTTATACTTTATCCATCTTTCTGTCACATTGATATCCTTCTCTTCCTCCAAGGAGCTCAGGATTACTTAAGAGGTTATCCTTTTCTCCAATTTATCCTTATGTGAAACCCATGAAGTAGGTTCAGCTGAAAAAGATTGACTGGTCAATAGATACCCTGTGAGCTTTTCATGGCTGAGTGGGGATTTGAACATATGTCACTTTGATCTTATCCTAAGCATTATATCAAAGTTTCTTCCTCTCTCTACTAAAACAAACCTTGCAAATCTATTTCTAGAGGTTGTTGTAGTTCATCTTTCACCAAGCAGAAATGCTTGTAACTATTTGTCGCATTTTTAGCTTGACCTTCCTCCCCCTGCCCCAGGACGGACTGCATGGTTCCCTGTTTTGCCCTCACACCAACCCATGAGGTAGATTAGGATGCAAAACCCTGATGTACACTATCGCCCTGTAGAAATAATATTTCTATCATTTGATTTTCCACAGATGCCACCAAAATCACCCTTGCACCATCCAGTGCTGATATCAATGTAGGAGAGAACATTTCTCTTCAGTGCCATGCTTCTCATGACCCAACAATGGACCTCACCTTTACTTGGAGCTTGGATGACTTTGCTATTGATTTCACTAAGTCTGAAGGTCATTACAAGCGAGCAAGTACAGTGAGTACTGTAAATTATCTGCCTCTTCCATAAGATATCCAAAAGCTGGTCACAGTGAAAAGATACCCAAATATTCTTCCCAATGGATGTTATTTTTCCTTTGCTATGTATGATTATATATGTATCTCTAAAACACAGCAGATAACAGCCATGACTTCCAACTTCCTGCCACTCTTTTAATTTGATTTGTTTTATTATTCCCAACTTAGTTCTGATGTTTGTGTTGGATCCTGTCTCCCATTCATAGAAAGAGAGTATTGGGGACCTCATGATCCTGAATGCTCAGCTGAAACATGCTGGACGATATACATGTACAGCCCAGACAGTGGTGGATAGTGCTTCTGAATCAGCCATGCTGGTTGTAAGAGGTAATTTTTCTTATTCACTACTTTTAGGAAATGACATGCCTGCAAAAGTTGCCTTCTGTACTTGGATATGACATGACCAAGCTACTCGTGATCTTTTCACATTAAGAATGTCCAGCCTTTCTATTCTCAGAACCACTGTATCCTCCTGGCAGCTGTCAAGTGGAAAGCATATCTCCCATTCAAAGTGGTTCTTTTAGGAAACTAGGTATTTTAGGAATATGTTCATAATAAAGTGGGTGCAATCTATCAGTAAGTATTTCCCAGATATAGAAAATATGCATTTAGGCTTCTGCCAGGTCAAGGGGTGGGGCAGAGTCGAGCAGAGTTTATGGCAGGAGGGGGATGAATGGGCATGCCTCCACTTAACCCAATCAAGTGGCACCTGGGGATCCAGCCCCCTCCTACCCTCCCCAAAGTACTCCATTGTCAAATGTTACACTTTGCATTTATAATATGTGCCTTCAGTGAGATGTTGTTATTTCTGTTATTGTTGTTCTTTCTTTCTGGTAGGTCCTCCAGGGCCTCCTGGGGGATTGGTGGTGAGGGATATAAAAGACACCACTGTGCAATTAAGCTGGAGTCGAGGCTCTGATAACCACAGTCCTATTGCCAAATATGTCATCCAGGCCCGCACTCCACTTTTCTCCAAATGGAAGCAAGTGCGCACCAGTAAGTGTCTTAAGGGCAGTGGCCCACACTGTGCATGTTCCAGTGTGAGGTTTCACTTCTCCCTTTTTGGCATTGTTTGCTCTATTTGGTCTATTCTTGTGTTTTTGGGTTATAGATCCTGCAAATATTGAAGGTAATTCAGAGACAGCCCAAGTGGTCAATCTCATACCATGGATGAATTATGAATTCCGGGTCCTGGCTAGCAACATTCTTGGTACTGGAGAACCTAGTGTGCCATCTGTGGAGATCTACACCAAAGAAGCTGGTGAGTACATATATTTTCCAAGAAAAAACTTCTGGCAGCAACTGCATGACAAAACATATTTGACATGTTTAAGGTTAGTTTTGGTGACCTGTTTATTTTACTGCATTCTTCTTTTTTTGCCTTCTTAGACATCCCAAATAATTGTCTTTCCAGCTATTTAATATGACATACAAAATCATGTATCACAGTTGCAGATCAATTTGAAACTCAGTTTTATTATTGGTCTGCGATTCAATCTTCTTTGGAACACGGCTGCTACCTTCTGCTTTATTAGATGGTGTTATTTTTTGCCTCCAGATTACTTGGCTTGTATTTTCTAATGCAACTTGTATTTGGTCTGTTTTATTGGGGAATAAAACAGCCCCTACAGTTGCACCATCTGGGCTCAGTGGAGGAGGGGGAGCACCCGGAGAACTCATCATCAACTGGACGGTAAGCTGGCCACAAGCCAAGCAAACATGAATGTTTTCACCATTAATGGGTTTAAGTTTGTGGGTAAAGGGATGCTGACTGTGTTTCTTGTAGGAATGGGTGGATAAGCAGGAAATAATTTACGAACACCTATATTCATTTGTTGCATTTATATCCAGCCTTTCATCCATCTTGGAATTCAAGGCAGCCTATACAACAAAACAGGCACTGACCAGACTGGTCTTGCTTAGCTTCAGCAAGGTTTCTGTGTCATGTGCCTTCCACGCAAGCTTGTATATGACGAGATTTTAAAAATAGTCAAATAGTTAAAATGTGACTAGAATGGTTGCATTTTCTTATGTTGCATTGAACAAATTATTTTGTCCCTCAAGTTTCTCTGTGCTAACGCTATATGGTGTGTCTTCATGGAAATATACTTGTTCAAGTCAACATGGATCTTCAATAATATTTTAATGGTGATTATATGACCTAAATTGATGATCTCCTGCCTGTAAAATAACATAGGGTTATGTTAAGTATATGTATTCCCACATAGGCATATGGGTGTACATAGGAAAAGCATAGTGTTCTGACTGAGCTCCAGGGGAGCAAACCTGGCCAGATCTACTTGGAACTGAGTCTCATGTTATTCATTGGAGCTTACTCTCAATAAAGTGTTCTTAGGATTGAAGCCTAGAGCACACTTTCTAGTTACAATAGGGGTGCCAGTGCCAGTGCCATGCCACTAAAAACAGTTTTTCCATGGCAAATGATCTCTATTAATCTCATAGCATTTGGAAATGCTTATCATCTGGAGTCCAGCTGTCAGTTTTCTTCCAGCGGCCAGCGACATGGAGATTCCAAATGGCAGCTGAGTATTCCATAGTGAAGTCTACTGAACTTTGCAGATCAGGCAAAGATCATTTCCCATGGACATCCATAATTTCTATTGTGACTAAGTTTTCTGGCTCTAAATTTGCCAGTGTGTGGGATAAATTAGTTAATGCAATGAAGGTGGTAATGATATAGGTTAAAACATGTGTATATGAATAATTGCAGCCATTACAAAGTCTTCAAAGAAGAATTGGAATTTTCCCCTCCCATAGAAATGCTACTGGGACCTAGATTAATATACACTAAATTTCAAACTGTGCAACTGTTGAGACTTTACTCCTTGTTGCTCTCTTGTTCATTTCCATTGGTTGCATGTTATAGATATACATTTGTAACACATGATATGAATATAAAATATGAACCCAGGCTAAGGTTGTAGACTTTTGTTTTTGGTCTCAATACGTACCTCAGCCAATGCACCGGGAGTACCAGAATGGAGATGGTTTTGGGTACATCCTGTCTTTCCGAAAACAAGGCACCCAAACATGGAAGAAAACAAAAGTTCCCCATGCAGAATCACTGCACTATGTCTATCGCAATGAGAGTGTTGCACCTTATACACCCTTTGAAGTGAAGATCAGGGCCTTCAACAGGAAAGGAGATGGACCAGAGAGCTTGGTGGCCATTGTGTACTCTGCAGAAGAAGGTAGGTTTGGATCATAGGGATAGCTTATGTTCAAGTATTGCTAAGGCTTAGCTTTATTTCATTCTCATGAGCGCACCGAATGAAGCTCAATATCACTATGAAGCTCAATACTCAATATCATTATAAGATGATGCTTCCTGTCATTCTTTAATGACAGACAAGTGTCTGACTTCTGATCCTTACTTCTTAGATATTTTGAGGCTGGGTGAGATTTATCTGTAATTACAGGCTAATTTAAGTAAAGTAGTGTTACTGTAATTTGACAGAACCAAGAGTGGCTCCATCTAACATTACAGTTGAGGGAGTTATGGCGACAGAAATGGATGTTTTATGGGAGCCGGTGGAGCAGAGTGAAATGAATGGAATCCTTTTGGGCTATGAGGTAAGTAATAAGAAAGTTTTGAATTGGAACAGTGCTCAAGTTTGGTTCACAATCATCCTCTTCACAAAGACAAAAAGCGACTGCGGCTTGACAGGGCCCTGCCATTGCAGCCAGGCGGGCCTCAGCACAAGCCGCACTTGCCTGGGCAAGGGCAGCCGCGCGGCTGGGCCCTGATTGGCTTTGCGTTCCGGCAGAGCCAAAGAGGGACATCATATACAGGCGCTGGCTGGCGCCTGCATATAAAAGAGGGCATCCACCCGGGCGAGTTCATTCTCGCCCGGACGCCCAAGGAAGGACCTGCTCACCCATCCCTGTTTTCATGTTATTTCACAGTGTTGTCTTTGTTTGTCTGCTAGTGAAATACTGTAATTCCTGAGAAACTCACACTCATTTGTTTTCTTGGCTTCAGATCCGATACTGGAAACATGGGGACAAAGAGGAGGCTGCTGATAGAGTGAGGACAGCTGGTCTTGAGAAGTCAGCACATGTGACAGGCCTCAACCCCAACACAAAGTACCATGTGACAGTCAGAGCTTATAACCGGGCAGGGACTGGGCCAGCCAGTCCCCCCACCAGTTTCACGACCACAAAGCCACGTGAGTGACTATTTTATTTGGTCACATATGCACAAGCATATGTGATATATGATAACTATATAAATAAAAAGCAAAGTGTCTGTTATTGTTGCTCTCTGAAACTACTGGACCAAATGCTGTGAAATTTTCTGACAACATTGCTCTCTCATCCGAGCATGTTTTCACCACCTCACATATCTCACCTGTGCCAAGTAAACCATCCTTTCCCCCCAAAACAGCGCCATCATCGTCCTTTCCCCAAAAAACAGTGCCATCACCATCCTTTTAAAAAAAACAACAGTGCCATTTGGTGGATGCTGGGCCTGAGGCATGCGTTCTGAGGTAATATTTCATTCAGGGAGAGGGCCAGGAGTCAGTGAGGGAGTGGAGGGACGACAGAAGCTGAGGCAACCCAGGCACGCAGCATTTCTCTAGAGGTACTGGCCAGACAGAAATGAAATACAAAACCACTCTCAACCTGTTATCTAGAAAACAATCACACTTACACATGAAGCCTGTGGCCTCACCTCCAGTCCCTCTCCCTGAACGAAATATTACCTCAGAACGCATAATCCACCCCACTCTGGTGTCTCACCAAGCCTTAGGAATACAAACCTCTTACAGTACGGACTGGCATTCTTCAGACCATGCTCATCATGACCACTGATGCCATTGTATAAGTGATACAATCATTGCACTGCTAATTATATATTCTAATCCAGGATAACTAACAGACTATGTTGCAAATAAAAAAAATCTTCCACTAGAGATTTTAACTGCCTTGAGCGCAGCATCATTGGCAGAATCATAAAAACAGTTCACATATACATAGCCACTGTACAGATTTGTGGGTGCGCCCCCCCCCAACTAGCCAAATACATTCATTCTTCAGCCTGTGCTTACAATGATTACAGAGAAGAATGCTGCAACAGGTTTTCCCATTGTATGGCAAGTAATCAGAGAGTACATTGGTTTTTCTGCAGCATAGTATTTAGTGAAAGCCTAGCCACAGCAGTCCACACACACTGTATTCTACTGTATTTGTGCTTAACTTTTCCAGTAGGGAAATGTTCCCAGTTTCGAATTGGAAAGAGGCCCTGCGAGTTAGGCCACAGGAGCAGTCTCCCCACCATGCGCTGCACGGCCTGCTCTCCGTGCCATCACACATTACTGGGAACTGCGGGCCTTGGGGACGGAGACACAGAGGTCAGGAAGGCAGACTCTCTTTCCCTTCTCCAGCCGCGCATCTCAGCGCAGCCATAGTCACCCACCACTTCTTTACACGATCACATGGCTGGATATGCGTGACAATTTCACAACACACATGTGCACATTAGGTTTTAGGTGATATTTAGGTAATATTTATGTTTTAGGTAATATTAGGCAAAGCGATTTTCCTACACTGTTTGCACATCATCACCCCATACAGTCCAACACAGTGAACACTCTCACAACCGCCCTCTCACCCTCAGTTCACCAAGCACTTGGACAGATGCTAACTCACAACAGAATACCTGTCTACAGGGACTCCTATTCCCTTCGGAAATTTGGTCAGCCAGATCTGCAAGGCTCCCTTCACAAGAAGCCCCATTGGCAGACAACCCAACTCATGTGGGGAGAAGGGAGCTGGGCAGGTAGTTCTAATCTGAGATCTCTGAAGTAACGTTGGGTTTGCCCTGACCTTTGAGGAGTGGTTAGATAACGGCTGCTGCCACCAGGCTCTGCCATTGCATACTCCAAGGTAAATTAGGTCTGAACTGTCAGTGCCAGCTTGTGTTGGACCATCCCTGAATTCTACTAAACAAACTACAAACCATAATACAACTGTGAATCCAATCTGCTGTTGAAAAGGGAAAGAGGGGTTCTATTTGACGAGTCCAAAAGACTATGCTGGGGATCATTGGACCTGCATGGACATCTATGTGGGCTGCGGACTGTGATGAGGAAGAAATTTGCCACAGCAACGCATGGCCGGGTACCGCTAGTATTTGATATATTTCAGCTGCACACGCTGTGTATGTATTTAGTCTGTTCTTTTGTTCCTTTTTATTAACACGTTGGCCAGTTTGCTGCCATTGCTGTCAGTGTTTCTGAAAGAAATGTGTGCTCCATTCAAATCCAGGGGTTTATTTACATTCAGGCTTACACACACATAAAATTTAAGTGATAATTGTTTGTAAGAAGTAATGTAATTGAAAATAAGAAGAAACAAATAATTATGAGATTGCATTACAAGACAGATGCTGTACCAACCAAAATATAAAATGCCTTGGAACAGGGGTGTCCAATTCTTAAATTGGACACCTGGACACAGCCTGCCTGATGGGAATCATAGACCAGGAACATCTGGAGGGCCAGAGTTGGACACCCTTGTCTTAGAATCTGTTTCAGATAATACTTTATTTTCCAAGAGCCATTGCACTGTAACAAACTTGCACAGCAGGACAGAAAGGTTTAAGAGGTGTAGTGTTGACAATACACTGAGGTATCACTCTGTAGATTAGCACAAAAACAGCTTGTTAATTAGCACAAAAACAGCCTTTTCCACAACAGTTCCAGTTACGGAACAGCCTCCCCAGGGAGGTGCACTTTCAGTCTTCCGGAGGCAGCTGAAGACCATTTTATTTGGGACTACATTTTGATTGATTTTGCTTTTATTATTGACAGCCCTGATTGGATTTTTCAAATTGTGACCTTTACAAATTTTGTAATGGTTGTTTTGACTTTGTTTTATAATGTTTTATTTATTTTGTAAGCTTTCTTGAATTCTGCAAGGGAGAAAGGCAGCTAATAAACGTCTTAAATAAATAAATAGTGCTGTCTCCTCCATAGGAGGACTTTCCCAACTTGCTCCTGGCTTCCCTTAAGATATGTGGCTGCCTCCTGTTTTGCTTCCTGCTTAGAACTTCAAAGCAGGATGTGGTAAGGCACCTCACAGACCACAACACATGGCTGCTGTGTTGAGCTTGATGGGTCACAAGTTGTTCAGCTCTGCAGTTAAGGCTTCCTTAAGTATCTGTGACTCATGGAAGAAGGACAAGAAAAGAATAGAGTGGATATTCAAAATCTTTTTGACCATTTTCCAAGCTAGGAAGAGAAAAAATTGGCTTTATCTACAACTTCCTTACAAGTAGTAATGGGTAGAATCGAAAGTGATTGATTTAACCAGTTGCAAATATGTCTCATAGTTCAAACACTGTTGTTCTTTTGACATATTTTTGCCAGACTTCAAAAGAAAATGAAGGACGCTTAATATCAGTGACTATGAATTTTGGATATTCCAGCAGTTGAGGAATCTGTTCCCCAAATTTGTGGAATAGTTTTATTAACAACTTTTCTCAAAATAGTTGTTGAAAATTGGTGACATTCAATACTGGTAATCTGAGTATAAAATATATTGTTTGGGTCTTCCAAAAATGCAGTAAGATTCATTCTCATAGTCCTTGCATATTTTCCCTTGGAATATTTCTAATCTCCATGCTGGTTTATCTACGTGTAAGGCCATATATGTTATAGTGCATTTATATTTTATTACAGCTAGTAGGGAAGGGAACATTGTAGAGGATGGATTAAGTCCTTTAAAAAAAACAAAGATTGAAATATATTATCACTATTGTTCCTTCTAAAAGTGTTTAGTTGAGATTGTATCTTTCTAAGATGGATGGCAATGGCCAGGCTATCCCAATCTTGTCAGACCTTGGAAGCTAAGCCAGATTGTCTCTGGTTAGAACTTAGATGGGAGATTACCAAGGAAGTCCAGGATTGCTACTCAGAGGCAGGAAAATTAACTCTGTTCATCTCTTGCTTTGAAAACCCCATGGATAGCTGTAAGTGATCTGCAACTTGATGATACTTTCTACCACTGAGATAATCCAAGGCTGGCTCAGGAAATTTTGCTGCCTGATCTAGCCAAACCCATAGCATTGCCTACCCTGTGGAGGGGAAGGTATGACCCATCCTGATTACAGTGACATTGATTTGGCAAGGTTATACTTTGTAGTAGTAATAACACCTGATAATTTGCTTCTCTAACAATATTTAAAAATCAATTCTCACAGGCAGCTGCTTCACTCTGCCTTGTGACAGACCAGCCCACAGGTGATTTCCTTAGTCTTTCCATTTACCAAGTAGTCAACAGGATTTAAATACATATTTTCTTGACTTTGAATATATCATGACTGTGGTGTCAAAAGACCAGCCAAAAAGCATAAGGAGAGAAGCAGTGACAACCAGCAAGGTGTTACTGTAAAATAAGACACAAACAAAATGATGTCTAGCAAGGAGGAGAGAAGGATGAGAAGCAGGCACTTCAAAGAGAAAGCGATATTATCTCCTGGTTGATTGTTTCATGAGTTGGGTGGAAGACGGGAGGAAATGACTGGAATGTGGCACCTTATAAATATATGCTGGAAACCTCTAGCTGGTTTTCTGCTGCCTCAGTAAAACTCTTCACCAGTATGTATTTTCTAGCCCCAAGAAGGCCACCTGGCAACATCTCCTGGAAATTTACCAGCTCCAGTGTAACCATCAGTTGGGATCCTGTGATTGCAAAGGCAGATGAATCTGCTGTCACTGGCTATAAGGTAATTCAGATCTTCCTCTTGAGTAATGGATTGAAAATGTTTGAAGTGCAACAAAATGGCTTCAAAATTATTTCTTAAGCCAGAACAAAATTATCTATTAATTTATTGACATTTTTATAGTGCAGTTTTCTCATTGAAACTTGGGTGAACTATAGAGTACATGGTAATACAATCAATAGGATTGGTCATATAATAAGTGATGTCATGGGATTAAATTTGCAGAAATCTGAAACAAAGACCAAATGTTAACATGTCTTGTTAAACAATGCTGAAATTACACAGCAAGACAATACATACAGAGATAGTAATTACTATACACAGTAGTATAAATAATAATCCTTTTATTTTCATTAAAATATCTTTCTGAACCTTTTCAGTATAGTATAGCCCTATTACCTGTGTAAAAATGCTCTCCTGAATAATTCAGTTTTGCATAGTTTGCAGAGTGCCAGGAGCGTGGATGCATTCCTGACATCATCTGGTGGGCCATTCCATAAGGGGGGGGGGGGGGTGTACAACAAAGAAACCAAAACAAAAACAAAATGCAACAAGCAGAGAGTTGTGGATCGTTCCCATTTTTAAGGTAGCATCTGCAGGAGGTCTTGCTTCAATGATCAAAATAGTGGTGAAGCACAGATAAAAGACAGTCAAGGCCATGAAGAGCTTTGTATGTGATAACTAATACCTTTGATTGAAATCAGTAACTGATGGGCAACCAGTGTAGTGACTTCCAAATGGGAGTCATATGCATGCCCCACTTAGGTCCTGATACCTGCAGCATTTTTAACCAACCAGAGTCTCTAAGTTGACTTCAAGGGGGAGACCTATGTGCAGTGCTTTGCAGCAGTCTAATCTCGATGTTACCATGGCATGGATCCAGGTGACCAGATCAGCTGAGTCAAAGTTGGGGCATCATCTGGGCTAAACTAAGTTAGAAGAATCTAATTTTTGAGGCTGCACCAACTTGTTTCTCCAGCAGTAATGCTGGACCCAGTACAATCGCTAGGCTCTTAACTGAGTCAGCAAGAGCCAATTGAATCACACTGACGGTGAGTAGCATGATGTCTTTCAAGATCTCTGCTTTCCCAGTCAGCATTTGCTCTGGCTTGTCAGAATTTATTTTCAGTTTGTTCACTCTGAGCCATTTAGCCACAGCAGGCAGCAATTCAGAACCTCTACTCTATTACCAGGAAGTTTGGTTAAGGAGATATTGAGGTAGGTATTATCAGTACACTATGAAAGATTTGTCCTAAGGGCTTTACATAAGGGTTGAATAGCATGGGGTCCCACACTGATGACAACTGGTCACCAACACCAACCAGACTTCATAGACTGCGCTCAGGGAAGAATAATTTGAACCAGTCAAAAGCATATCCCCTGATACCTACTTTTGCCTCAGATCCCTCAAAAAGATGCTAAGGACCACTGTATCAAAGGCTGCAGATAAATCCAGTAGGAGCAACAAGAAGGCATAGATTATGTCTACATTCAGACAAAAGTTGTTAGTTAAAGTCATCAGGGCTATAGCTGGTCTGCAACTTGGCTTGAAGCCAACCAGATGAGTTATCCAAAGTCAATCCATTACTGTTGTCTCAGTCACTTTGCTCAGAAAGGGCAGATTAGAAACTGCACAATCATTTGCTACATCATTATTCTGTAAAGATGATTTTTAAATAGTACATAATCACCTCATTGAGTGGCCAAAGGAAGGTACCACTGAGTTGATAATTTATTTATGGTAGACACCAAGGGCTCATTGCTGTGATCCTTACATGATTTGAGCAGCTAATGTGGGCAGAATTCATGGTACAAGTAGTGACGTTTACAGATCCCAGGATCCTGTCAAAACTCAATATCCATCACAGAAACTGGATTAAAAGAGACAATAAAAAGACTAGGCAATGATTTAGACCTATGATCCCCTGAAAAATAATTCTGGGTGTGGTTGTTCCTTTCAAACAGGGCCTATGATTTTTAGTCCTATATCTGTTCGAATTTTACATTTTTGCATTAGGATGTATATAAAGTTCGAATTCTGACTGCAGTCATTTGCAGGGTTATTTGGCTTCTTATTTATGTATGCATAAAACAACTCTGAAAATCTCTCAGAGGAGTTGAGAAATAGGGGTACTATTCTTGTCGCTACAGGTTTGTAAATCTGTATTTTGAGGTTGGGGAGAGAGATCCTGACAATTAAAGACTTAAAAATAAACCTCAAATGATGCTTCTGCCATAGATGCTGTACAAGCAAGACTCGCACTCCACTCCTAAACTGTACATAGCCAACAATAATCAGATTGAAGTTCCCTTTCCAGAAGACTCCACTCATGCCACGGTGCAAATAAGGACAACTGGGCCAGGTGGAGATGGAGTCCCAGAACAGGTTCACATCTACAGAAACAGCGGTGTGTCTCCTCTTTTCTTTCTTCATGTATTCTCAACCATGTAAGAGTGGACAATCTCAGATGACAAACTTATCTAGGAAAAAAGAAAGCTTATCTGTTCCTCATCGGCTTACCTTATCCACCATTTGGAAAAGAACAAAGGCTGTGGTACAAAATCCTTTTTCTTCTTGTTCTGTTAAAGGGGCAATAGCAGCTTGAATTCTCTTCCTTAGGATAGGAACTGGTATGGTCCTGTCTGACTGCCACATCAGTTCTTGAGCAAACTACTCTCAGTTGTTCCTCAAGTGCATTTTGGGTTGGCAGTGATTTCACCAATCTGGGAGGCAAGGGACCTGGAATCCAGTCTAAAGAATGATGTATTGAGATCTATGGCTGACTTATTGCTTGGCAACATGGATTCAGTCAGGATGTAGTGATCAGTGACATAGTGTGTTGAGGATTCATAGTAAGAGAGGAAGTAAGAGAGGAAGTCATGGTTCAGTGTGGGAGCAAAATTGAAAAAGGAGGACTGCAAATTCACTGAAGAATTAAGTAGTCTTTTGAACTCCATGTCGACAATCTGGCAGAACCTAGGCCAGTTGCTGGCTGTAACAAGAGCTCTGCCTGAAACTAGAACAGAAAGCAAAGTGTTCAGAACAGACCAGAATAGAGACAGAAGGACGTTGTGTGTCAAAATGGGGAATTCATTGCAAAATTGACTACATTTTTACAATTGCATTAGCTGAGTAAATCATTAGTGCATTAGTGGTTAGTTGACAGAAACCTAATTGTCAGTGGAAATAGACCTATGAATTTTAAATACTTTCCCCATATTTCTGTACAAAGACCATCTGGCCCTTTATTAATATGACTCATTGTCATCTCTTCTAGGTTAACATGAGCACTTTGTTTTAGTACGGAGGAGATATGCAGCTTGGACAGACAAGGTTAAGTAGAGAACTAAGGGGAAATTGAGAAACCTTTAATGCAGAGATCCTCAATTTGTTCTACTTTTTCAGCTTTTTGGGAATTTTGAAAGAGGTCAGTGGCCATAGTCACAAAAGGGGCCTCATGGGAGAAAGAAGAGTCATACAATGGCTGCTATGTGCAGTAGGATCAGTTTTTTTTGTTTAGACTCAGAGAGTAAATGTAAAGATGTAATTTGGTTTTAATGTCCAAAGAGTTGGAATGTTTTCCCCAGGTGGGGCCCCGGCGCAAAGTTGCCAGGCCTAGAAAAAAGAAAGTTTGAATCAGAGGCCAAGGCAAGGGTGCCTGGATCACTCATTGCTTTATGGTCAGTCAGGTGGCAAAGAGCAACCACCAGCTCTCCATTTTTTCCTGTTCCATCCAAAACACTTGAGGATAAAATCCTAAATTTCAAGCACATCAGTGAATTCTATGGCATTCATAGATGCCACACTGGGAATAACTGCTTTACGGCACAGTTTACTCACCTTGTAGTAGTAATAGATTGAAGGGAAACTGATTTACCCTGCCCAGACAAGAACATAAGAAGAGCCCTGCTGGATCAGAGTCCAGTATCTTGTCTCACATAGTGACCAATCAGCTCGTCTGGAGGTCCAACAACAGGGTGTAGGGGCCAAGACCTTTCCCCATGTTGCATCCAGGCACTGATATTCAGAGGTTGACTGCCTCTGAACATATAGGCAAATTTCACATGCTGTGTGAAGAAGTATTTCTTACACAAGCATTTACAGGATGCTACCATTTCCAAAATGCTTACTTGGGATGACACTACTACCTCGCCATCCAATCCAAAATGGTGACATCAACAGGCCTAGATGCTTAATTGTGTCTCCATGGCCTTACTGATCAACCTCCTTCTATCCTATGCTGGTATGATCTCTCAAAACTATGCCAATTTTAATTTACTTGGAAATCAGTCACAGAGAGCCTGTATTTACAGCAGTATTGGAATCCAGAGCTCCCTATGGCTGATGTTGAAATGACTGCTGTAATGCCAATGATTATCCTCTGCTAGCAATGTTAAATGTTATTCAAATACATCCAATAATTTCTAACCATTCCACAAATCTTCTCTGCTTCTACTTTTAAAAGTAAACTGAACTATTTCTTTCTTGCAGGTACAAGTATGATGGTAGAAAAGTCTGCGGGCCATCCAGTAGAACCTACTACTGTAGTAATGTTGTTCCTGATTGGTTATTTGGAACTCTGATCACAGTTTTTATAATGGAGAGCTACCAGATAAGATTCATCCTAATCTAACAGGAGCAGTTGACCATCAGGACTACAAATTTTTAACACAGCTGCACAGCAGGGGGGGATTAGTAGAAAAGGACAAGAGGAAAACTTACCCTCTTCTTTTTAGAAAATAGAACATTTCATACAAGATATGAGACTTTCACCAATCGCAGTTTTTTACCTGAAGAAACAAAAGGGTGAATTCTGGAAACGGGATGTCTCATAGTACTGTATTCAGTAGATTTTTCTGCCTTACAAAGCCATGTACAAAACTACAGACTTCTAAAACTTGATCTTTTTATAAAAAAAATACAGTACCAGGTAGGACAAGGTTTTCCATGTGATGAGCATGCTCCGTCATTCCCAGTTGCAGCCAGAATTGAATCAAGGACTGTGCGAATGGATTGGAAGAAGTGAGAAAATTGATGGTTCACCATTGATGCTGAGAACTTCACAGTTTTCTCCTAATTTGGCTTTCACACTGTATGGCTGTAAGCCAACAGCACATTTATGCCAAAAGGAACATCTTTCATTGGTCACCCATATCTCATTATTTATGATTTAGCACTTCTTTTGTTTTATTTTGGTTTCTTTCCCTTTTTTCATACTCTTATCAAGTTCTTGAAATAAAGATGTGGCCCCCAAGAGGAATTAAAAAAGGTTTTGAATCAAGAAATAGTTCAGGATCAGGCCAGGAGGAACATGTTATATGAAGATCAATGCAGCAGCCAGTTTCCACTGCCCCATAAAACGTTGTATCATCTATCCAAAGTTTCATGGGCAGGGCGTGGACTTGAGAGTTTGATTTATCCATTAAGTTGACATGCCCTTTCTTCAACAGATATTGTCAAGTCCTCTGGGGTTTTTAGGGGTGGAGGGCTCTTCTCTTCTGTCACGACAAGATGCCAGCCTTTGTGCTACATGACCACCTACATGGGCTTTCCTTGATGGTGCTGGGCTGTGTGTGCAACTGGAACTACATGCCTTTCCTGGTCAGCACATGCAGCTGGGAGCATTGTTAGTAGAGCATGCATGTGTGAGTGGGGAAAAGGTTCATGGGCAGGGGGTTGGTGTCAGTGAACCACTCAACAGCTGCCCCAGCTCAGGCTATGCAGCCTGTGATCCTGGAAAGCCTTACAGTTGGTGACCTAATCATTGTCTGAACTGATGAGCAGAACTGAATATCATGAGATTACTAGTTGTCAGCTTTGTTTTCTCAGACTGTTCTTTGTGGAACTAGCATGGTGTAGTGGTTAAGAGCAGCAGACTCTAATCTGGAGAACCAGGTTTGATTTCCCACTCTTTCACATGGACCCTGCACTAGGCCTTGAGCTAGTTACAGTTCTCTCAGAGCTCTTTCAGCCCCACCTACCTCACAAGGTGTCTGTTGTGGGGAGAGGAAGAGAAGGAGTTTGTAAGCTGTTTTGAGACTCCTTATGGTAGAGAAAAATGGAGTATAAATCCAAACTCTTCTTCTAAAAGTTTTTTTGTGAATATGTTTAGCTGGTTAATTTATTTCAAAATGCTTTGCATCTTTGAGGGCATAAAGGAAGGAGGGGAAAGACAAAAAAATTGTGGTTCTAATGCCTTTTAGATGAACTTAAATTAATCTTGGCATCATGTATGCAACTCCATTTCACCCGCACTTACTCATGCTGTAAGGAAATCAAGCAAACCCTTAGTCAGCTTGGAGATTTTGTCTCCATAAGCAAATCATTAAAATATCCTGTACTTTCTTCTATTTACAGGGCATCATCACGAGCCTTACAGAAATGGATGGCTTGAGGATGATATGCTAAAATATCCACATAGAAATACAAAGTGAGAAAATCCTAAACTCGGAACAGTGGTCCATCTAACCCATTAAATTTTGCTTAGCCCTAACTGTAAGTCAGACTCAGTACAAGCCAAGTGGGACTTTTTAAAAGGAATGAATTTTCTATCAAAAATGCCTGATTTGATGGCAAAAGTCATAGTCTCTGTATATGAGAGTGGGGAGAACTAATAGTTCATCTTGTAGCTCTGCCATAGCAATGTTGGTGTAATCTTCATGGTCAATTGGGACCCAATGCTTCTGGTATGAATGCTGTCCTCCTTTAGTAGAGTCCATGTTCTCATCTAATGTTTTCATTCATGTTTCCATTTTAATCCATGCTCCCATCTTAATTTTTGCTGATTCTGTTTATGTAAAAAGCTTATTCGTTTGTATGTCCACATTGCATTTTTATCCTGCATCTCCCATCTAATATCACGGATCTAGGAAGGGAAAGTGTGGATCACTAAACATTCAGGAGTCGTCATGTGGGAAGGTTCCATGATTAGCCGGCATGCCCAGTGCCAGGCCTGAAGTAGTTAGAGATGTATGGTTTTCCTTCACTGTTTACATTGCTGCAAATACTGAATTACTTTTACTTAAAGCATGAATTGCCCTTCTGCCATTAATTTTTTGCTCTTTCATGTGGATTGTTATAATCTAACAGAATCTCTTCTGTTCAAGTATAAGTTTACAGCTATGTATTTGTATATTTTATGTTAATAGCTATTCTATTTTTGTTGACAATTTGGTATTTTTTTGACAGATTACTTACTGCTGTTTCTATTTTTAAACATTTTGTCTCTTCCTTCAAGGATCTGAGAAGCATTTTAGACTTTTAACAACCCTGTCTGTGATTGAGAGAGACTATGATTGAGTGGGCTTAAGAACTAAGAAGTTAGAATCTGGGCTTCTCAGATCCAAAACCAGTGCACTGGCTTTCTGAAACACTTGAGTAAGCCTTGCTTGGAATTGCCTTTCTGGGCTACTAGCACTATTCCCAGATTTGTGATATGCATGGTCTTGCACTGTATATATTTAGAAAAAATTTTTTTTATTATATTAGTTCCTTATTTTGCTATAGTCTGGTCTGCCAATGTGACAACTATAGAGTAAATTAACTACGGCCTTGAATCACTATGATTCAAATACTTTGCATTGTGCTCAAAACAGTCTTGGTCAAACAGTCAAAACAACTCCTGGTATTCCCCCATTCATCACTGCTGAGCTTGAGAGTGTGTTGGTTCCGTTAAGGAGGCCATAAAAGGGCTTTTCGTTGTCTGGAGTAGGGGGAGGAACAGAGCAAAATTCTGTAGTCACTGTTGACACTTATGCTTCATCCCCTTAGGTTAGAAAGTTTTGCCCAGGAACTTTGCCTCTTTTGTTCCCTCCCAAGGGACCCTGGCTATTTCTGTCCTCCACCTGAAAAGAGGGTCTGGCATCCTAGGTTGCCTTCCCCATCACTTCTTGCTCAATGGTGGGAGAAATAAGTGTGAAGATAACATCAACTACCTTGTGGTGATCTGTTGGAAGCATCCTGTTTGGGTGCCAGTCCAGCAGAGTGGCGAAGAGATGGTTCAAAACTTGCCTCTGCCACACCTTCACTTAGATAGCTTCAGGAAAACCACAATCTCTCTACCATCAGTAATATGGAACCAGCATTACTGACTTCCCTTCCAGAGTTGTTTGTTAGGATTACTGAAACAATAGAGCCTATGAAGCACTTTGAAGACTTTCTAGTTTTATGAATATATTCCGTTTTCTTTTTGCATTTAATATGTTGCTTTTTTCTGCTGACTTGAAAAGAGAGTTTGACAGCAGAATGAATTAACGGACACAGCAGGCATGGAAGGACATCTGTCCCAACCAGGGAGAATTAGGGAGAACACAGCCATGTGGTAGTCCAGGATAGGTGTTTCATGCCCTTATCTAAACGCATGCAAGAAGTAGGCATTTGTGTGATGTGTAGATACATTTTGACAAATTGTCTTTTAGACTGTGGTAAGGGAATGATAAGGGTTATTACTCCAGGGAAATGGAAAGATACATATTTTGTTGTATTCTAACATCTAAGTCAGAAGACTTCAATTCTTCCTGACTACAAAGAAACTGAGCACTGTGCTGAATCTTTTGCTGGTATCAGTGGCTGTGCTGCTAAAATAATCCATTGCAGTTGGAATTATGAGGAGAGGATGGAATCAAAGTTATTTGGACATTAGGAAATGTTAGCATTTCCTTGTGAGGAAAGTCAATACATTTTCCATGCGTTTATTTTTCTGAACTTCATCCCATAAACAAACTTCACATGTGACACATTGAATGGAATGGATCTCCTATGTTACCAGTTGACTGTTTCCACAAGTGTCACTCTAGTGACTGACATTTTCAGACTGACAGTCTAATATAATTAAAACGAAACAGTGTTTTAAACCATGAACTACTACTCCATAGTGACATATTATATTCCTGTTATTATTTATATGTGGATGTGTGTATATTTATATGTACGATTTTGTTTTTTTTTCTAAAATGTGTGTTATTTCTCATTCATTCAAGCGTCTTCCTTATGTTACATTTACATTCATACCCCCACCTGATCATCTATAAATAAAACTATAGTACGCATTCAATCCTATATATTGCATCAGAATTTTAAGTAATTTCATAGCATGGAAAAATATTTATCACAATCTAGTGAATACTTTCACTCGTAGCTTGGTTCTACTGTACAAACAAAAGTCTGCTGTGTAGAGTTGGAACTCTGTATTCAGCAGCCCCACCCCAGTGATTAATTGATTGATTCATACTGATGTTGAGATAGGGGCTGTTCATATGTTCAGGGATATGTCAGTCCCTGGATACATTTCATTCCAGTATGCTTGCAATTTTCCTAATCCAGGAATTTAAAACTGGCTTATATATTTGCCCCATGTCCTGAATGTGCCATATCCACCTACTGGTTACAGTTCTAAATCCATTTAACTTCTAAACAAGTTTAACTGTAACAGAATATCATCAAACTGCTTTCACAAGACCTGAAGAGACCATTGCCATGGCACATTGCATTTTTGTAAACGCTAACATACGTCAAAACATTATTTGATTCTTAAGACTTTTGATAACTCTGCCTCATAAAACTACCGTATATACTCATGTATAAGTCGAGTTTTTCAGCACATTTTTGTGCTGAAAAAGCCCCCCTCGACTTATACACAAGTGAAGTGTATTTTAAAAAATATTTTCGTGTTTTTACTTTGTTGGCCACCAGGGGGCGCAGTTTTTAGGCTAGTGACTCTCCTGATGATACCAGCCAGGTTTGGTGATGTTTGGTTTAGGGGGTCCAAAGTTATGGACCCCCAAAGTGGGTGCTCCCATCTCCCATTGTTTCCAATGGAAGCTAATAGTAGATGGGGCTGCCCTTTTGAGGGTCCATAACTTTGGACCCCCTGAACCAAATTTCGCCAAACCTGGGTGGTATCATCAGGAGGGTCTCCTAAAGATACTCTGAAATGTTGGTACTGCTAACATAAACAGTTATTGTTGAGGCCATATTGTTCTTGTTGACCCTCTTTTCCACTTACAGAGCTAGTTTACTATTTTTCTTTGAAATAAATATTCAAAAACATTTAACCTACTGATGTCTCAATTAATGTAATTTTATTGGTATCTATTTTTATTTTTGAAATTTACCAGTAGCTGCTGCATTTCCCACCCTCAACTTATACGCGAGTCAATAAGTTTTCCCAGTTTTTTGTGGTAAAATTAGGTGCCTCGACTTATATACGGGTCGACACGAGTATATACGGTAACATCTACCAAGTCATCAGTATTGCTTTGAACATTTGTTTTACTCATTTTAAGTACTGCAGCATTTATAACTGTATTTTTAGCAGAGATCTGTTTCGCCTACCTGCCTTTATTTTTGTCTGTTGCTGGTTGTGAGGTTTCTGCTATCAGATTCAGCATCAAGAGCCATCAGGTTCAGTATCAAGTAAAGTTAGACATATCATTGATGTGTTTTGTGGAAGGTATAACAGGTTGTTTCATTCAAAAACATCTTTTTCTTGTTTTAGGAAGCAATTCTATGACCATAATAAAATTAAGGGGCTGCAGCAGCCTCAGTGGTCACTAAGTTGCCCCCTAGGAGTATGTTTTAGTCCCAGTAGGGTGCTCTCACTGTATGCCGGTGCAATAGTTTTGAAGGATGTTAAATGTATACCTAAAAACTATGACCATGCAATTGAGGCCAGGTGCCCTATAGCCTGCATTGGGGGCCTACCATAGCCACACCTCTCTAACAAAATTGATTGTAGGCTTTTGATACTGAACAGGACTCTCTGGTTTTTGCTTTTGCCTAAGGAACATTTAGAGGCCTTGCATTATCTCAAATATACCCTTGCACTCAAAAACTTACCACCACATACAACAATTCTGCTTTGCTACATCTACTTGGGCTGTACTGTACAGAAAATAGGGACAGTTTCTTTTAAATAATTTTGTTGTACACTATTTTTTTAAAGAAAGCAACAAACAATAAAAGAACAAGCATACTATGATTGAAGTTACTGGCTACAGTAGCACTCAGTTCTTAAATAAAGATTTTCAAAGACTTAGCAAGGTTCTCTGATGTGACTTTTTTCCACCAGACGGTATAAGTTAAAGCAGACACAATCGGAAGGATGGCAGTGCAGTCAGAAGCCTGATAATGCTGTTGTATCACCGATGGACAATGCAAGGTGCAACAGTGTTCAGCATGAGCGAACAGCAGCAGGCCTGACAAGCAAGGGAAACTGCTAACCCACACTTTGACTGGAGCACAGACCCCTTTTCTTCAAGTATTGTGTAACCCTGAAGTGGCGCTCTGTACACTCTTGCCAATGTAATCATGTCTCCACAAACTGGCTGTATAATTGTTGTTCCAACCGGTTTCTTTACATGTATTCTTTCATTTCTGAGGTTAGTTACCGAGTTTGGGAACAAAGATTTGTGAGCTAAATCCTGTCATGGGCATCATCTTTGGAGAGGAGCACATCTAATGTTTCTTAGTATTTCTCACTGCCCCATTTCTTGGGGGGTTGGTGCTTATCTTCTGACAGCAGGCACTCCTATCAAGCTAGTAACACAACACAAACGCAGAGAGAACAGAGAGAGTTCCCATGAAAACAACTTCTGCTTAATCCATTATTTATGGTAAGTTAAGAGAAGCTACTGTAACTTTTCTGGGGCCAAATCGCACTTCTCTTTATACCAAGGATCACAAACCTTTGGGCACCTTTGGAATTTTGACACAAGGGGGTGGGCACAACTACCAAATGGCTACTACAGGAGTTGGAGCCAACAACAAAAGGTCAGGGAGTAAGGTTATACATAATAGTATCATTTTAGGCAGAAGCTGTGCTTAACATGATGCTTTTTAAATAAAATAAACAATGTCTAAAAAATATCTAACTTATGCACAGCTTTAGTCATGCAGTGAAGATTCTTGTTCTGTGGTGGCAGCTGCCACTGAAGCATTTGTACTTAATTTGCACAGCCAAACAGATGTCCAATGTCTAGCCAGAAGCCCTGCAGGGTAAAAGCCTTGCCCACTTAAAAAAAAAAACACTTGGAAGGCATCAAGAAAAGTGTTGGCACATGCCACAGACACAGGGATGCTAATTCCATGCTGGAACATGCAACATGCTTGGAGGTTTTTTTTTTTGGGGGGGGGGGGGATGTTAAGTCAGAGAGTTCGCCCGCCAAAGCAGCCATTTTCTCTATGGGAACTGACCTATGTCATGTGGAGATTGGTTGTGATATTGGGAGATCCCCAGGCCCCACCTGGACGACAGGAATCCTAAACAGATCTCACTTTGCACAGTAGAGCAACCGTGGATTAAAACCACATAAAATGTACAAAACCCACTTCTTCCGACGACCAGCACAGGACAAACTAATTCTATATTTTCCAGGCTATGTGGCTGTGGTCTGGTGGGTCTTGTTCCTAACGTTTCGCCTGCATCTGTGGCTGGCATCTTCAGAGGTGTATCACAGAAGGAAGTCTGTTACACACTGTGTAACATCCCATCACAGTGTGTAACAGACTTCCCTCTGTGATACACCTCTGAAGACTCTCCGAAGATGAAACAAACCGAACAAGATCCACGGAAACCGCAGCACCACACAGCCTGGAAAACCCACCAGAACCAGTTGAATCCAGCCGTGAAAGCCTTCGACAATACATATATCATTTTTGTTCCCTCTAACATAATTCAATAAACTGGAAATCAGTCTTCCAAGGCAGAAGTTTATTTTGCCTATAATCCCTTGAATGCAAGTAAATGTGATTACTTGTGCAAGGATCCTTACTTTCACAGCATGGAAATCATACAACACCTCACATCCTTACTTTACTTTGGAATATTCTTTTTTTTTTTAAAGTATAGTAACCTACTAGCAGTGGAAGCCAAAGGGGCAGCACAAGTGTCAGAGGGCTGACTGAAAGTGAACTTGGATGTGTAGCGTCAATGAAAAAATTAAGTCTGTATCTCAGCTTGATTTAGACTGACTGAGTCCATACACCATGTATTACTGGAAGGTCTTCAAAAGTACTTTTCCAGATGAATTGTGAAGCTAATAATCATGAAGGTACAGAATATTATTTTTACCAAGACAAGGTAATTAATTTCATTTGTCTACACTTTCAGATTTAGTATGATTGTTCAGCAAAAAATGGAGAAACGTACCCAACAAGACCCCTCCTAAGGCACCACTTCCAATGCCTACCAGAAACACCAGTAATGCTCTCTGTCGCCAGGAAAAATGCTGCCACTTGAGAAGGTCAATGGTTGTGTTTTGCTGGGGCTTTTCTTGCTCAGCATCTGATGACTGTTCCGGAATCAAGGATTTTTCGAAGTTGAGATCCACCAAGTTACCAGGGATCACACGAAGCCCAAAATAGATTCTCTTGACTAGTTTGTAGGTTTTCATGAACTGCACATCACATCTATAGGTCCCTGCATCATATTCTTCAGCTGAGGAAAGCTCAATGGTATAACTGGGAGTCTTGAAAGGCACAAAAATAGCATCATCTGTGGTGATGAGACCTCTAGCCAGCCTCCAGGTATAGCTAAAGCTCTGAGTCTCAGGGCCAATCTCTTCGGAGGTCAGGCAGCTGAGCTTAAAGGGTTTACCAGCAAGGACAGTAAAGTGCCGCACTCCACAAAGCCAGTTGGTCAAGCATTCAGATCGCCGCTGAGTGCAGTATCTTCTTTTACCATCAGGTCCAATGTCACACATTTCCTCTACCTTATAGCCCAGGCCACAGGTGACACTACAGCTGGTGGAACTCACTGAAAGCCGAGCTGTGACAGTGCTCATCTGTTCGGGAATGGTTACTGACTCCCAAGAAGCTATTGAGAGTGGCACAAAGAAAGCAAAAGTCAATGTTCCAAGGGTCGAATGTCCTCCTGTGTTCATTGCGCTTGAAGCGTCCTTTTAGAATCCTTTTAGTAGCCTGATTAAATATCCTAACTGCCATTCTTTAAACATATTCTAAAAACTTCTGACATTTACAGCTGATCACTCTTTTTTCACTAGTCCCCTAGATGTGAGAAATGCCCAGAAAGCAAAGATGGCTTCAAGTGATACCCTGCTGAAGAAAAGGTAAATTAATAAGCAGGTTACTCAAACTATGCAAGAATGTTCATTAGTATTCCATATTATGAAATGCTTCATTTGACTATTCTGTGGAAAGCAATATATAAAGGTCTGCCTCCTACCAGCTCAGATATTCTTGCATAATGAAAATAATGGTTGGATCCAAAGTTGTTTTCTGCAGGCCTACTGGCACTTGCAGGAGCAGAGGAAGGGGCAACTGTAGCAGATTCCCCTCTCCCATTACATATCTCCATCCCCTCATACTGTTCGTGACTCTGAGAAAATTGAATGTCTGAGGTTCAGTGGGAAACAGTGGAAGAAGGAGAAAACTGGAAAATCCCATTTTGCAGGCATTGTTCTGTTTGCAGTACATGGGACCCAATCCATTATGCTAAAAAATAAGAATTGGTAAGTTAATTTAGTCTCTCATCCTTGTACATCTACACAGCCCCAAATGTAATCATTCAACGCAAGCCTAGATGGCAGCCACTACGACTTGAGATATATACATAATACCCGGTAGGAGGGAATAAAGCTCCCTACATCATTCATTCACTATGGCTGCATTCAGATGTCATGATATCTTTCTGGGATGAACATCAGCTTGCCTGTTGACATACTTGTGTATTCCCTCCCTCCTCCCCTCATGTAATTGCCAACTTCCTGGTCTTGGATTCTTTCAGTCTCCAATCTGCCATGACATTCAAATGTGGACACTTGAGCAAATAGGAATTTGTTCCTTCTCCACAAACTAGGATTCTGTAGTTTAAAAACAAACTGCAGTTTGCCTCAGTACCCACTTTTGGACATCATGAAAAAATGCTTTCACTCAAGACTTTGAAAAACCGAAAGCTATTATTCCCAAAGCAAGAGTCCTGAGAGGACCTTGGTACAGAATAATCACTACTTGTACTAGGCTCAAATAACTTTATTTACTTGTTCAAAGGAAAAAAATGAATGTTTTATCTCTTATTGCCAGCACTAACTCATGTATGGATTTATTTAAGAGATGCTTATGTCATCTTGCTGGAGTTCTGCTTAAGGCAGATTACAAACACAATAACTATACATTGTGGATAGAAAAATACAACAAGCCATTAAAAACAAGCCAGGGACATAAAAAACAGTATAATCCTCTTCATAAATCAGACAAGCAGAAGGAGACCACAGGACAGCCAAAAAGATAAAACCCTACCCATGTATCATAATCCCAATCCAAATTGAGATTCATGCTTTGCTTCCCAGCATAAAACTCCAAAAATGCCAAAACATTTCTCCTTTTAGTTCTTGCTATGAGAGACT
This sequence comes from Sphaerodactylus townsendi, assembly GCF_021028975.2. Taxonomy (NCBI): domain Eukaryota; kingdom Metazoa; phylum Chordata; class Lepidosauria; order Squamata; family Sphaerodactylidae; genus Sphaerodactylus; species Sphaerodactylus townsendi. The sequence continues at coordinate 86,789,966 of NC_059429.1, forward strand.
TGCTTCTGCATCTCCTCTTCCCTGTGTGTTTACACTTCTAAGTCTCAACAACCCAGGATTCAACAGTGCTGCACTTCAGGGGAGAACAGGAAAGTGCATGCAAAAACATCAACAAACTGTTGTGATGCCTGAATGCAGCCTATCCTCAACACAAGAATTATCTATCAATCAGCTTGGTTTGACTTTGTATGTGAAAAACCTCTAGTAGTTCTGCCAGGATAGCATTGTCCCAGTTAGAACAGCTTCTAGCGGTAGACACATGTTACGTGGGCGTTCAGAAGGGTTAGGAGCATAACTATTTTCAATTCCAAAACAAAATTTCAGAAGTTGCCTATTTCTCTTCTGAAACCATGTTTCAATACTGAAAAATAATGTATTTCTCACCTGTATTTGACTCAGCTCTACTAATTCCTTTTTATAGGACAATTCAAAGCAGAATTACATCATTCTAAGACTTTAACAGACTTAAACGAGATAAAGCTGCAAGCACTGGGCCATTACTGAACCTTGGGGTAATATCACATCCCTACATTTACTAGGCAGACTATGTTTACAAGGTGGTTTGCCATTGCCTCACTAGTCGTCTATACTTTTTTTTACTGACCTTAGAAGGATGGAAGGCTGAGTGAACCTTGAGAAGGATACCTGAACCTGACTTCCATTGGGATTCTGTTTAGGATTACACTGTTAGACTATTGAATAACATAAACAGGTAATCACTGAATATTACTTTCATCTAACAGAAAATACTGTAGAAATTAAGGCCAAATTGTGCTACATTTAAGAACAGGGCCCCACTCTAAAAGCTCATTCTTGAGTGAGATATCAGAGGAACAAGAGGAAAGTGATACTTACACAACACTTGTCCAAATTTTGACTTGACATTTACAGCCCTTCCAATTTACAAGGCATAACAAAAACTACAGTCAAAAGTCTGTAGTAAATAAGCAGCACAGGACATGTTGGGATCACATAAAACAGAGAATTTCTTTTTCTCCAAGGTATCATCACACATTAGGGGAGAGGGGCTCTACTTAACCCTATTCTCTAATCCATGGTTTTCCCTCAGTTGCTCATGTCTCTGTGAAACTGATACACTATCATCGAATTGTGATGTCACAAAACAGGCTTCTGCAGCTGAGCTGTAGCATTACACAGATAAGCCAACACATCACATTCATACTGGTATTTGAAAGCTTTCAATAGTACAATCCAGACAAAAATTCAACTTCGAGACATGGGGTATAAGCTAGCCCTGAAGTGTGTGTCTATCCTTAGCCCAATCTCATAGAAGTCCAACCAGCTGAGAAGAAGGAATCCCATGTCTACTACTGCAGCCCAGCCAGGAAGGAGGACCTGAACAGCATGCTCAGACCACCTGACATCTAGCTACTATAGGGGGCAAAGCATACTTCTCTAACCAACTTCCACTTCCTTCCTTCCTCTGTGTGCAGAAACCCAGGGACAATGTCTCCCAGCAAGGCTGCCTATGACAGTTTTAATTCAACATGATCACTGCATAGTACAAATACAACTGATAGCAGCTACCGGTACTGTTCACAAAGATAGATGTTCACTTGGGAGTCACAGTCTCCCATTGTTATACGTTTGGTGCACAATGGCCTGGGGTGGCAATGATGGGCAGCACACCTTCATCCCCACACATGCAGTTCCTTCCAACTCACAGGAAAAGGTGCAGAACCAGGACTGAGACAACAACGATGGGTGGTGGAGGGAAGAAGTGGGCATTATGCGAAAAAAATGGCTGTGAACATACTGGCTTCTTAAACTGAGGGTTTGGACCCAACTTTCAAGAGAATCAGGCACTGATGTCTAATGCCGCTCTCTGTGATTCATAACACCAACAAACATCAAGCAATAGAGCTCAAAAGGCAAATGTTCTCCACTTGAAACGTTTACACCATTTTTTGAGTTGGGCATAGACTGCTTTTAACCTGGGTTTGACTTGAAATGAGTTGCAAAATGGCACTGCTACCCAACCTTCTCCCAAGGCTGTCCAAATGGAGAATGGGGAATAACAGGTTGATGCAGATTCTTAGGCCTGTCTTTTCTCTTCCCTGTACATTTCTTTCCAAACTTCTGTAGTATGACTTACTGCCAAGGTTAGAGGGAAATATAGTTTTCTCTTTCTTTTTCAACACCCTGTGTCCCAACCTTTCAATTTGGAAGGCCAAGAAAACTAAAATTTTCTATTAGTCCTCACAGGAATTAATCATAGTGAAATTTGCAAAGAGTAATGAGGCCCCAAAGTGGGCTTAGTCTCTGCTCTAAGAGCTGTCTCATCTCTCAGACCCACTTCAAAAAAGTACGGTTTTATGGCTTGAAAATGGTCGGTATGACTAGTAGGAATGGAAGTAGGGCTGTTTTTATGCTCCTATGTGCATTTTGCATTGACCTCCTATGGATACTCATGAATGCCTATTGAGCATTTCCAAGTGTTCAACGCACACTCACAAAAAATACCTGCAGCTTTGGGTCAAGCATGCAGTAACTCACCTGCCACTAGTTATATTACTAACGGGATGGGTACTTTGCATGCACAGTGGCTAGGAAAGTTCTCTGTGAGTATCATCCTCATTGGAAGGTAGCTTCAGGCAGTGCAGCCTGTTTTTTCATCAAATATACCTGGAGAGCAGCTGAATTGTCATTGAGTAAGCAAAGGATACTGACTTGGCTTGAACAGAGCAAGCTGCCATCTTAAAAGAAGCAAATAACTTGGCTATGCAGTCTTGACTCAGTTACATCTGAAACAATTCTGATCTTTAGTGTCCATATTTCAACCATTTCATTTTAGTTTTTCTGGCATTTTACTCAATATCATTACACACTCCACTTCTCTAAAGTACAATTTGTTATCAAAGTGGATAACAAAATCCAACCAAAGCAACAATTTGCAAATTGATTTAAAAACTACTGCTTGATATGTGGCAATAAAGTTGGCAGCAGGTAAACAGTATACCACAACACTCCTAACAAATAGCAAAAGAGCGCACAACAGGTAGATCAACCAAAAAGTGGGGAAAGGTCTTTACACATTATCTAAACAGAAATGGCAAAGCAGCCAGGCTTCAAAGTCCTCTCTCTGTTCCTGACCCACCTCAGCAAGTTAAAATTAATGGAATCATTATTAAAAGTGGGATCCCATAAGATTCGCAGAGGGGAATCCCATCCTCCCACTCATTAGGTTGCTCCCATGTCCATTCAGGCTTTAACTCCTCCTTCGCTTGTCTGCCTCCACAGCTGCCACCTTTGTGGCTGAGACAGGGGAGCGTTGCCAGCTCAGTGGCAGGGTGGGCTGGTGGATCCTGCACATATACACAAGCTGCCTCCATTTTTGGCACATTAATAGTTGAAGGGGCAAATGGCAGTGACTTATTCTCCTTTCCCCTACCCTATGGTGAACCTATGGCACAGGTGCCAGAGGTGGCACTCGGAGCCCTCTCTGTGGGCATGCGCACAGAGTTCATCATGTGGGGGGTGGAAAATCACACACACACACGCACACACACGCACGCACACCCCACACACATTTAGGCTGGCCTGGGCCACTGAGCACGACGTGCGCACACTGCAGTGAGGACTCAGCTGGCGGGCCTGGTGCCTACGCTCCGGGTGGCTGCTGCCCGAGGGGATGGGGCACAGAGGAGGCAGAGATGCTAGAGAGGCACAGAGCGGTGCGCACGGGACTTGCTGGAGGCTAGAGCAGGCTGGCCCCTACTCAAGCGGGTGGGGTGGAGGAAGAGGGAGCCAACCAGTTTTTTCTAAACTAAAACCTCAGAATTCAGGTTAAATTGCGGAGTTGGCACTTTGTGATAAATAAGTGGGGTTTGGGTTGCAGTTTGGGCACTCAGTCTCAAAAAGGTTCGCTATCACTGCCCTACCCTGTGCCTCCTTGCATGCCCTATGTGTCTGGATAGAAGTTGTGTGAGCTTTCAGACAACTGTTTTCTGTTGAGACTTCCCCCCCACTTCAAACTTGGGTCTCTCACCAGATTTGCAGAAACATCTCTTTTGTGACTACATGGTCCCATCTGTAGATTGAATTATCCACGAATGGGGTTATACCAACCTTTAGCTATATACATTACTATACAATAACAACTATTATTAAACTTTTAATTGTCACCATTTGTTGATCAAAATATTTCTATTATGTGAGTCAAAGAGATCCCTCAAAAAACTGGTTGTATAAAAAAGGATGGATCATAGAGTTTAAGAAATAAAACATACCTCTTTATTTACAAACACAAAGGCTAACATCACAGCAGCAATTTACAAATAACTAGCAGGCAATTGTCATCTGTCCCATTTTGTACAAATTACAGGAGTATCTAAATAATTCTTAAAATATGAAAGAAAATGAAATGGAGGATCTGGTAGAAGAATGATGGATTCCATAACGCCCCCCCCCCAACACCACCCCCCTCCCCATGTAGAACAGCAACTGTTGCCCAGGCAGCCTTCAGGTCTTTGATGAACCGGCAGACTGCAGGTGGCAGGATTAGAGAAAGAATGGCTGAGGTCAGGGATATCATTAAATTTACATTAACACATGGAGGACAAAGTCACGGTTTCATGAGAGAAAGAGAGGCCTTGGGAAACAACATGCAGAAAGGAAAAGCACTAAAACCAAAGCACTTATTTGCAGCTGGAAATTAAGCATCCATTCTTCAACACTTGAACCTCTTCAGACCTTGGTAGCTCCTAATGAATACATTCTTCTGGGTTTTGTTAAATTATTTTGTAGACCTGGAGAAAAGGGCCTTTACTCTTCTATTCTGAAGTGGAAAATAATTTTCTTAAAATTATGAGATTGCTATGACCTTGTATATACATCCCAAAGTTTAGAATGACCGAGTGTATCCCACAGGAAATGTGTGCATTTCTACAGTGTGCATGAGATGCACAAACATAATGAAATTGGAAAGCCACTTGTGCTTCTGCTGCATGCCATATCCAAGGCCTTCCCTGCTCTGTCTTGATATATGGCTGCTTATCACCCTCTCCCACCCCTCAGTTCTTGCACTGAATACCTGTTACCTGCAGGCTTCTCGATCCCAAGTGTCCATTCCAAACCTGCACAAGTAGAAAGGCAACTAGGTAGGCAATCACCCTTCAAAGTTATACAAAGGGTACCTCAGCATTAACAGAACATCTATCAACTATTGCAAGCCAGAGTGGGTAATAAAATAGTGGTGCATACAATACTCTACTTCAACTAGCAACAGCGCAATAAAAATGTACTTGGGATCCACAGCAGTGGGACAGTATTTGGGGCAACAAAAATATCTGGATTAATCGTTCTCAGAATCAGAATATATAAAACAGAATGCAAGACCTCAGTTTGGCAGCTCAGTGATCTCCTTGTCCTGTGTCAGGTTTCTTTATGATTAGAAAATTCTAAACAAAAAGCAGTTCCACCAGGTTCTGTACAAACCTTCTTTCCTGAGAGTCCGCACCTTCTTTCACTGTTAGTGAGAAGAGAGGTTCAGAGGGAGCAAATTTCCCTCCTCCATAATTTTTGCATCTCTTAAAAAATCGTTCCCTGTATCCATAGGCAACACGGTTTCTTGTCCTTACCATATTAACTTAAGGTCAGTTTATTATCTGTTTGACCATCTTGATCTTACTCCACATTATGGTGGCAAGACAGGAAATAAAGGGTAGACAGGGTTGGGGATGTCTTCATAGGAGTTCTGAGATCCCACCACCGGCTGAAAAAAAAAAGATCAGGCACTGGTGACAATGTTTTCAATAAAGCTCAAGCAAGTGTTTGCATTAGCAAAAATGAGACACTATAGCAACATTGACAGTGAATCAGTGGGTACAGAGAGGCTGGGGAATTTTTTCTCCAACTGGTTATGGCTTTCATGCTCATATAGCCTTTCAGGGATTTTAATGTAAACAAATACCATAAATGGTCAAAGCCTTAAGAAATTCTGAACTGTCTCTTGAATAGAGTTTCAGGAAACTTACCTGGTTATAGCACAGGACATAAGTGCATCTGGACTGTGCATCCAGTCAGACTGTGCACCAGCACACTTGATGGCAGAGGGGCAGCTTGGGATCAGGATATCAGACAGATGAAACAGTGAGCAAGATATAATTTCAGCTCAGGGTGAATTTATAATCTGTTCTGAATAAGATTATTGTCCTAATTAGGGGGCACCACAACTGGGCATACACTTTACAGAATATGAATTATATCCGCCACTGTATTGTTGAAGGCTTTCACGGTTGAATTCAATTGGTTCTGGTGGGTTTTCCTGGCTGTGTGGCTGCGGTCTGGTAGATCTTGTTCCTAACGTTTCGCCTGCATCTGTTTCACTGGCATCTTCAGAGGTGTATCACAGAGAGTCTGTTATGCAGTGTCCAGTGAGAAGGGAATGTTTTTAGTGGGGTATATATTGTCCATGTCCCAGGGTGGGGAACCAATCAGTAAGTGTTTGGGTGGAACGTGCTATGCAAAGCTGTGGTTGACTGTATTGTATTGCAGGTGGGGTTTTTCAGTCCAGGGAATGATTCACATTTGCATCCCCTGCAGCAGCAACAGTCTTAGTGAATGCAAACCCTGTGTCTGGGTGGAGTCCACTGTCCATGAACCTAGAATGCCCTCGGCCTTTGATTCTGGTGTTTTTAATTACTGGTAGCCAGCGTTCTGACACTAAGAATGTTCACAATACATTTTCAACATAGTTCTAGTTGCGACCAGTAAAGTGGAAGGAAAAAATGCTGTTACAACTAAGACACAAATGAAAGGCTGTTTTGCATAAGGGAGTCTTGATCGGTTTTCTTACAATTGAATACGCTGAGTGAAGCTTTGTCTGCAGTTAAAGCATTGTCTAAGTCATAATCACTGTTGCTTGATCCAGGAAAATATGGACACGATGCAGCCATTTGAAACAATAACAAGCATGTTTAGAGTGATGCCTAACTAACAAATAATTCCCTCCTGGGAGGGGATCATGCTCAGAGCAAAGGCGTTCTGGGGAACTGAAAGCAATGAAGGAGAACGAGTCATAACTGTATGCCCATAGAGACCAGACAGTCAGTGTGAGGTAGTGGTTAGAGTGTCAAACTCGGATCCAGGAAACTCAGGTTCAAATCTTCACTGTGCTATAGAAGTTTGTGAATTACTGAAGCCAGTCACACACTCTCAGCTTAACCTACCTCACAGTGTTGTTGTGAGGATAACATGGTGTTGGGAATAATGTAAGCTGCATAGTATCACCACTAGGGGAAATGGTAGGGTATAAATGAAGTAAGTGAATAAATATATTTTCGAAATGGAGGCTAGGATTCAAGATGGAGCTTGAGATGCTTGCACCTAATGACAGGCCATCAACCTGGGTCATCAGATTGAACCAAAACCAAGCCTTAGGTCCTGGAACCAATAGGTTCCAATTGGGGTCTGGTTGATGTCTTGCTGGTGTGGTTTACATAGCAATCAAACTGACACCAACAGGTAAGGACACCATCAGGCCTTATATTTACAGAATTGTTCACTTGAATAGAATTGTTCACTAAATAGAAGCCTGTCATACATTTGCCAAGACTATCCCATTCTTCAGGCATCAGTTTAAGGGATGCAGTATAATTCAGTGTACTGATCAGTTCCTTCATTGATGGCTGGATCAACTTGACTATAAAAATGACATCAGGAAGAAGGCTCTCTTCCAGCACTTCAATGGCTAATCTTGTATGAGGATCTGACTGCATAACTCTGTATTGCTCTCTAATTAGATCACACAAATTTCATAGCAATTAGCATTTAAGCAAATCCAGAAAACTGAATAAAATGAGTTTGGCAGTTAGCTTGAAGAAGAAAAGAAGAAGAGTTTGGATTTATATCCCACCTTTCTCTCCTGTAAGGAGACTCAAGGTGGCTTACAAGCTCCTTTCCCCACACCTTGTGAAGTAGGTGGGGTTGAGAGAATTCTGAAGAACTGTGACTAGCCCAAGGTCACCCAGCAGGAATGTAGGAGTGCAGAAACACATCTGTTTCACTAGATAGGTCTCAGACACTCAAGATCTGCCCAGGGTCATGTATGTATGTATGATTATTAACATTGTGATTATTAACGTTATTATTATTAGCTTCATTTATAGGCTGAGTCAAAGAGGACTTCAAATATTAATAAGGTTTAATCATAGTCAATCAGCAAATGAATTACAAAATATGACAGGAGCATCTAAACAGGTCATCAAAGATTCCTAGTTAACATACATTGGGTTAACTATAAAAATATTTCTGGAAGAGTTGAAAAGGGCAAATATTAAATGTTTCCCCTCCATGGTACACAGATTTATTCTAAGAACAACTAACCCGGTCCATTCAAAAACAGGTCCCATTTTATTAAGTGGGGCTTAATTCCAGGAATGTGTTAGAACAGCAGTCTTAAAGACTTTAAGGACATGTATGGTATAATGCCATCCGATTCCTGCTGTACTTCTACAGAACAATGAAGGTTTATGTTATGTTCTTTTTTTTACAAAGGGTTCCATGATCTTGAGTACATTTACAGTAGTTTCTTTAAGAAGATGCAACATAAGATTAAAGTAGAAACACACAACACAGCAAACTGGGGTTTTTTTGGGGGGAAGGCTGTTACATCCTTTCACCATATCAATTGTAAGCAAAAATCCCAGGCACTGGTTAATACTCTAAAAGCAACATAAGCGGAGCAGAGCAGGAAGGACAATGAGCAAGGTGGGTAACAGGACCAGCAGTGAGGGGAAAGAAAGGGTTTTTAACAAATCTCAATTCTGGCAACTAAATATTCAAAGCAATAGCTACTAAGCTTCAAGGACATACAAAATTTTGCATGTGTACCACATCTGAATTCGCTTCATCATTCTGATAAATTAACTTTCTCTTGCCTCTTTGAACTATTTAAGACCATAAAAATGGAAGCAATTTTGAATTTAACAGAACAAAAGTAAAGGATGAAAAACTGGGTGTAGTCCAATCTGTATGGAATGTACAGACTCCTGTGTATCTGCATGTCCATACACACACAATACACACAGAAGAACCAGTACTGTGATCAGGACAATGGAGGAATGATTATCACTTACTAACAAGCAATATTGTTTAGTTCACTTAGGTTACGTACGACCACAGCAAACATATTATCTTAGCAACACCCTTTTCAAATGATACTTCTCAGGGTGCATCAAAGTGGGCTTTCAAAAAAAATCACAATCAGGAAGCACTACTCTGGCATTTCTTTAAAAGTGAAATTTACAGGCATGTACTCTTGTGAAGCAACATATATAATTGAAGTATAGTCTGGTTTATTTGTAAGCAGGATAACTCTGATGCAAAACAATGCCACAGTACAAAGGGAACACATCTCACAAGGGAAGAACATTTTCATGCATCAGCAGGATATAGATGTCTGGAGTAGTCCATTAATATTTAGCTGTTCTGAGATATAACAACTAGTTTCCAGCACAATTTAAATGTCTCCCGAATAAGATTTGCAATGGGGGATGATCTGCAAAATCCTTATTTAGAAGGAAAAAAACCCACTGCCAACAAAATGTCTCTCTCTCTCTCTGTCTCTGTCTGTGATCTGCAAACAATTGCATTGTTCTTTCTGTGGATTCCCTGACAAAAAAAGATCAGCCCAGTAAAGTGTCAACAGAAAGAGCGGATTTTGTTCTCAGTCCCTATGCACAGCCTCTTACTTTGCCATACACTCAGTTGAGAAAAAGTAACAGAGGGCCCTCGAGACACTACTGGAGGCTAAACCTTTCTGCAGTCCCTGACACTCAAGCCTGGCCCTGTCTTTGTAGTTCCACTCTCTTTTGCATAGCTTCATTCTGGTTTTTTATTCACAATGAACAGTGTCAAGACTCAAGAGTGTCAGGAAATGACATATATGTATTTTATATAGGTAGATGTCACAGTTACTCAGGCAAGTACGACCTACAACAGGGACATGAAGTCTCACAGAACTACAATTTGTACAAGCAATGCAACTTAACAACTACTGGGGGAACTCCGTGCTTTTATATATTCGTAATTGTGCCACAGAATCTAGCTTTTAACTTCAGTATGTACCTTGTCACTTTAAGTTTCTGTATTTGACTCAGAATACCCTTCTTCACTACCAAATTTGCATGCAGACCCAATGGAGTAAGCTATTGAGAAGAGACAACGGTTTTGTTTCTCTGTAATGTAGCAAAATTATCTTTTGAAATATTTGCCTTTCATACTTGTAGCACCAAGTAAATTCCAAAGGCTATGGTAAGGGAGGCTAAACAGGACAATTCTCAGAAGTAAAATTTTGTCCATCCTTGAGAGCAGAGTGGCTAAACACTTAGCAAGCAACTGCCATTTGAAGAACTAAAATGCTAAGACTATGCCATGTCTGAATGAAGCAAGCAGATGCTCACGCTGGGTCCTTACCTGGCAAGGGCTGTCCCAGCTCCGCCTGCACTTTGCCCTTCGCTGCTCCTTCCAGAGGTAAAGAACCTCTGTCCCCTTTGTAGAGTTTCGGTTTAAATGGAGAATCTTTCTCTTTACCTTTTGATCCTTTAGGCCTGCCTGCTTGCTTCTTCTTGGATTTACCATCTCCCTTCACACCCAGCAGCGGATGAACTTCTGTGAAAGAAGAGGGACGTTTGAAAAGTAACTTCAAATCTGTAGTTTCATATAAAACAACACAGCAAACGTACTCGTCTGTCTACTTTGTAAGTCCCTGATGCTGACACCATAACATGAGAGAGGGAAAACTCGTGATTTGCTTTTTAAAATGAGAAAAAGAAACTAGAAATGAAAACAGTAATTTCAGCCAAGCAGAATGAGCCAGTCATTATGATAAACTGAGTTCACCCGCAGTTGTTTTTTTAAAATAGAATCACAAGAATAAATGTACTGGGGTGCTGAGACCAAGGCAAAAGCTCATGAATATGCTTTAGAAGAAACGCACAACACCAAATATTACTGAACACTTATCTCACTTAACAAATGTTCCATGAAGTGATCTCAACCTGGAGGATTGTTTCTCCTTCTTAGGACTGCAGCTAGATGAACATTCCAAGATCCTGGGCAAAGCGCTAGTTAATTCCTAGCTCCAAAACAGTAAAGTGCAAGCAGGAGACCTGCAAGGATTTGCAGGGGAAAATCTCATTTTCCCTTCCCCCATTATTTCATCTTTCCTCCCCTGAAAAATCCAATAGCCTCAATCCTTTTCCTAGTTCCTTCTCTCCTTCCCATCCACTTTATCTGCCCTCCTGTCTTCACCTTTCTTTACCCCTCACTCTTCAGCAGCCTCTACCCAGGAAAACTATGGCTCAGTTGTTCAGTGTTGGGTCAGCTGCATGGTAGGGAACCAGGAGGGACCTTGAGGGACCTCATGTTCCCCTGTTACCCCTTACAACACTATTTCCTTATCATAGAGCTAGAAGGAGTCATACACTCTATTTTATGCTCACAAAAAACAACCACCTGTGACCTGTGAGGTAGGTTATGCTGACGATGTGCAACTGGCCACAAATCACCCAGCTAGCTTCCACAGCAGAGTGTTCATTTGAACCTGGGTCTCCAAGATCAAAGTCTGAAACTCAAACTACTACACCACACTGGCTTTTGTGCGGTGGCTGCTGCTGAATAGAAGCAACAAATCAGGTTTGGGTGAGTTAGGCAAGTTACATAGTCATCCACTGGATGACCAAGGGCCTTGCTGCCCCGCTGCTGTTTCTCAGGTTTGTAGAAACAGCTGTCTCGTCTGTTCATGGCTTCAGCCTTTGGATTTAAGTCCAGGTATTTAGCCATGTTGAGAAATAGATATATTGATAATGAGAACTGAGAAAACTAATTCAGAGGTTTTCATTGGTTAACCAGTATTTCAAACTGTCAGGCTTACTGGCATAAGCTGTTTGTTCCTGTGACCTCATGGCCTGCCATCTCATCCTCTCGACATGTTCCTTTATTAGATTTAAAAGCATCACGGCCACTATAAGCTCTGACAGGCAGAGGTAACTGAGTTCTAACAAGCTACTCCAGTCAGACTGTTTCCAAAACACAGCAGTGTAAGATTAATTAGACCTGCTAGAGTCATACAGGATACTGTTTAGCTGCATTCTTATGCCCATGGTAGCTATACGCTGTGTACTGTGGTAGTACCAGAGTGGTCCTCAGATACTCTTGAAAGTAGCAGCTCCATTGCAGGGAGTTTGAAATGGTAAACTCGCCACCCAACTGTAATAACCCAGTGCACAAGATAGTGAGCACAAATGCTCTACACTACTTGCAGCAGAATAAAATAACAAAATAGGCTGTACCACATCAATTTGAAGGTGGGGAGAGACACAGTTATAATGGCTTTCTGTATAAAAACTACCTGCAGATTTAAAAAATGAGCGTCTCAGGGTGAAAGGATCTACCCTAGCTCTTCACATGGATTAGTTTTCCACATACAGAGAATTAGTAATGTAGAGGAAGTTCAAAAAAATGACTGTTCCCCCATCTCCCAAAATCTGAATTGGTAGGATCCATTCTATCCACTCCAGCACCTCATTTTGCAGCATGCGTAGACCAGGTTTTATGTTTGTGAAAATCTGTGTATGGGATTCATTAAAATCCTACATAAAAATCACTTTTGCATAGCAATTACATTGAGTGAAGGTGTCCCAAACCTAGTATTATTTTACTACAAGGAAAGGTAGGCAGCAGAAATATAGATGGCATATTTATAATACAACCATTTTTAACTGTAAGACTAGCTGTTCCCACAGTATAGCAATAAAGACACTATTATGTTGCTATTTAGAAATCAATCACTCCTCTCCAAAGAAACGTATAGCCATGCTTGGTGAGAACTAGCAGTTGAAGTGCACTGCGGTCACAAGCAACATTTATAAATATCAAACAGAACTAGCACACCTGCCCATTTTTCAGTCACAAAGATGCCACGTGATCCTAGTGTGAGCAAAAGGATGGCAGTTCCCACTCACCATCATTAGGTACTCCCTGGAGTTCTATATTTGTTGTTTTGGGTTTCTTCTTTGGTGGCTGAGGCCCATCAGATATTGACTGCCTCTTCTTTTCAGAGCCTATCCCTTCATCGGGTATAGCAGTCTGTACCGCATCTGGTGGAGGGCCATAGGGGTTTTCTTCTGGGTCTTCCACTTCAGGAGCAATAGGCAAATACAACAAAGCTTTGGAGTCTTCCAGTTCTTCATCGCTGGAAGAGAAGGAATATTTTCTCCCATGAATCACGGGCAATGCGTTCTATAAACTTTCTCCATTAATCTCTTCTTTAGTTCTTACCTCAGTTTGAGAAAGTGTTATCACAACCACAGAAATTAGCCTCAGTGGCACATAGTACAAGGCCATTACTTCCATTATATAGATGGAAATCCAGGCTCACCACCCTGTGTGCATTCACAGAGAGCTAAAGACAATCACAGCTCCCTGATAAATACCCTAATGAATTGTCATTTTTTGTGTTTGATGTGGTCAATGGTTACCCAGCATAAAAATAAACATGCTCTACCAACAACAAAGATGACTGAAAAAGAAACTGGAAGTTTTGTGAAGAAAAGAGACAGCTACAGATTGGAACAACACGGCATATATCTATTAAACCCTCAGATGGAGGGTTTGGAGGAAGAGATACCAAAATACATTAAATAAAAAAGTCTGCGAAGAATAATTTACAAACAATTCAAGAACAATCAGTTCTGAGAAACTAAAAAGAGAGGTAGTATGGAACAGAATTACAGTGAATCCTAAGCAGCTATACCTCTCTAGGTTCATTAACTTAGAAAGGTGAAACTCTGCTAAGGATTGCACTGTCATGGTTTAATCTTCCACAGTATCCCTTGCTATATATTTTGGACCATTGCAAAGGCCTTGTAATTTAGAAAACTCATCTTACAAAAACCAGAAATCAGATACAGAGTACTGGTTTAAGGAGAGAATGCTTACCAGACAGGTATCACAAGGATACAGGTACGTTAGGGCTATAAAATTTAGTGGACAAGACAGATATTTAACATGTTATGATTCAATATGTTTTAAATATGTCCTTAACTAATTGATCACCCTATTGGTAAAAGTTTTTTTTTCACGCAGGTATGTAGAAAATGCATTGGTGACTGGCATCACAAATAGGCATCCCTCCTTTTTCATCACTCAGAAAGGATTGCCTCTTCTAAATACTTGCCTATTATCATGTGTATTCATTATCAGAATGACTACTTATTCACGTGTTAAAGTATGTACAAATCTAGTTAATGAATTGATTAAAAGTCAACCAAAATTTCTTTGCCAGAGTTTAAAAAAACAGTGTAAAGGTATTTTCATGATTAGAAAATGTTTATCCTTTTAACATCTTCCCATCATCACGTTTACCTGCTACAGAAAGCAGCAATGGGATCTACGCTAGTTACATCCACTTCTTCATCCTCCGCTGCATCAGCACCTGACAAGGAGAGAATGTTTAAATCTCAATTTAGGGGGAACAGAAGCATCCCCTTGGCAAGCTAGTGCCTGAACAGTAAACATGAATGAGTTCCAACACGTATAACTAAATGGATAAGGATATCTCCTATCTAGCAGGTCAGAATCTGCATGCTGCAGTTATAACTTCAAGCTATCTGTGCTGTGAGAAAGCCAAATCAGAGATGACACAAGAGATCCCAACATCTTTTTGATTTAAAAAAACAAAAAACAAATTCAGGATACTCCAAATGGGACTGAGTTGCTATTGTAGAACAGGCAACATAGAAATATCTGTCTCCTTCCCCTGCACATTTTAGTAATGGAAAGGTTTATTTTATTCATGTTAATTATCACCAAGACTCAACAGATTGCAGACTATAAAAATAATACCATCTGACATCTGACGAACAATATAAGAAGACCAGGGTTACAGAATTAAAAAAACAGTGCAATGAAGAAACTAAGCTATACCACAGACAATGCAGATGGTGGATTCCAAAGGCAGAAGACAATGCAATCAAATCAAGATACTATCTACAATAAACACTGCAGTAAACTAGTCACATTCCATTATAAAAGTGTCCCCTGAAAGGTTCCACTCTGCTACAGTTCTAGTCTATTTACCCAAACACCCTCCTGAACATTTTTTATTGTGTACTCTACAGAAAGATCGGTACAAGAACCTTCCTGACCTCACGCAGACTAGAGAATGCATGAGAACGGGCACTTGTTCATCTTCTCCAACTGCAGGACGGCACCGTCAGAATATTCTATTCAGACATTCTGCTTCCCCCAGCACCTGTGGCTTGATTCAATCCAGAGTGCGTGTGCACGCACCCCCTCCCCATTTTTATATAATTTTTTGGGAAATCTATTAATTGAGTCCCACATCACAAACTCATTCAGAGAACTCCAACACCTGACTGTTCTGATGTAAAGGGATCCTGAAGTATTACAATTAGGCTGAAAGAGTGTTAGTGGGCCAATGTTACCCAGCATCTTACATAGTAGACTAGGTAGATTCAAACTTAGGTCTCCCATATCCCAGTTTGACAATCTAAGCATTCTCATATGATGTTTAACTGCTGCACGGTTTCACTGTATGATTGAAATGTTGTAATGTGTATTTTATTATGTTCTGAGCAAAAGGAAGGGCACAATACAAACAAATTAATCTGCTCATCTCATACATTACATGATGTGAATTTTCATTTGTGCACACAAACGTCTCTTTTAGATATTTATTTTAGAGATTACCTGTCTGTTCTGGTTCACTCTTATCTTCATCTTCTATGTCAAACTCAGATTCTCGCTCTTCATATTCTACATTTTCGTCCAGCTCCTTAAAATCAGGTGCAAAGGCACTCCAGTTTTCCTAAACCACAAATTCAAAGAGCATTATATGAACTACACAACACCAAGACAGTCATATCCTAGCTCTGCACTGAAGCTCTCCAATCACATGCAAAATCACAGGACTAGCCCTTCTGTGAAATTCTGAATCACAAGACCTGATAAATAAGCAGACCCATTGGCTGTGTTGTATAACTTTGCATTTGAGTTCTCTTTCAAAACCACAAATGTAAAAATACTGAAAAGGATGAAAGAGTCTCATAACTATCCTGCTGGCTATTAGCAGTGCTTTATCTTTAGAAGGATACTGCTGCTTCTGTGAAAAGCTAACTGAAGAGTGCTGATTCAGAATAATAAAAAAGGAAGCCACTCAAAGAAATGGAAAAAAATTTAAATGGTAAGAAAATGTATCAATATTACTACCTACCACTTGATTTTGAGCCCAAATGGATACCACACCACTAGAAATGGAAGCGATGATAGGCCGGACAGGATGCCACTAGAAGATACAGAGTAAATGGAGTGAGGCAGAAGAAACGTGATTTAAAAGTCGATTAAGCTAACTGGTATTAACCAAATTAATCCACTGAGTACAGGTGAAGGAAACACTCACTGCTACATCCAGCAACAGCTCCCCTCTGGTGCCATGAAGGATTTTCACTAGGTTTCCAATGCTCTTCTCCCAGATGTATAAAGCATGCTGACGTGCTGACCCTGCGACAATATATTCCCCATCACCAGAGAAACAGCACTTCTTCCAAGGTGTCCTGCAGATAAAGAAATTCACAGAATCTCAGCTTGTTACATTGTACACTAACGAGAAGTAAGGGTTTCCAGGTAAGGTCTAAAGGTGGCAATTGTCTAAAGATGCTTTAGGTGTAAGTGAAAGCCCAGTATTCTGAAACAACAAAGAGCAATTTACGCAATTTGAATTACTCAACTAGGTTACTAAGATCTATTTTCTTAATCTGCAAACTTGCAGACACTTTTCATAATCTGCCGATAATATCTGCCTTTCTGTTACTTTTTTGCAGACTTGGTGTCAATTTCCTTATGTTACTGGCCAGTATAGAAAAGTATGAGAACAGAAAAAATGGATCAGCAAGGGAAAAGGATGGAGACAAAACAGAGAGAAGAGGCTAGTAACTGTGCTAAGTGGAGAAGTTTCCCCATCAAAGTAATGTCTGAACAGTTTCAGAATTGTCTGCAAGGGTAGGTTTGGAAAGCCAGGAAACCATTTCAACTCTATGATCATTCTGGAGTCCACTCCTTTGGAGTGAAATGTTAGGTTTTGGAGGCAAAAGGCTTATAGGGCTTTTTGGTTTGTTCTTCAAGGTTTGAAAAGTAACAATTTACTTCAGATGACCTACTGAGAGGATTCTATTTTATAGCGAACTTGGAACACAGCAAAGCAAAACATGCCACTCTCACCACAGGTTCTTCCTTCCCTGTTCCTTACCTGTTCACTAAGTCCTGAAGTTTCTGCATTGGCTCTGGCTCTCCATCTCTACCACAAGTCAAGATTTCCCGGCCATCATACACTCTAATTATTCGATCAGCTGTATTTATTAGGAAGCAACTGAGAAATAGAAAAGAGACGTACAATCTTGTAACAATATCATCAAAAGAGCAAACCTGAGACACTTTAATATGTTACATGAGCAACAGAAAACAACAACAACAAAGACTGGAATCAAACATTTTCTTCCTCCAAACAGTAATGCTTCAGGTCATAATACTAACTACTTTTGAAAGACCTTTTCTTTTAAAAAGCTGTTTCCTGCAAAACATTGAGGCTGCTGTTTGAGAAACCTTGAGGACACAGGCCCTTGGATTTCTGATAGGGTATGTAAGTCTCCTTATCTCTCACCATTATAATAAAGTCATTTCTCAAATCAGTTAGGCTTAAGACATTAATGTTCCACTCTGCATTGTTCCAAGAACTTAGTGGTTTTCTAAGCTCTTGTGCAAACAACAGATATTAAAATTCATAATCCTTTTCTGAAGAGTCTGAATACTGCACCTGACTTAAATCAACAAATGTGGTGCAAGAGTAACATTCCAGCACAATCCTAACATAAACACATTCTATTCCAAGGACCAAAAGCAGAATGGTAATTTTAAAACAAATCCCATCTGTAAAAATAAGCAGTTAGTAATTCCAGGGACCACAACTATTTGTGTTCTAATTGCCTTCAATGCCAATCAAGGAATCAAAAGAATTGGGAAAACTCACTGAAAAGGAGGGAAAAATTATATTTCTGCTCTCAATGTTCTTCAACTCACCTTCCTTTCCGAGCAAATTCAATGGATTTAATAGCTGTTGTGTTGCTTGTGCCTGTCGTTACTCTGAAAGACGCAACAAGATCCTGGGTGTCTGTCTTCAACACCAAAATCTAAAGTGAAAGAAAGAAAGAAAGAAAGAAAGAAAGAAAGAAAGAAAGAAAGAAAGAAAGAAAGAAAGAAAGAAAGAAAGAAAGAAAGAAAGAAAGAAAGAAAGAAAGAAATCAAAATCCTGTGCTGAGAATTGGTGAGGAAAAGCACTGAAAGGCTGTACAGATGTCAAATGTGTCACTGCCAATAATTTATGAGACACTGAACTAGGGACATAACCAACTCTATCTCCACTTGTCCCTCTCTCACATCTATTAAAAATGCTTAGTGATGACACTGAGAATTTGTAAAGTCTGACTCAAGCAGATATGAAACTAGAAGAGAAAGGAAATGGTTTTTAAAATATCTCAGTTTCTGTGCAATTAACTTCATGCATTCATACACGAAATTATATTTCCCCAACATCGCATGTTGACCTTTTTCATATCACTGAACACCTGCCCTATATCGTTTGTTTGTTTAATTTAGGATATTTCTACCCCACCTCTTTAGAATCCAGCTCAAGGAAGCTTAAAATCACCACAGTATAAAAAGCAAGCTGTTAGACTAAGCAACATAAAAACTACCCATAAAAGAAACAGACCATTAAAAAGCTGGTAAGATAAACCCTCTAAGTAAAAGCCTGGGCAAAAAGATGAGTTTCAGCCTGGTTCCTAAAAGACAGTAAGTAAGCACCAAGTGAGTCTCAAAGGGAAGAGTGTCCCACAGGTGGGGTGCCACCACAGAAAACACCTAGTCCTTCGTCATCCCCCTCCTCACCTCTGAAGGCAGGACACCCAGAGAAGTAACTGAAAGAGAGATCATAACTGATGGACTGGACAGTCTGGAAGGAAACAGTCCTGAATTGCTATGGACACCATTTTATTTTCTGAATTTTCTCAAAGAATATTTTAGATCTTGTGTACCCATTTTTCTATAGACTAGCAGAAAAGCCCATTTTAAATTAAAATAAAATGGGTTCTAGATATGAGGTGGGGGAGGGCCGGCAGGGGACTGATCAGGCTGGTGGGAGGCTGCTGTTTTTCCTTCCTTCCTGCCCGCCTTCTCCCCTGCCCTGTTGCTTCTCTCTCTCCCCTGCCCAACTTACCTTTGCCTTCTGCTGCTGGGTAAGTCTTTGCCTTGGTCTTTGAGGTAGGGGGAGGGTGAAAGAATGGGGAGGGAGGTGGGGCGCCCATGCCCCACCAGGCCGGCTTGGTCTTGGGGGGGGGAGGGAGAGGGTATGTTGGGCAGTGGGGAGGTTTGGGATGGGTCAGAGGGGCAGCTTGCTGTTTAGGAGGAGGGTGGAATGGAGTGGCTTAGGGTGGGGGAAGGGTGAAATTGTGAGACTTGGGGCGGGGGAGGGTGGAATAGGGATGCTTCGGAGGGGATGGATGGAATGGGGAAGCCTGGGCTGGGCTGGGCTGGGCTAGGAGAGGGTGGGCAAGTGAGTGGGGAAGCTTGAGCTGGGCCGGCGAGGCAGCTGACAGCAGCCCAGCACTAACCTGCTGGCCCAGCTTTGGGCGCTGGGAAGGTAGTTGAAATGTAAGGGACTCAAGTCTAATAGGTGTGCAGGACTGACTTCTGTGTGCCCATTGGTTGGAAGTGAGTCACTGATTCATTCCAACTTTTACTCAATTATGTATTAGGTTTTCTCTGAAGTTGGAAGGGATTTTGTTAGAATCATATTATCTAGGATCAATCCAGATGCTGAGAATAGTAAATCAATGTTTCGAGCATTTCAGAGCAGAAAAATCTTCAATGTATTGTCGAAGGCTTTCACAGCCAGAATTACTGGGGTGCTGTGTGGTTTCCGGGCTGTATGGCCGTGTTCTAGCAGCATTCTCTCCTGAGAATGCTGCTAGAACATATTCTCTAACTTCAAATGCTTCCATAATCTTCCTTTTTATCCATTTAAAAGCAATACGTGCATGCTTCTTTGTAAGCTTATACAACCAAGGAAATCCTTTGCACCTAACTTGGCCTAGGTACAAAGCTGGATCCTGCAGAAACCATCCACACGTATAAGGGGCAAAATGTAGCAGCCACTTCAATCCACCCTTATGCTGCTCCTGCCCCCACCCAGTCCTGAGAGATCAGCATCTTAGGTGGAGGTATTTCAGGATACAGCAGGAAGGGAAAGGAAGGAAAATCTCGCTTTCCTGTGCAGGTTTTACACAGGACCAAACCCAGACTGTGGAACCTGTTCCCATTTTATTTTATTTTTTTCATGCTTTAATAAAGAATTAATAAAGAATTACCGCTATGAAGCAGTAGCTGCAAGTGCAACTGCCAAAACTGGCACAGTGCAATTCCATGGGAAATGGCAGCATACAGGTCTGCTGAACCAAAGCAAGTCGATCACTGCAGTTGTTGAAGGGTCCTTGAGATTCTGCTACCACATGCACGTGCACACACACTTTATAGACTTGATAAGCTTACTGCAATCTTATTACTTGCACAGTGTAGTGCTGACCTCTTCACAATCTTCTTATTACTTGCACATTCACCAAGTGATACAGGATGAATAATGTAATATTTGAAACTTATTTATATGTCTGTAGACCTTATGTGGATGTGAACCAGGGAGGTGCAGCTAACTGTAGGCTCCTGCTGTGTGTACACAATATACCCTGCACGTCTATGGACATATAATTTTATCTTCAAACAACAGGATGCTCACTCACCTTGTGACGTGTGGTGAACACACTAATAATAGGTCTTCTATACAAAGGGTTATGCAACCTCAAGTAAGAGCATTTTTAGAACTGATGCAATCTCAATTGGTCTCAATTGAATCCCCACTCCATTAAGTAAATCTGATCAAAATCATCACACTACTGTAATGATTATCAAATGAATACAATGGAGAACAAAGAACACTATAAGATCTGTAATATAATGTTACTGATTCACCCAGGGAAAGCAAAGCATTTGTTTTTAAAAGGTTTGTAACACTGTAACAGCTGACCCTAGACATGTTTACTCTGAAACATCTATGTATGAAAGTATCGCTAGAACTGCAGCCTAAAATTTAGTTTAGAAATGATTATAGAAGTAGTAATTTGAAGGAGGGCACCTGCAAGAATCTCATGGTGAAATTCACGCACTACTACCAGGAAGGAAAGAGTAGGGCAGCTGGGAGAAGTAGGCGCTGAGTGCTGGCAGTGTTTGGGCTGGGAGAGAGCCCAGGATCCACAGGTGCCACCGTAGCCCAAATACTGCCAGTACTCCAAGATTAATGGAGGAACAGCATGTGCAGTGGTTAGAGCATTGAACCATGCTCTGGGAGACCCAGGTCTGTCATGGAAACTTGCTGACTGACCTTGAGCCTGTCACATTGTCTCAGCCTAACCTCCCTCACAGAGCTGTCATGAGGATAACATGAAAAAGAGGAGAATGTTATAAGTCACTTTGAATTTTTATTTGGCAGCAAAGTGGGGTCTAAGTTAAGTAAATTAATCTGTAATACTGGATGGGGTGGCTGCCATAGACATCCAGCCCCCCTCCTAGCCTGCTAGCACTCAGCAACTGCTCTTTCCAGCCACCCTTTTCCTTACCTTCCCACAGCTAGGAGGAGGAAGCAGTGAATAGGAGTAGCTGGATGAAGGTGAAGACTGTGGTGGCAGCTAAAGCCCCACTGATATTCTACACTGGACTTTCCTGGCTTTCCTCCTCTTTCCCTCCAAGGTAAGAAGGAAGGTGAGGATGTGGCAGGAGGGTGAGGTTGGGGGAGACTGAGGGAAGCAAATAGTCAACAGCCGCCCAAACTCTGCCAGCTCTCCCTTTCCCTGATTGCTTCTGTCTTTTCCCTTAAGTCAGGATTCTGTCCTCAATTCCAAAAATTGCTGTTAAGCATTCATGATGATTCTTTTTAATTTCAGGATTTTTAAATCCCTTCCATTTTCCCCCAGTGTTTAGATTTTTCTGTAAACCTGAGTTTTTCCTCAAGTTCACAGAAAAATCTCTCTCCTTGGTGTAAATTTCTAATTTCTGGATTTAACAACCCACATCTAGGACAATATTAGTTATAATATATATAATGGCCCTATTAAAATATAGTTTTTAAAGAGAAATCATAAATATGTCAGCTACATAGACCACCCACTAAAGACAAACTCAGTCACGTCTTACCTTCCCTTTGGCATTCCCTGTATAAATATATTCCCCACGCCGGTCAAAAGAAGCCACTACATTTAGATCAGAATCATCATCCACTGGAAGAATGACGTGTTTTGAGTCAGATAATGTTAGCATGACTGGGGCAGACTTCATGGGACATACCAATACTTTGTTCCTATAAAAACAGAATTCAGAAGAAACAAAGAAAATCTTGAATACTGTGCTTTTCTTACGTGGTCTCCATAATATTCAGAATAATAAAATACCCTATTGCATTCTGGGTTAGGATTAGACAATGGATTGGTGCAAAAGCCAACATACAAAGATCTCTATTCTTTCCCATTAAACATTTTGACTATCTTTTGCTTAACAATAAGATCTGATGCTTGTTTACCAAAAAACACAGCCTGGAATGGAGTACAGGGATTGGATGAAAAAGGAACCTGTATGTGCTCGGACAGTGGACAATGAAATATCAGAAGAGGGGCAGATTTTCATCCAAACATATACAGGCAACAGAGTTCAGCTTTTCTTCAAATATCTACATCTTGAATTGTTTCAAATTCAGCCTGCTTAGTTTCTTTCACTTCTCAAACCCTGTTTTATAACTGACCCTGGGTGCTAAATTACTGAAATTTAAATCTTAGCATCATCCTATCGATTAAAGTCAACTCAATTCTAATTATTTCTCTGGTAGCTAAATAAAAGCTAAATAGCATTAGCAAAAACACAGGAGTCCAAAAGTTCACTAGAAGTCTTTTCAGAAGGCTGAAATGACATCACTGAACAGCACTCTGCATATAATCATAGGATAGTTGCTGGTTTATCACATTACTCTTCTGTATTTTCCTCCCTCACCCCCACCCCCACCCCATTCCACAGGAAAACGAGCTAATTCAAACTGTAACATTCAGTCTAAAATGCACAATAAAAACCTGCATTGGATAATACCAGCTCTAAAATGATACTGTAATACTCAAAAAACCATTCAGATGTCCAAAACTGCTGTAAGAATTGTTTTGGTCAATATTACTCACTGATCTCGGGGGTGGTACTGGACCTTCAGGATAGGAGATGGAAACCGAAACCTCTGGTCACAATCACCAGTCAGTACATCCCACTGAGATACCATATTATCAGTTGATGCACTCACCAATTTGTGGCCATCCCGACTCCAACTAAAAAAGAAAGGTCAAGCAGAGAGTTCACTTTTGCAATACACTCATAAAGCTCCCCACACATAACTATTTTAAATGGTCAGAGCTCCCATTAAAATGTCAGGATGCAGATTTCTACAGCTCCAATCCTGTATACATAGAAGAATACCCTGTTTCCCACCCGAGTTTCAGATCATAGTTGGGGAATGGACATAATGGAACAGCACACAACAAACAAATACAACAAATACAAAACCTTTAATGGCATATAAAGAGTGGTAAAATACAGATTATGTTAAAACCAATTGACTAAAATTTACACAAAGGTTTCACTCTTGATCCAAGTGCCTTTGTTAAAAACCTGGCAACTGATTCAGTAGTGTGGGGATGATGGTCACTAAGCAGGTGTGAAACTATTTCCTTGTCTGATCTCACTGAAAATTTCTTCAAGATGCCCTCGAGAAAAAGCAACCGATAGACTGCCAAATCTTTGCAATGAAGGAGCACGTGTTCAGTTGTTTCGGGTAGGCCCGCTGCACAGGAACAAGTCCTGTTCTCCTGTGGGATGCCATGATATCTGCCTCTTGTTTGGGCAGTCGGTAACACATTTAGCCGAGCAAGCATAAAATATCTGCGGAGATGTGGATTGATTAAATTACTCATATATTTAGCCATAAAACCCGGCAATGGTGGTGAAATGCCATAAAATGTGGGAGAACAAGTTCTGCAGGCTCCAGCTGTGAGAAGCTGCCCTTCAATGTCAAGAGTACGTTGTTTCAAAACTCCGAAAGCCTGTCTTTCGTCCATCAGTAGGATGGAACAGCACACTTTAATGCACATCAAGTGAAACGATCTCAGGCAGCAGTGAAAGATCTTCCTCACCCGGACAGCATATGCCAATCAGACTGGATACCTAGCTAGTGGGACCAATGGCTTAACTCAATATAACACAGTGCATTTTTGCCCATAGACAGGCATGCTAAGTATAAATTATAATCAATCTGTGTTCCTTACCATAATGAACAGACTGGATGGATATGGGCGCTTATGATTTTAGCAATGCCTCTAGTCAAGAAGTCCCAGATGACAATTCGGCCATCATTACATCCCACTGCTAGAAGAGTACCCCACCTGTTAAAAGTACAGGTGAGGGCCATACTAATACAGTCCAGTGTTCCATCAGCTTCCTGAAAACAAAGGAAGATATAGGAAGAATTGCTGAATGACCAGTTCAGTTCATCCCTGCGAAATGTTTTAAATAAAGCACAAACAGCACACATAAACTCAAGGTACAATGTTTACAGAATATAAGATATATAAAATACAATTACCTCTGGATAGTTCTGCCCGAAGGATTCTGTAAATAAAAGCAGAAACAAAAAAAATGAATAGTTGTACAATGTCACTTTCTTTGTGCCACAAAATATCTCAATAACAAAGCCTGATTCGAAGTGAAAAAGTATATGCACATACTGCATATGGAGGGGGGGAGGGGAACTCCAGAGTGTGAAGAAAAATCTAACAATATGCAGTCAATATTCTCAACTGGCATGATGGCAGAAAAATATATATAGGTAACTAACAAAATATTGATTAGAATTTCCTGAACAGCACAATGTAGGAAAAACAGAAACAAAGTCACAGCAAAACTCATTAGAAGTAATACTGCAAATCCCAAAACATTACTAAGACCAGCTTTCTCCTTGAGAACCACATCCATGTCACCTCTGTGTAACAGGGTCATGGACATCAGAAAGGGAGGACCATAATTAGTGGTACAGTTATCTTCTGTATATGCAGAATGTCCTAAAGGGTAACATAGCAGGCAATGTGAAAAATTTCTACCCAAGGCCATGGACAGCTGCTGTCGGAGTAGACCAGGGGTCATGAGTAGACCAATTGGCCATGCTGGTAGGGGCTGATGGGAATTGTAGTTCCTGAACATCTGGAGAGCCGCAGGTTCCCTACCCCTGGAGTAGACAATACTGACCTTGACTGACCAATGGCCTGACCCTGTATAAGACAGCTCCATGTGTTCAAGGGTTCTTTCCTCTCCCAACATACATGATCTTTGGCCTCCATCCTGCAAGGGCATTAGTGTTTGCCACACTAAGATACTTCCACTAAATTGAAGGGACGCTATTTCTAATCTGAATGACATGGGAAGTTAGATAGGTGACCATATGAAATAGTGCCTCCACTATATCCAGTGTGGGCCTCTGAAACACACTTGATTATTTGGGGAAAGACTTAAGGTCTTGCTTAAAAGAGTTTACTCATCTATTTATGGTTTGGTTTTTGTTTTGTTTGTTTTTTTACCATACCTTTCCTTTGAGGCATCTTATAATCAAATAAAGGATAAGAATAGGCAACAGTGTTTTTAGGATACGGGCATTAATTAACCTGTATTTCACGAAGTATTATGATTACCATTTTTATTTATTGAAAGCAATCTAAATCTTGTACATAGAAAAAGGTAGCAAAAATGAAAAGAAAAATACAGCCACCCCCACCCCAGGGAGAACTGGGAGACTACACCTGAAACTATATGGCCATGCTCCTAGCAGTAAGACTCACTGAATAACATGGGACTTACTTTGGAGCAGCCCTGCTTATGAATGCTAAGTTTTGGTCACATTCAGGAACCAATCAGTTGGCATATCTGAAAGAGACTTCCTGCTATGTCAAACAGGGTAGGCTTTGCGATTTTTTGCTATATACAGATCACTTGCTAAGGGTGCTCACAGCCGGTTGCTCAGTAAGCATCTTACCACCTTACAAACTGATATGTGACTGGCTGTTGTGGGCTTTCCGGGCTGTGCGGCTGTGGTGTGGTAGATCACAGTGGACAGTGTGTAGCACACTTCTCTCTATGATACACCTCTGAAGATGCCAGCCACAGATGCAGGCGAAACGTTAGGAACAAAATCTACCAGACCATGGCTACGCAGCCTGTAAAGCCCACAACAACCAGTTGAGTCCGGCCGTGAAAGCCTTTGATAATACATAGATATGTGACTATTCAGAAGATGGATGGTCTTTCCTTTTGCATGCAAAGGTTCTAGGTAATTTTACTCCTCCCAGCAGTAAGAGTAAAATACATTTAGCTTCTGAATACTATAAGACTGCAAGGTGGCCATGGCAAAAAGGCTAAAGATGTCAAGTCTATTTAACCCAACCAAAGAGCGGGGAGAATTGCTATGGCCCTTGGCCATGGTTGCCAATCCTTGGTAGCCGCTGAAGAAGTTGAACAGGTTGCAGAGGCCCACAATTTGCATCCCAGGACCCCACAGGATACTAAAAGCATCGCTTCCGTGTGAATCATGATGGCTGTAGGCGACCCTCCAAAGAGGAACTTTGCAGAGGAGCCCCTCCGGCTCCTCTAAAAGAGGACGAGTGTCACCACTCTAGGACATCTCCCCGGCTACGCCTCCTCCCGTGTTGGCTTCGCACGCCCACCACCTGCCACCTCTCCCGCCAACCCTGACCACCACCACCACCGCCCACGAGCCCCCCACTCTGCTAAGCACTGAGATGCCAGCCCTGAAGCGGCACAAACTAACGCACCGAGCAGCTCCAGGTTCATCTTGGTCACTCTCTCTGCGGAGGCAAGCACCAAGGACCACTCTGGCGAACAGAGGGTGGTGAGAAACGAGGAAATTGCCAGCTATTTCATCAGGCACCGCATTCGTTACCCCTTTGGTGTTAGGACCTCTGGGTCCTTGATTGCGGTCCCGCTCCTCAACCAAGGACCCACGGGTCCTCACGTCAAAGGGGTAGCAAGCGCTCTGCCTGATGAAATATCTGGCATTTTCCTTATTTCTCACCAGCCTCTGTTCGCCAGAGTGGTCCGTGCCCTCGCAGTTTCCGAAAGAAAATCCAGGAAGCTTTCTGAGTCACGGTAAAAACAGGCAGCGCTATAGATACCCTTTCCTCTCCCTGCCCTGATTAAAGATCGGCGAGTTGAAACAAGGACATGTGCGAGGAACGTTCCGGGATAGATGGTGGCTGTGGGGTAAAGGAGTTGTTGGGCAGACACGAAAATGGTTTGAGAGGGATAGTCACAGTAGCAACGAAGAAGACAGTAAGAAGGGGAAAGTACTGCATGAAGGGACCCACTGCGTGATATTACGACGGACCCAGGACACTGGAATTGCCGTTTCTAGAGCTACAAAGCCCTGTTTTCCCTGAGATCAGCCTTTTGTTTGTGTTCAGTGCCGTCAAGTCGCTTCCTGCTCTTGGCAATCGTATGAATGTATCCCTATTCTCCAAAACGACTGATCATTAACATCCTTACGTCTTTCAAACTGAGGGCTGTGATTTTAATCCATCCCAGCTAGAAGTACAAAGCGTCACATATACTGACCATCTCATTGTCATTTGTTGTCCCGTTTGGCATCATTCGTACACTCACAAAGCCAGTGGAGATAGACTTAAACCACTTCAGGAAGGTGCTTGAACTCAGGTTTGGCAAGGTTCTGTTGTGGAGAGAGGATATTGAGGAGGATATTGATTGAGGATGTTGAGGAGAAAGGATTTGAGAGAAAGCCACCAATCATGCGTCTGTAGCACTTGTATCCGTTGCTGCTGCAAGGATGGCGGACTCAAAATAACTTCAATTTCCGTTTGATTGTTCGTTTTCTCTTTTTATTCTTTTTCTCCTTTTTAAATAAGAATTGATTCATTTATTAGTATTATCATTTGTTTCTGTACTTGAGATTTTGTTTACTTGACAGTGTATTTTAAAGTTTCTCTTTCTTAAATAAATATTTTTTTTAAAAAAGAGGACAATGTTGTTCATTCCCGAAGAGTACAATAAGTGTGGGTGGGGTGTGAGGAAGTGAGGGGTGGCATGCAAGGGAAGGGAGGGGAGGGGGCCAGCATCTGGGCATGACCAACCCACCCTAGCAGAGTGGAGGGGAGGGGTGGCAGCATCTGGAAATAGCCCACCCACCCTAGCGGGGGGAGGGGAAGGAGATGTGGTATGCAAGGGAGGGGAGAGAGTAAGGGGTGGCTTGCAAGGGAAAGGAGGGAAGGGGGCTGGCATCTGAACATGGTCCACCCACCCTAGTGGAGGGAGAGGAGGAGGAGAGGTGGCATGCAAGGGAGAGGAGGGAGGGGGTCCGGCATCTGGACATGGCCCACCCACCCTAGTGGAGGGAGGGGGAAGGAGGGAGGGGAGGGAAGGGGCAACAAGAAACAAGATAGCACCTGTCAGAAGAGGCTGTGCTTGCAGGGAGGGAGTGAGAGAGGGGAGGGGATGGAAGCCCTTCCTAGAGTACTCTAAAGCAAATTGTGTAACCCTGTAGCCGAATGTATTTTTTGACTGCCTTGATGCAAGGGACGAGAATGAGATCAGCTAAGCTAATCAGGCTGGTTTATTTTGTTGGTGAATTATTTATGTTTCTTATAGTTCGCCTTTCTTGCTGAGACTCAAGGCAGGTTACATTGTGTACATTACTACAATCCACAGGATTAGGAGACATGTAATAAGCTATGTAACTAGGATTACAGAAATCTGAAACTAATATTAAATATGGCACATCAGCCCTGATTAGTATTTAAATGGGATGCCACCAAAGAAGTCCAGAATCATGAAGCAGAGAGCAAGCAATACCGTGTTTCCCCAAAAATAAGACAGCGTCTTATATTAATTTTTGCTCCCAAAGATGTGCTATGTCTTATTTTCAGGGGATGTCTTATTTTTCTGAGTTCTGTTCGTTGGACATGCTTCCAAACAATGTCTTACTTTTGAGGGATGCCTTATATTTCACACTGTAGCAAAACCTCTACTACGTCTTATTTTCCGGGAATGTCTTATATTCGGGGAAACAGGGTAGCAAATCACCTTTGCACTTTTCTTGCCTTGAAAATCCAAGGGGTTGCTATAATCTGTTGCAATTTGATGACACTTTCCCCCACCAATAGTACAATTCTTACGCAACTGGAATTTCTGTCAGCGATTTGTCGAGTATATTATCTGGGGCTGAGCCAGATTTATCAGGGGCCTAGCACCTTAATCTTTCTGACATTCCCAAACTCATCACATTACTATACTTGTATTGGTGATTATTCATTTTCCTTATGAACTGGTGTGTCCTCAGGATATTCCATGAGATGAGCAAGAAATTTGTCTGTGCAAATCACCCTTTGGCTTTTAAAATTGGCTTTCAAACAATTTGGAGGCAATAAAATGTATGCCAAAAATAACATTAAAATATTTAAAATAAATGTAATAAATATATTGAGCATAAAGACTGAAATGCTATTTGTAAACAAGTTTCAGAGAACTAAGAAGACTGTTGTCAAGCTTCCCCTCTCAGTAAATTGTTTAGGGCTTCCGTTTGGGGAGCAGCAAGAAAATGCAAGATTTAGGTTACTCTTACCTAACATATTTAACATACATCATGATGTATTTTTTTCATGATGTTACTTCAAGGTACAGACTCCAGTCTTTAAAATAAGATCTAATTGGCAAGCTCACTGTTGAGATGAGTGGGATGAGAGGCAAATGTGTTGGAGATTGGGGTTAAAGATTACTGACCAAGTAACCTTTGATTCATGAAAACTATCTGACCAGGTAACCTTTGATTCATGAAAACTAATATTCTGGAAATTTTTGTTGGTCTCTAACGTTCTAGTTACAGGACACAAATTTTATTTCTGGCTGTGCGAGAGGCGGAGCGAGGGGGAACTGCGCCTGGGGCGCGTGTGCGCCCTGTGCCCCTGCACCATCCGCCTCCACTCCGGAACACCACACCACGCCCCCTCTGCAGGCTGGCCACGCTCCCTCCGCTGCTTTGCCTGGGGCATCGCGTCCCACCTGGCCCCACTGTGCTGTGCAGTTCCCTGAAAATAAGATAATTCACTTGTTTTTGCATAGTCCTGCAGGACCAGGGAGTTGAAAAAGTATATAGCATATTGATTATATAAAATAAAGGATCAACTTCTTGAATTCCTGCCCTGTGTCATTCCCTCAGGATCATTTTATACTTTATACAAATGTAATCACAATTCATACTGGTTGCCACTGCGTATACAGGAACTGCCTATGGAACAAATCAGTAATTGAACACTAGTACAACTAGCTGCTTCTCACTGTATCAGAGGGTTTTTTTTGTTGACTTAAGGAAATGGTGCAAATCCTATCAGAATAGCTTATGCTAATTAAGAAGATTATTTGTGTTATTTGATTTGTATATTCAATGGCCATTGTGTGGTCAAAGTACTAACATCTAGCGAAGCTATAGCAATGCAGTTGACTTTTGCCTAGTCCAACAGCTGATCAGAAAAGCTGCAAAAGTTGCATATTGATTATGTTTCTATAGTCTGAAAACGGAATGGGTTCTGAGCAGCAAATGAAACCAAAACTGGGGAGAACAAGCTAATTTTAATGCCTCACTAACCAAGTTGCTTTTACAGCTTACCTATAGAATGTTTACTTAAGAAACTCCAGCTGTTTAACCACTATTTACAGTATATTTATACAAGCACTACTAGAATTCTGTCTCCTTTGGCTCTCAGTTAATTCAGTTGGCCTGCTGTGGGCATAGGAATCTGATCTTTCAAGGAATGGATTATCCCAACTTGAACTACTGACCCCTCACATATTTGAGTATTTCATTTCTGCTTCGAGTGTAAGCACACTTCTGCTTACATGGGAATCTCAACCCACGCTGGTTACATTTTAGTGACCGTAGCAGTTGAGTACTGTGCAGAACAAAGACAAGCTTCCTGCCTAGAAGATTTAAACAAATGCTATGAATTACTGGCAGTCCCTCAGTAATGCCAACAATACACCCGCGATAATAATCTAATTAATTCAAATTAATGTTACTGTTGAAAAGAAAATGAATACCTCAATGCCCTTCGACTTATGACAGTGATGCCCCAAATACTTTTTTGCAAACAAAATGCACCTTCAGCTACACTTCAAAAAAAGTTTGCTGTAATTATACTTAAATATGTGCTATTACACCACAAAGTAATGCAGCCTACTGAAGAGGTTATTTAACCACCTCCTTCAGTTTCTCCATCAGCTTTCTCACTCTGGATTGACCCTTGCCTGTGTATGTTGGGTTGGGCTGTAGGTTATTGCAGAGGGCCTTGGCTAGAAGATTAATTACTCCCTCACCACACCACCCTCAAATTCCCCCAATTTTTAAATATTCCTCACTACGGGCAATTTAGGGTAGAATTAAGTCTTGAAAAGGGGAGAACTTTAAAATAAATAATATAAAAGGAATTGAGATCCCCCACAGACATACACAACAAACTGTTTTAAGTCAAACTTGAGCAGGTAGCTACTAGGGGATGATCAATCGCTCTCCAAACAATCAAAATAGTTCTCCACCCCTCCTCCAATGGTGCTATCACTTTCTTATCATTCCCTATAAAAAGGTACCATAGCATCTTCTCTCCTTTCTTTTATGTAGAGAATGCAGCACACACATGTATCTTTGTTCTGAATGGAAAACAGCACCAGCACACTTTCTCATCCATTCCTTCTTGGTGTACACACCTGCACCCTAGCTGATGGGAAGGGAGTTTGCTATTGACTCATCATCTCTTCTTGGGAAAACTAAGGTGACTGTCTGTTTTTCTTCTGCAGGACAGGTTAGAATTTGGGTGGTGGTATTCTTTGCAGAAGCAACAAAGGAAACATTTTCCTGTGTGAACATTACAGACCAACTTTAGAACACTTTAATTTTTTTGTATAAGATGAGTTTGTGACTGGTAGTTCTCAAGGCTGTTAGACAAAAAATTAGCTCACAAGTACAAAGTTTGCTGCCTACGGTACTTTGTACCAATGTACCTGGTTGGTACATGTGCTAGTTGCTTAAAGACCACTTTGGTCTAAGCTTAAAGCTGAATTTCTAATAATGAAATACTGTCACGCCTAGGGTAACGGAGAATTTTTCTACTCTGGAACTCTTATTGCCAAAGGAGTTTTGTTCAAATGATGTCTATCTCCTTGTGGTAGAGTTAGAAGTAAGTTTTAATTCACATTTTGGGTATACAGCCTCATAAGTTTTATTCAGAGATTCATTAGGCCTTCTCTTGTTATAAGGGAATCTCATGCAGGCGCTTTTAGAATGAATAATTATGGCTTCTCCATGTTTTTTTTCCAGCATCCATGATTACAAGTAAGGGTTAACATGCTCTTTCAGAGGTCAGCCACTTATATTTCAACTTACTGCAATTCTGTTATGACCTGCTGACATGAACTTCGGCATAACCCTGTAACCATCAAGGTTAGAATATAAAATCAACTCAAATATCTTACCAGCACAAAAATAGGTTGGTTTGGTGCTCACTTACACATATTTGTCAGTTGCTTTATAATGAGATTCTCATAGATGACCCCCCCCCCCACCACCACCACCACACTGCCGAGCCAGAAGAAAAGCTGTAGCTTATTCAGCACCTTTACAGCTATCTTTTGGACTGCAGAATGCCCATTTAACAGGTGCTTTCTCTCTCCCTTCAGGTAGGTCCAATGGGTGTCCCACATTAAGAACAGTGGAAAGTCCTGTTGCTTTTATTGGAAGAACAAAAGACAAAAAATCATAAAACATCAATGCAATCTTTATTATACAGCACAGCACTTGTGTATTCTGTCTACTAGAACAGACTTTCGTTATGGCACTAAATGAAGTCCTGACCCATAGTCACGTCTTTTAAAATACATTTAATGGTAGGGAGGGGATAAGCAGTTGAAAGGAAATTAGTATTACAGAATACAAGAGAAGTAGTTCTTAATCGTTTTGTTTTTTTCAGGTTATTGCACTTTTCCTATACAGTTTGGTAAGTATGACTCTAATATACATCAGGTTTTTTTTAAAAAAAATTAAAAAGTAGTACAAAATCTACAGGCATTACAATGGAACTGTACAACTGTTTTATCATGTTTCTCTCTTCCTCAATAGCCAAAATGTTAACAGTTGACCATCAGATTAACAGAACCAAGCAAGTAGGAGGAAATGTTAAAAGTTTAAGAAATGCAGTGCTATTTACCCCCCCCCCCCCAAAAAAAAACCCAGGAGTTTCAAATGCAGGTGTGCTCTCAATCTCATCTTCGAGACAAAAAAAATCATAGTATTCAAAAGAGAAAGGGATAACTTCCAGCTAGGCCTGTACAGACAGAACTTATGTACATCTCTTAAAAGGAAAAAGGAGTGTGGCAAAGAGCCATGTTAAATAAGGCTGCAAAGTTGCTGCCCCTTCTTTTAAAGTTTGTCACCCAGTAAGAGCCAACATTCAAGTGTGCCCCCTCCCCCGCAAAATAAACCACCGCCGGGGAGGGAGGAGCAAGAAAAACTAACATAACAAAAGTGCTATAAAAAGATAAATATACAATAGCTTGCTTTTCAATTAGACAAGCTTGAAAAACTTGCATTGTAGAGTCAGTAAACCCTCCTAAGCAGTTAAGATGGATAAAAATATTGTCAGTGGCCCACCATCTTGTTCACTAGACAGTGACATGATGGGCAACAGCAAGCCAAGGGTAGTCCTCCAGCAGTGCAGTCTCATGTTGCAGTCAAGCCATGCTTTAGTTCAAGCAACTCCTATGTAGTGTTTGTTCAGAGCCTAAAAGGATACACCTTCCAAAGCAGAAACCAAAGTATTCAGGTTAACAGGTCAGCTTTGAACAGCTTCAAACTATCAGCTACTAGCACCAATATGGCTGCTTTGATCCCTCTCCGCTCTCCATTTTTCAGGTATGCTTGTTTTGTAAACTAGGTTGATTACTCAGGATTCCAGCTCACTGGGGAAACTGTCTTCTGGAGCACCTCCATTAGCCATCAACTTTGTGGCAACATGTAAACCTTGCATAAGTTCAGTAAACAATTTTCTTCTGAGTTCTAGAAAGAAGCGGATGGTGGAGACTAGATTCTCATAAACTGAGAGTTTGGGAGTGTGGTTGAAAAAAAGAGGTAATTTGCAGTACCTGCACAACATATCAAGCTATACACAGATACAATGGCTTTCAAAAAGACCTACTGCTATGCCTTTGACAGATCCAATCCAATTAATACTATTGTAAAGACACTTGGAATATGACAGAAGTAACTGTTGTTCTGTGCTTATCACTGGCTCATTTTACAATCAGGAGACAGCCATTTTTCCTATCATTCCTAGTAGACATACCTTAGTTACCCCTATAGCTAGCTGCAGCTGTGAAAACATTTAGTGTCCATTTTCATTACAAGCTTTAACATAAAAATAAGTCTGTAACACTACCAATAGAGATGAGGCTATAAGTTTTAACAAAACTCTGTGTCCTACTGTGGGGCAAAGCAGGGGTTGTGAAATCTACTCCAAAATGAAACATATGCCTTAAGTTGGATGTACATTGTGAAGGGGAGGGTGAGAGGCCAGTTTTGTACATATAAAGAAACACAGCCCCAGTGAAACCAAGAAACAGTATTCTGAGTCAGTATTTTAAAAGGCACGGGGTAAAGAATAAAGAAGTTGCTGCTTGGAAAAAGCTATACAAGGCATTTTCAAATACAGTTTATTTCATGTTATTTCACATAAACTATTTCTATGCTTTCAAAAATACTGACCTAGGCCCTCCTAATTCTAACAAGGGTACTAGTTCCTGCAACAGAAAAAAATGAATATGATAAAGAGTAATACTGTTATGTGATGGGAACAGTGGCCCAGACAGACATGACAGTGCCATTCCTATTTGAGAACAGATGTGCTTTTCTGTGGCTGGCAACTGTTCAAGTTGCTAGATGCTACAGTTTGTGGATGGAAGTACCTATATGGTTTGCACTACCACATTACAATGAATGCCCATTAAGTAAAAAAGCAATCATTCTAAAAGCATGATTTTAACTTTACTATACACTAAGAGAAGGGCTCATCTAGGCTGCTAAGTAACACTGCAGAGTTACTTTTGTCTAGTGGTTTCTGTTGATGTAAACAGGCCAAGGCTGCATATCTACTTTGTACTACCCCAGAAGCAAAATACTGTATGGTGCAAGACTGTTCAGCTTTGCTTAGCACGCCCTAGATTATCCCATCAGGATGGAACCAGTGCACATCCCACTGCGTCCAGGAGGAAGAATTCAGTCACAGCCCATCTTCCAAGAACTTGGTTGAACACTGACAAATGATCCCTTCCCTCAATCATATCAGGTGTATTTGCCATTTCAACCTACACTCAGCTTAAAATATTGTTGCAATAAGAAACTAGTTCTTGTACACACACAAACACACACACACATACCCAAGTCAGGGATGTGTAAAATAGATAAGAAGCAGCACATTTCAGAAGTCTCTGGACTTCCTCTTCCTTCCCCAAATGTTCCCTGTAATAAACACCTAGATTAACATACCAAATGGCAAACACCAAGGTAGCAAATGATGGACAGACACAGCAAACATGAATGCCTATGGAATATCAAAGGGTTTCTCTTGGGTCCTCTTCAAGGGAATGACATAAAATATACAGTTGAACTTATCTTTAAAAATGTCAACATTACAGCAGAGTTTAAAACAGTCATTGCCTTCACACTTAGTTCAAAACAAGAAGACCCCCGTAGTTAAAAACATGTTCTACTGGTTGTTCACTAAGTACAGACCATGTTTAGTTGCTAGCAACGTGTGTAAGTGTGAAGTCTTTTGATGCTGTACCCATCTCACTGTCAGATTGCAAAAACAAAACAAAACATTTCTTACTCATGTTTTCCAAGAACTACTGTTAAGCATTTACCAGAGGTGCTCTTGGCTGACAAGACAAAGAACAGATAGCTTATACTACTTGGGTCTATCCATTGCAGTGAAGAATATGGATGCTCTGATCCCTCCATGTAAACATACCAAGTATTATGGGAACTTCTTGAATCCATGCCTTTCAGTTCAGTCAGTTAGCAGTTACCCACCCTAGTTTCTTCTATTCATCCATATTTTCACATGTGTGACCTTCAGGGAAGCGACTGTATTAGAGTGTAGATGTAGAAGAGGATTCTCAGGAGTCCCAGCTGTGCTAGCTGCGAGTCTACTGAAACACAGTGTATTTTCTTTTACTGGTGCCTGAAACAGGCAATCAAAATACCCCTTCGGGTCTCAATTCCTCCCATCGTTTCATTACCTTCAAAAAATGACGAAAGCACTGCAAATTTGCATTAGTAGTGTATACTGGAGTGGAATGTTCCTGGCTGCTATACAAGGTGCAATTTCAATATCCTCTCACCTGAGAGTGTAATTTCTACTTGGGTTCTCTGGAAGAGTTACACCTTGAGTTGCTGCTGACAAGGTAAAGAATCAGAGTTCTCATGTAACAGAACAGCTCTCTTGTGACTTCTTTTCAAGTAGAATCATCTAAAGCTTTACTTAATTGCTCAGAGTTTGACTTGCAAAGTCTGTCCATTATACCCTGCAACATGGGTTGGACTATACCCAGAAGTGGACGCCGGGATGGATCTCCATCCCAACTGGCTTCCATAAGCTGCCAACATTCTTCATCAAAGGCAGGAAGACGTTCAGGGCGTACTCCTGGGTAAAGAAAACAGGGAATAATGTTAAGTGAAGAGGGAGGTCTTTTGACTGTTTTTTCTTCTTCTTTGCTTTAGCTACAGCAGGAAAACATGTAAGCAATTCTTTCTTCAGGAGGGGGGAATCTGACAAGTTCCAGGGAGAGAACACCTCGTTTATAATGTACCATATTTGCTATACCTGAATGCTGAGTTACTTTAAATATCCATTTACAAAGGACACAGCACCAGCTTCTATGGGCAGGGTGCCTAAGTGTGTGAATCTCTTCTCATTAAAAAATACTACAAAAGTTCTTCAGCATTACCCTGCTCAAGTGAATACATCACATCAGAGATCTGAGATATATTAGCTCTTAGGAACATGCCCTCTTAAGCTGCGCTACTGGTGCTTCACTCTCCATCACACGAGAGGCACTGTGAACAGTGCTTCTGGCTATTGTCATCCATATGGTAGGTAATCTTTCAAATGAATATGTTTTCATCTTGGAAGATTGGGAAATTGCTTTTGAGAAGAAGGCTGGCTGTTAAAGTAACATACCTGATATAAAGCATAGTATGCAGGAAGATTGACTCGTTTATTTATTTACAAAATTTGGTTCTGATAGCAACAAATAGAATTTCAAATATTAACCAAATAAAAAATGGTACATTGGAATTGTACAGGCCTTCCATTTCCAATTCCCAGTTCAATGTGATTTAAACCCTGCAGATTCTCAAATACTTGAGGTGATGCCTTAATGTGATGCCAGTTTTGAAATCACTTAAGCAATTAGTCATGCATGCTCTTGAAAAGTTTAATTGCTTTTGCCTTATTCAAAGAAGCAGTTGAGTTTACCAAGCTTACGTTCTTACAAAAATGAGAAGCATAATCCCCAGATACAAAATCCTTGTTAAACTTTCTTATCCAGAAAAGCTAATGGAACTGATGTTGCTATTTCATTCATATGGTATCTAGAATTCCAGAAGCACTCTATATACCGGGTAGTTGAAAAATACTTGAACAGTCCCTTAGCGTACCAAACCCAGGATTATTTCTGAGGCAGAGATACTATGTTACAGTAACCTCTTTAACACATAAACATATTGGCAGAGATGGCTTGCCATTGTCCTCTTCTGCATGGAGACCCAAGTATTCCTTGGTTGTTTCCATCCAATTGCTAACCAGTGCTGACATTGCCTAGCTTCTGAGAAGTAAAAAAAATAAGGATAGCCTTGGTCATTCAGGTCACTAAATTTACCTTCTCTGTTACTAGACAGCAGCATAAAATTTATTTTTATTTATTTATTTATTAAACTTGTATACCGCCCTCCCCCAAAGGGCTCAGGGCAGTTCACAACTCAATAATTCACAACTCAATAATTGTGCTGCTGCTTTCACAATACTTTGTCTAGCTTCCCCTGAAGCCACAATGTGGGCATGGAGAGACAACAGAATGGCTTATTTGTATGGACTGTGCCTCCTAAGCATCTAAATTATAAATTAAAATTTTATATGCAAGTTTCCTTCATGAAAACACACTGAACAATTTTCTGAAGCTGCCCTGAGTTTCAGTATGTGGCTAACGAGGCACCACAATGGAAGAGTTGTTTCCATCTAGTACTTCCGTGTACTTCTGTGTAGTCTGCATCCCTGTACAGAACTGAATTATTCCCTTTTGCGTTGGAACTATGCCTACCTCTTCGCACATTGTTCCACAGGTGATCCTTACTTGCACATCTCTCAAACGCCTCTGGTAACTTCACATGTCCTGAACAGATGTACCAGAACAAGATGCCAAATGCATATACATCCACTGAATTATCATATTTGCCTATGACAGATGAGTAAGAAATATTGGCTTAGTAAGATTTTGCAAGGAAGGATGCTTACCTTAGATATTGCACCACATTATGGAAACACAGTCTCCAACACTAATAAAAGAATGGTTACTACCAAAAAAATCCTCACAACAGTTGCATACTTCATTAGGCTACTGTGACAAATGAGCAGATGTTCCTATCAATCATCAATTCGCTGAATGCCTATTTAGTGTGTGTGTGCAGTGTGGCGACAACCAATCAGGGCCCACAGATGGAGTCAAGTGGGTGGAGGAAATGAGAGATGAAAAGCTGTTACACTGTCAGTTCAGTTCAGGTGAGATTTACCTCTCAAGAGTTTAATTGGGAGAGAACCTGTTTCAGAAGACTATATAGCTCTCAGAGTCTGCCTTATATGTAATCAGGTTAAAAAGTGAATATATGAAGATAGGGTTTGTGCTTACAGAGGGGCAGTCTGATAATCCTTTCTTGGAATTAGCTTTATATTAATAACTGCATTTTGAAGGCCACTTGGGCTCACTCTTTCAGTAGAAGGCTGGAATAGAGGCCGTTCTGGTTGAAGTATGCAGCACACTGCCTCTGATTAAACAACATTTAAAATAAAAAATATTTTGCCCATGCCATTTACCCTAAGGGGCTAAAAAAGCCCTGGCTCTAGTTGAGCACAGCTGGACACTCTTTGAGCTGGGGACCACCAGCAGGTTATTACTAGCAGAACATAACAATCTTTGTTGGACATATTGGGAGAGGCAGTCTCACAGGTATGTTGGTCCCAGACCGTTCAGGACTTTAAATGTCAGAACTAAAATCTTGAACCAGATTTGGTACTCTACCTGGAGCCAATGCCGCTGAAGCAAAGGCCAAAAATGTGCCCTCCATGGTGTCCCTGTAACAACTCATGCAGCTGCATTTTGAACCATCTCCATAACTATTAGCAAATAGAAGCCCATAACAAGCTCACCTGTGAAAAGCTCAGGAGCCATATGGATAGGGGTACCAACAATACTACCAGACATCATTGCTTCAGGCTTGCAGAACCCTAGGTCTGTGATCTTAGCTCGATTGTGTTTGTCAAGCTGCAGAGGATACAATATCACACTCCATTAAGAGCTGCTCCCCAAACAGATTTTTTCCTGCCCTTCTTCCAAGGCTATGTAAAAGGTTCTCTCTTCTACTTCCATTTAATCACACCAATTAAATAAGGCAAGTCAAGCTCAAAGACAGCAACTTGCTCAAGTGACCGTAACAGCAGCATAGAGATCTGAATCCAGGACTCCTCAGTCCTCATCTGACACTACTACGATACTGTCTCACTACCACAAATAGGCTTAAATATCTTTTGAGAAACACCATTCTCTCTCAAAAACATACAGCTGAATCAGCCTCATTCGCACAGAAGCTAACAGATGATAGCAAAATGGGGGAATTAATCCATATTATTTGTCCCCAACAGCTTTCTAACAGGCCACGGATACAGTTATATCCCTCTTAAGAAGCTACCTGAACCAGGACCACAACATTTTGTAGCAAGGAAGAGTTGTGTGTTTTTTTCCTATCCTGACACTACTGCTAATCACTGGAAGGCTAGTATGAAAATTCTGTAGGGTTTTTGTGATGTAAACTTCTATCCTGTTCCTTTCTTGCTGCTCCCTTTAGGTGTGGCTCAGTTTATGATCTTTTCTCTGGCTTTAGGGATAACATGGTGCTTTCAGTTGTGTAATCTGGCATGTTTCTGTCTATGCTATAAGATACCTTGTCTAGTCATGTGAAGAACAGACAGTCCCTGGTTTCCACCCAACACTAGTCTCTTTAAGGCAGTTCTGCATACAAATAACTGAAAAATATAACTGTTTTGTGCTCCACAAGATCACAACGTTCATGCCTTTCTCTAGTTTGGAGGAAAATGCTTTTCCTTTTCATGTATAACTTAAGACATCTTGTCAAAGAGTGGCTTGAACAATGCCTCTTTATCAGTTCATTTAATCAAGGAGAACAAAGCTACTGGCAGAGAAGCATCCCTTACCAGTACATTTTTCAGTTTGATGTCTCTGTGGACCAACCCCTGGCTATGAAGAAACCGAATCCCTTCAACTACATCCAAGGCAATCTGCAGCCTCGTCTCCAGTGCCAAGCCAGCCTGAAGGAAAAGAAAAAAAACACATCACATTGCTACTCACTGGTTATTGAGATTAATTAAGTAGCACTAATTACTCCAACAGAAATCCTTCAGAAATTCCTCTCGCCATTTTAGCTCAAGTAGGTCAATGTACGGAATTTGCTAGTGCTTTTCTACTAAAGAGAGGGAGCAATCGCAAACAGGCCTACTCAGAAATAAGTCCCATGTTATTCAGCGTGTCTTTCTCCCAGGAAAGTGTTCTTTGGACTGCAGTCTTATAGCTGTAGCCCCACATGGCTAACAATAGCTAGATGCCTTGCCTTCACATTCTCTCTGCATGCATCATTTCATTTGTGCCCTATTTGGCACAACAGAAGGGATAGAATATGAAAAACTGAACTACTTCATGTACATGTAACATTTCAAAGTTTTATTTGAGACACTGAACATTAACCCTAGATTTCAGGTGAGGCTGGCAAAGGTCAAGGAAGAGAAAACAGCATATGTGGGTTAAAATACAGGAGATACTGGAAGATCTGTGATTTAGTTCTTTTTGGAAGGAAGACAATGACATATGCAAGGGGAAAAAAATCAAATTTGAAATCAAATTCCTGGGTCACCTCCTCTGCTGTTGACAGCAATCCAAAAAGTTAACTCAACTCCAACATTGTAGGGTTGTTTTTTGAACATATTGTCATTAAACAGGAGGAGGAGGGTGCCTCCAAAGAAGTTATTTTTTCAGCTGTGATTGGCCCCATTGTGCAGGTATCCTTACCCAGACAAAATTCATCCCAAGGTTATCATACATCAGGAATGCAGGTGCATCTGGTGTTTATTTAGATTGGGATCATGTAAAGAACACAGGGTTTCATCCTTCCACACACTTTCTTCAACACACACCCTATAATTTCACCAATCAAAATTAACCCCATTTCTTGCACAAACTTCTTGTACAAACTAGTGATTTTAGGAAGGGGAAAGATGAGCATCTCTGCCCCCACCCTTCCACCTGACCCCGAGGGGACCCTTCACGACAGATTGCCGGAGAAGAACGGAGCAGGAGAATCGCCTTGCGTGGCACCTCTGAATGGCAGCCGTGGTTCTCTTCACTATAGGAGCGCTGGCAGCGGCGTACACTCGACTCAGCCGATAGCGCGCACCTTCGCGGCTTGTGCGCCCTGGACCTGCTCCTCTCGCTGGCTTCTCCGCCGCCCTGGGAGTGGGTTGATGGCTGTTCGGGGGAGAACGGAAGGTTCTGGCCGATGCCCTGATGTTCTCAGTGGCAGAGCGGCAGTACACCTCCCTGACGGGAGAAAATGGCGCTGTAGCCATTCTCCTGAGGCGGCTTGACTCTTTTGGCAGGAAATGGGAGTTAGCCCATGCAGATCCAAAGATCGCAGCTAAACAGCTCGGGGACAATCAGCCACAAAAACAAGATGGATGACAACAAATCTACACACAGTACGGTCAAGATGAGACAAAAACTAAGAGAGGGAGACAGAGCTGAAAAAAATCACTGCTCTCCTCGAAGAGGTAGGAAGATACTGGGGCTAAAATGGCTGTAGACTGCGACAGGAAGTGCCCGAGAGAGAGATTTCCTGCCTCTTCAACAGTGGGTGGGAGGCACCCAACAAGATGGCCTACACTATCCAAGAGAACCATGTAATTCACATCTAGTGTAATTTGAGAAGCATGCCTGAAACTAGAGAAATAGAATTACCATCGAGATTAACTATTAATACTGCCTATGTTAAGGATTGCTATTTCTTGCCTTCAGTCCTGTATAGAGGTCTCTGTGCAACTGTTCCATTATCAGAAGAACAGCAATGTTGGAACCTGCCCCATACCCATAATCTATCACTGATCCATGAAGGTCTACCAGCCGCTCATGCTTTGGCAAAGACCTAGAGAAACAAACAGATAACAGCATGAAAGTAAAAACAATGCGGGCATAGACAATATTTCTGTCCACGTATCTCTCTCACAATCCCCCCTCAAATACTGAAGAAAGAGGTACCGAGTCAGGCAGCCTACCAAGCAATGAGAACAGAGCAAGGGCACTGAACGCAGGTAGCAACAGCTGTGTATGTTAAGAAATGTACAAGGTAAAGAACCTTAAGGAAGTTGTCAGAGCAAGACCCAAAAATTCTTTTGATATATAATCTGTTTACAAGTACATGTACAGAAACTCAAAAGTGCACAAGAAGTGCTGCATACAAGAAACTCAATACACTGAAAAAACTCTTAAGAGAGCAACGATGAAAATTCCTCATTAAGGATTGTTTTCTTTCAACAGATGACAGCACCCATTAAACCTAGCCGGTGTCCGGATATGATCCGACTTTGTTTGAGAATCTCACAATGCCGCTCACATTAGCACAGTTATTTGGGTTGAGTCCATTTCATTTGTGGAATAACTCTCTTACTAGTGCTGACATAGATTTTGGACAATAACGAGACATACCACTAGCCCTTGAAGTCTTGCATGAATTCAGATTATATCCAGACACCGGTTAGGTTTAGTAAGTGCTCTTAATCTGTTAAGAGAAAACAATCCTTAATGAGGAATTTTCCTTGATGCTTTCTTAAGAGTTTGTCAGTTGAGTTACTTGGAATTGTCTGCAGCACTTCTTATGTGCTTTTGAGTTTCTGTACCAATACTTGTAAATATATTATATGACACCAAAGAATTTTGGGGTCTTGCTCTGAATACTTGCTTAAGGATTTTTAACATGTACATTCCTTAACTTACACAGCTATCGCTGCTACTCATGTTCAGTGCACTTGCTCTGTTTTCATTTATGTTGCACTAATCCCCACTGACTCACAAAGCTGACTATGACCGGACCTTAATTTTGGCCACTCATTCCCCAAATGCCATACTAAGAGCAATTGCTTTTTTTTAAAAAATACAATTTCACACAAGAACTGCATTAGGATTCCAACTAGTCCTTTGTACTTAAGCAACATTCATTTATTTATTTTATTTTATTTTATTATACTATATTATATACCGCCCTCCCCAAAGGCTCAGGACGGTGTCCAACAATAATAAAACAATTTAAAACATCATAGTATATAATGTACATAAAATTTAGTGTCAATCCCCAGACTAGATTAACTCATTGATACAAGAGAGCTCCCAGATGCTGGTCTATTTGCAGAAAAAAGCTTAAGGCACATACCTCATGTAATGGAACTCAAGTGCAAGATCATTCCAGTGTTTTTCATCTGGTGGGACCACAGACTTGAGTGCACATGGGAAGTGGCCTCCCCAGGCATTGCACAAGTAAACCACTCCATACTGCCCTCGGCCCAGCTCACGGCCCAGCTTTGGTTTACCTGAAACAAACAGCTGCTTTGTCAGAAACAGCACTTCCCAGTTGTCTTTCCAACAGTGTACATTTCTCAGGGTTCATTTACTCAAGTGATATGTTGCAACAGCACAGAATCCCCATTGTGAGCATCTCAGTATATATGTATGAACTGGCAATACAAGAACCCAATATGGGTACACAACGACCCACATGGTAATACTTCCTGGGATTAATCCAGCCTATTATCAGTGCCAGAAACATCTCAATGTGCTAACTATAATTTATTTATTCATTCTACCTTGTACGGAAGCTCAGCAGCAGCAGAAAGAAGAAAAAAGAAAGAAGGGGGAAGGGAGAAGGAGGAGACGAAGAAAGAAGAGGAGTAGTAGCAGTAGTTTGGATTTATATCCCCCTTTTTCTCCTGCAAGGAGACTCAAAGGAGCTTACAATCTCCTTTCCCTTGCCCCCCCCCCCGCACCACAATAAACAGCCTGTGAGGTGGGTGGTGCTGAGAGAGAACTGTGACTAGCCCAAGGTCACCCAGCTGGCATGTTTGGAGTGAACTAATCTAGTT
The DNA here is from genome assembly GCF_021028975.2 of Sphaerodactylus townsendi. Taxonomy (NCBI): domain Eukaryota; kingdom Metazoa; phylum Chordata; class Lepidosauria; order Squamata; family Sphaerodactylidae; genus Sphaerodactylus; species Sphaerodactylus townsendi. The sequence goes on from NC_059429.1 coordinate 86,834,779, forward strand.
CACCAGATAAGATTCCACAGATCAAGTGGCAAAGCGGGGAATCAAACGCGGTTCTCCAGATTAGAGCGCACCTGCTCTTAACCACTACACCACGCTGGCCAATTTTCTTCTTTAATATGCATCCAGGATCAGTTCAACACAAGGATCTTCCTATTTTTGCGAACTTTTTTTTTTGGTCATCAAGTCACAGCTGACTTATGCAACCCCATAAGCTTTTCAGGGCAACAGATGTTAAGAGGTGATTTGCCATTGCGTGCCTCCATCTCATGACCCTGGTATTCCTTGGTGGCCTCCCATCCAAATACTAGCCAGAGTCAGGGCTGACTGGCCTAATATCACCCAGCAAGCACCCATGGTGTGAGAGGGGATTTGAATCTAGGTCTGACACCTTAATCACTACATCACACGGTCTCTCCCTTTTGTCCACTTGTACCTTGAGAAGAATGAGCCATTCTTTAAAACAAAGGCCCATGACCAGACCTCCAAACATCTTAAATGTTATTTAGAAGCCATGATGAGAGACTGCTCATTAGATTGCGGAAGAAGCATGTAACTCTTCCTCCTCACACACTACTTCCCTAAATTCCTGTCCTGGAGCTATCAGCACCACCCACATTCTTACAAAATGTTGGAAAGAATTCAGAAGAGTCATCAATGGATGGGATAACCAACCAGTGTCCAGCTTACCATATAACAAAACATCCTGCAGGGACCTGCTTTCCAATGACAGGCGTGCAAGTCGAGGGGCGTGGTCTTTTCGAACTTTCAGCCAAAGATCTTCAGTTTTTTCAAGTCTGCCTGAATGGCCAGCTTCCAACTAACAAAACAAAGTAAGGCCAAATATAACCACAGCTTTGCGAGCCACCCTACAGTCACATCTGAATGGATTTTCATAATCCAGTTCTTTAGAAATTCATTTCCACAGATCAGCTTAAGTAGGATATGCTCAGGCATTTTCTTTTTTCTAAGTCATCGTCATATTCAACCAAGTTTTCCACTGGCAAAAAGCAAAGAGCAAGTCCCCTTTGGTCACCCAAAAGGAATGGACAAAGTTAAATGAAAGAGCTGGCTAGATCTAGTCCCTACTCTTTCCCTAAAAGAAAAAAGCTATACAGGACTTTTAATTGTGACAGATCTATAATGCCACTGCGTTCATCTTGTCCAGTCTTAGAGGGCAGAACAGGCAAGATACTGTTTATGTTTTGTTCTTGGTGGCACAGAAGTGGTAACGGCAATTGGGGATGCTTGGACAAAATTACCTACTTGAAAGGCAGATGTAAATTTGCCAAACTTTTGCAGTTCCCTTTACATCAAACTTACCTGTCGCAAAGAGGCTGCAAAAGCTTCATGAGAACTGTTCAGCCTCGTCCGGAACTGGCTGCAGATGCTCTTAGCCAATTTGGATGCACTAAGACTCTCTATGGCATCCTGGGCTACTTTCCTTTTCCATTCTGTGGTGATAGATGGTGGGCTCACCCATGTAATCCGCTGTATTATCTAAAGGAAAAGAAGATAACTGTTATCACTGTCAAATTACAGTATTAAAATTTACTTTACCTGTATTGTAATTGTACTATTGCCCAGTGACAAAACTGAGGTCAAAATGATTAGGAGTGAAAGTGTTTACAACACAGCTATGATATAACTGTGAGCCTTTTGCAATAGCTAGTCTTAAAGCAACTCTGAAAGCAAACATTGCTAAGTGATAGAACTTTCACAAACTTGGTTCCACTATGATCATCTGAATGACAATAGATCTAGCGAAGATCAAACCTTCAGTTAATGGTATTGAGGAATTAATACCTGTTTGATCTGTTCCCACAACATTCTTGTTACTGTTGAACCCGAATGAAAAGTGACTTCAACATGGTAGGCTGCATTCAGTATCTGGAAGTGAAAAATGCATTAATCACATTTGTATCTGTGCAAGTATAACTGCTAATTCTATGGACAAAAACAAACAGAATGACTGGACAAGAGTCTTCATTTATTAGATCTCTGCAAGCAGGAATGCAATGAACTTAAGCGCTTTCTTTCAGCTAGAGCTCAGAAAGATTCCACATTTATCTGCTGAATAATATAACACTGAAGAATTCAGTTTTCTATAACCTAGTAACCTTTGTGAATGCAGGCTGAAGCCACCCACCAGCCTAGAACCATTCTTTAAACCAGTTTATCAATTCTGATGCTTCTTTACCTGTTTTAGATAGTTGCTTGTAATATGCACTGAAACATCTTGCTGAGATTTCTCCAGACTCTTCAGACACCTTTCCAGAGTCCCTACAAAGCTCTCACGCAGGTAGTCCACAGAACTGATCAACTTGTTTGCAACCGCTTGATTGAGTCGAGAAATTATTAATTCCTGGATTTGCCTAATGCAACATTTTATGTCTCTGGAACTAATAGGCTCTCCATTCTCAGGAATGATAATATCTGAAGAGGGCGTGAAACAGGATGGGGAAAAAAAAGAATGACATCACACTCCTAGCATATCAGCATCTATCCAGCATTAGCGCAACAGTAGCTTTAGTTGCTTCTGTGCAACAGAAGGCTTCAAGACACTATCCAGACAGGTTGCCCTGTTGACAATGCATACTGACAAAGCATGCGGTCCAGATAAATTAAGTGTTGTGTCACTGAAACATTCAAGCTCCTGATAACTCTTCCAATTAATTGACTGTAATTCATAGGTTTATATTTGGCTGGCTCATGCCCTATATTGCTATCACAAATTTATATTCAAAGACATTTCTACCACTTTTAAGGCAATATTGTCCATTTGTTTACAACATAAATACATGCCCATTTAACATTTTAGCTAAAATCACTGGTTTCATTGGAACACCCCAAGAAACAGCTGGGGGCATTGGGGGATACAACAGGGCAGGAAAGGTGAGAAAGTCACACTCCAAACAGAAATTCTGCCAGATCCAATCCATTAAATTACTTTATGCCAAGAGTGTTTACAGATTATTTTTTTAAAAATCCGGTGAAGAATTCCACTGCCCAAGGGCTTGCTCACAGAGTTCAAGTACCAACACATAGCAGCTGAAAAGGAGACTGAAGAGAAAAATAGATCCAGCTCTTTAGAAAGTCCAACCAATTCATTTAGAGTACTGGTTTATTCCTTAAAGGCAAGCTTCACTTATTTGATAATTCTGCAAGAATTTCCTTTTAATAAGTAACTTTGGGATTGCAATCCTAAACATGCTTAAGTTCAGGTTGCAAGTCTGCTTACATGCTAGTACTGGCTAATGCGCAGTTCTGATATATCACAGACCTACTGGCACTTAAACAAATAATTATAATAGTTATGCTCCATTCTGTACAAGATGAGGGGAAGGGAGGGTTCAGACAAAGTGTAGCATCTACTTTCAGCTCTATTGCTTCAAAGTGAAATTCCAGGCAATCACTGCTTACAAGTCCCTCCCCTTCCCCATAAAGTCCACTTCCTGAAAACAGCAAGGCTATGCATAAATAGCAACACTTTGAAAGGGGAAATTTATATGTTGTCATTCTTCCTATAGTGAGTAACATAAGAAAAATGCTTTGTGTACAAAGTTGGACTTGCACTTTTAGAGGACCTTTGAATAGACCTGTACTGATGTGATGGTCCAGTTATAAACACACTTTTTTTCTTGCAGTTCATGCTGATGACATATTTACATTACACACAAGCAGCACACCTCCCAAAGGACCAGACATTGTCTGCATGTTATGTAATCTTGCCATCAGGAAAGAACCATGTATGAACATTTTTACACCCAGATTGCTGCGGGAACAATGGAGAAAGAGTCTAAGTACATATAAAGCAAACCTTAATTTACAACCAGTAAATTATATTATTTTTGGAAAGGCAAGAAGAAAAGATTGGGAACTTTGACAATCTCTTTTTGTTTTCCTGGAAATTACCTTTGAATTCCATATTAGCAGCATCTTCCAGCAACTCTTCTTTCATGTTATTGAGAGTTTCAATTATCATGTCCTTCATTTCCTCTTGCTTTCGGTTGGCTATGTTCATCAGGGACTCATAAAGCTCATTCTCTTTCTTACGCGTGTAGTCTAGCCGCTTTGGAGTGATCTGCAAGTCTCGCTGCATGTCAAAGGCCTGATTGATGAATATGTCCAGACATCGGCAGTGGACGATGTTCAAGATCGTGGCTGCATCTACCAAGTGCTTCTGCAACACTTTTCTAGCAAAAGTGCTAAGCAGACGAATCTTATCTGATTGTTCCACCAGCATGCTCTCGGCTTTGGCATCAAAGCTAGAAGCTCCACAGCTGCAGTGATTGGTACTAAGGTTGTCTAGGTCTAGCAACTGCTGATAAAGCAATGACTTTTCATTCTCTGTGTCTTGAGAGGTTATGAGCTCAGTGCCCAAAACTGGCACTTTAATAAAAAAGACAGGGGGGGAGAATTTTTCTTTAATCTCCTGCAGTTCACGCATATCCGGGGCAGACAGTTCTGCTTCACTAATAGCAAAGGTGATCACTGGAAGGACATGATTCATGTATTCCCCCAACGTGACTTCAGCTGACTGGAATCCCCAACATGGAGCTATCACAATGTCCACCTCCTGAAAACAGCAACACATTATATAAACAACATTAAAATTATAACTATTTGAGTTATCAGGATTCTTCTCCCTTCTTCATCACTAGCAACAATCCTCCTCCCACCCCCTTCTCTCAGGAGGAATCCATACTTGAGAAAGATGCAAACAGAACATGATAATTCCTCACTGGGAACGAAGAAAGGTCCCCCTGCACAGATTTAAAAAAACCTGTAGGACCTATAGGAAATTCCAGTCTTCCCACTCACCAATGGTAGAGTACGTACCCATACCAAGGTTGTAACAAGTCACAGTTCTTGAAGATGACTTCATATTCTAAAATGCTATCTAATGAGGCAAATTAACAGTATTTTACCCTAAAGATACCAAATAAAATATTTTAGGGTTTGACCCACTTCTCACAGTGGAAGTGCAGCCTAACACAACCACTGTAAAGCAGATTCATTATTTTATACACACATACACATATTCCATATGCCACATCCCTCATCACCACCTCCAAGCTGGCTTTTACCTCTGCTGGGGAACTACATAGAACATGGAGTCCCATACTCACTGATCCGTTAAACCCGTGTCTGGGATGCATCAAGGCAGATAGCAGCATGAAGGACTGCTCTGACTGTTCATTTTAAAAATCCTACACAAAATTAGCACTCTCCCCCCAACAAGTCAGGCCAGAATCTCCCCCCCCCCGCCCCGCCTATGCACACTTATTAGTATGGTTTTATCCTGCCCTTTCTCCAAAGCGTTGCTATACCCTTTTCAGGATAAAGATGACACCAGATTTGAGAATTCATCCACCATTTCCTGGATGGCCTTCGTTCTAAAACAGGGGTCTGCAACCTGCAGCTCTCCAGATGTTCATGGACTACAAATCCCATCAGCCCCTGCCAGCATGGCCAATTGTAGTCCAACTGTAGTCCAATTGGATTTGTAGTCCATGAATATCTGGAGAGCCGCAGGTTGCAGACCCCTGTTCTAGAATGCTCTGTTTAGGTCCTAGTGCCTGCCTAGTTTTGTCCCCAAGGCAGAGCATTCTAGAACAAAGACAATCTAGGAAATGGTGGATGAATTCTCAAATCTGGTGTCATCTTTATCCTGAAAAAGGTAGTCAGATCTATTAATTTGGAAGTTTGCTCCGATTACATCTACTTTTCTATTTTCTATTTACTGGTATTTACTTCAGTCTAATAAACTCATTGCATCATGTATCCAATATTAAGTTGCCTTTTTCTCCTTTACTAACGTTACAAATATACCTTTACAAATATAACTTTACAAATATTGCCCTTTTCTCCTTTACTAACTATACAAATATACAAAATATACAAATATGTTATAATATTTATTACACATTAATCCCACTCTTCCTCCAAGAGCTCAGGATAATGGACACAATTCTTTCTTCCCTAACAACTCTGTGGGGTACTTCAAGTTCAGAGAGTGTGATTGGCCCAAGGCAGCTTCCTGAGTTTTTTGGCAGTATGGGGATTTGAACCCAGGTCTTCTACAGCCTTGTCCAACATTGACCACTATAGTGCATTACTCCTCAAAGTAATAATGTTTGCTTGAGCTTGGGATATGCTTTTGTACGCTTTCCTAGCTACACTCAACATTTCTACTGAACTTTCTAGTCAGACCACATTACGTATTTTTTTTCCATTAAGCCATATTCTTAGTGGTTCTCAACCTGTGGGTCAGGACCCCTTTGGGGTCGAACAACCCTTTCACAGGGGTCGCCTAAGATTCTCTGCATCAGTGTTCTCCATCTGTAAAATGGATAAATGTTAGGGTTGTGGGTCACCACAACATGAGGAACTGTATTAAAGGGTATTAAATTAGGAAAGTTGAGAACCACTAGTCAAAGGAATTCTCAGTGTTAAGGCAGAGTTAGATAGCCAAGTAATAAGAAATGGTTAAACTGTATACCAAGAATCACAGCCAGTTGCACATCAGTACTGATCAGCTATCCACAAGGTACATATTTTATAGAACTGATTACCTAAGTGCCTGGTTATTCCATAAGAGGGTAATTTTTGGTTGTGATAACATCATGACCTCTTACACTGGCCTGTAGCTTCAAATGTCTCATGGCAATGGACAGGCAGATGAATTGGTAAAAACATTAGGAAGAAGAAAAGACCAGTTCATAGGCTAGATTTGTTTTTAAGCACTCTAGATGCTTTGGGTATCCATCTTTCCAACATCACCTGAAGAGTAACATCCGGATTTCCACTGATAGCCTGAAAGCTAAAACTAGGATATGACTAAGATCTTAGAACTGTTGGCAACGCCAATCTGGCAACACCAAAACAGTACTTAAATGTTTTAAAAAGTGAAATCCTTAAGTAATCTCAGCTATGCAACATACCTCCAGGGTCTCTTCTCTTCCCACAATGCCTAAAATAAATTTCTATCTGCAATTTTCCAATTATGACTGTCATGGGACTCTCAAGCATGAAAACACACAAAACTATTGATGTAGCTAGACAAGCGTGCAAGTTGAGAGCAAAACTACATGTGCAACTCTTAATATTCAACAGGAGATATGACTCACTTGGAAGACAGTAAACCAAGGAGGAAGCTAGTGCTGGTCTCTAAGAGACGTAAGTAAGGGGGAGAAAAGTTAAAGATAAAGTCTCAGTATGAACAAACTAATCTTGCTTATACAACAGTTGAAGGCTATCTAGAACGGCATTATCAGCTGTTTCCTTGAAGTTTCTGCATCTTCTCACTGACAACTGCTGAACTGTTATGTGAGGGGATTTGCCTTTAACAGAAAGTATCCCATGCTGGAAAATCATGTTTGCAACTGATTCTCATTATTTTCTTCATTTCAGGCATGACAGGCGTATAAATTAGCAGGCAAATTCAAACAAGGAAAATACTGAATTCACTCCATTCTCACTGAATGAGCTGTTCATATACACAAAGCTTGGGGCAAAGGTTTCAGAGAAAACAGCCTGGCCTTTTGAATGCCGGTTTCGAAAGACAAATATATGCAAAGCAGCAGGGAGGCTCTAGTTTGCCACTTCAATGGGAACATCTGCACAACATGTGTTCAGACATCACAAGGGAAAAGCTCTCTGTAGCAAGGAACTTCCTTAAAACAAAGCACAGGTGCAGAGTGAGTACCTATCACCAGCCTACCCAGAATGCTGGTATTTCCTTTATTCTAGATGGGGCTACACTCTTTTAAGGTCAGATGTGCAGCTTATTCTTCTGCACAAGTCCCAAGGGTGGACTTGGTGGAAATCTGTACAACCTTATATGTGAGTACCAGCACTTTTTTCCTTCCTTTTTTTTAAAGCACTAGATTCAAATATTTGAATATAACAACTTTAACATTGAACTCCCACAGTAGATCTGTCACTTTAAAACACACAGTGGCCAAAGGAGGCAATGCCGATTCCTCATCTGGAGAGCTTCCTGTGCACCCTTACAGCCTTATGTGAACATACCACCAAAACTATGTACTCAATTATTCATCTCTGCTGAAGAGTGAGAACTATAGTGAGGCAAAAGAGTTTGTTATGCAACCACTTTTGCAGAAGAAATTTACTGGGAAAGTAAACAAAGAACTCATGGAAACAACCATCAAAGTTGACCTCTATCTCTATGTAAGGTTTGATGTTGAGTCTTTGCTCAACAAAGACTGAAGGACATCGTTCCTCCCGGCTATGTACATGGCTTGCTAGAAACTGATATGCTGATTGGTACTGAATTTCTAGTTGAGCATCTACTCTAGATTAAAAGTAGTTTGATTCTCAATCTGCATTATCTTGCAACTGGATACTCATCCTTACTCCACATAACTGATATTCCAAAATAAACTCTTCTCAACACAACCAGATTTGAAGAGTTGCATATATAGGAAGTAAAGGACCGAGGTGAGCTGGCCAGGTGGGATTTTTTGGGGGGTGGGGGGTAGGAGTGAACTGACAGACCCTTCCTACCATTAAAGACTATAATGGAGTGACTGGGCCTAAAGACTGGCATCAGATCAGAGCACTGATCTCTCCAAAATGGATGCCCTTCAAAGAGTTTTGGGATCTATCTTGCATGTCAAGCCTGGGAAGGAAGGCAGTTGAACTTTCCCCTGGCCCTTCAAGTGTGCCTCGCTGGACAATGGGACGAGCTAATCCCCACTGTATCACCCTAACGTGATTTAATTAAGCACTCCAAGCAGACTATTGCTTACTCTACCTGCACCCATCTCTCCAATCAGTTAGCATTCAAGGGAATAGCCCAGACTTTTTCTTGGGACCCAATGACACATCAAGTCTCTCCTCTGCTTTTGTGGGAAACCAGGAAAAGCAATCAATTCTTTGTCTCTGGCTTTCCTGCCAGTTTACCTCATATTGCCTAAAGACCCATTTTGGGGTATAAATAATGGTATTTTGTGTGTGTTTGTGTGTTCTGGACCCTTACACTTACCCCCAATTGCATGTGGCCCTTTCTTCTTTTCTTCTGGAAATGCTGGTTGTTTTCCTTCCCAGTGTGGCTTCCCTGGTTGCCCCTTCAACACTGGTAAAGATCACCCTTCCCTGAAAGCCTAGCCAACCTCCTCCCTTTCCTCTTACTCAGCTCATGGTATGCTCTGCATGTATATGCTCATTACTTCCCTTTTTTAGTTTTTTTTAATAAAACCTATTTCAATCATACAACCGCCAATCATTTCAGAGTTCTCACCAGGGACGATTTTGCCATACTTAGGTTATTGATTCCAGTTACCCCCCTCACTCTCTGTCTCCAGCTAATTTTCCCAACTTCAGTAGCGACTGGCAACTCAGGGATCTTGAAGTAGCAGCTTATTTATAACCAGAAGTGGAAAGGATCAGAGTCCGGATACTTTGAAACAAATGAAAATTTGCTAAATTTGGTTTGGAGATATAAAGTCACATGACTCCGGCCCCTTCTGTAGAGACCAATAAACACAAAATCTTGTGGGTTTTTTTGGGGGGGGGGATGACTTTGCACAGATCCCAACCCAAAAACGAGTCCACCCCATGTTATTTCCCCCAAATCATTTTTAAAAAATTGCTTAACAAGTGATCCACACACAAAAGAGATACAGCGAAATTATAAATCATGGGTAAGGAATGCACTCTATTTAATATTTTTTTAAATGGAAAGAGCAGCTTCCAGGAAGATCTTCAAGCATAATAAAGGAAAAATCTTCCAGTTTTTCCAACTCAGATTTTCTTGTTGTATTAGGATCCATAAAATAAACAGGAAATTAGCAAAATCTGAACTCTTGCTTGCTGAAAGAATTAAACCATGATGAAAAGTGAAAAGTACATAAAAATGAGTCTGTTTTTACTTGTTATACTTAGAAGAGAGAGAGCTTGAACTAAAAAGGAAAGAATAGCAATGCCTGCAGCGAATCCCACTCCTGGAAGTATTAGAATACCATGTATGTACAACTAGGTACCGTTAAGAGCATATTGGCCTGGATTGGTAGGTTTTATCCTAAAACACAGTCCAGGATTGTATAGTACCTCTCAGCTTAACAGCTGGAAAATAAAATTTGACACCTGTAATGATCCTGATCTACCTGTTGTAAGTACAGTCATTGTATAGTAATCTCAAATTTATTGTGAAAATCAAAGCAGTTAATCCTAACAGGCACAGCAATTTACATTTAATTTCCTCTGACTGAATATTGCACCGCGCAGACAGAACTACTTTGCGTAACTTGGTTTCTCTAGCTTTTCCTTCTGGAATCCTCAGTGCTCAAGACTGAACTATTAGGATCGATACAGTAACTCAACTCTGGTATGTGAAGTTATTCACGACCTGCCCACAGCTCTTGAGGCATTATGCAGTGAAGTATGTGCAAGAGTTCTATGTTTAAAAGGGAAATGAAACCAGTACCAGCTCCAAAAAACATGTAAAAATGACACAATAGATTTAATACTAACACTTTTAAGACCGTCAAAAGAAGAAAAACTGCCCAGGTGTGTGGCCTTGAAGAGCTGGGGTGGAATGCTATTTGCAATTAACAGAAACTGGTTATTCAGAAATACCTTTGAAAATAGCGTAGGACAGTGAATTGGCAAACACTGACAACTGACATGTGAATTGGCAAACACTGACAACTGACATGTGAAATCTTGATAGGCTATTCTATTTTAAACAAAGAAAATGTTCTTTAAGCAATATACTGACTGAGTGGTATGCCAGTTTCAGGTAGCCAACTCAAGGATGACTCAGCCTTCCTTTCTTCTGAGACTGGTAAAATGAGTTACCAGCTTGACTGGGGACGGCAATAGCAAACCAGCCCATGAACACAGTCTGTCCAGTAAACATCACGTTGTAATGTCACCCTACGGATCAGCAATGATCTGGTGCTTGAACACACCTTTACCTTATGCTCAGAACATTTCATCTCTGAACAATAAAACAGCGTTAGCATCAAGTTCTTTTAGAGGGTTTGGGTCAGGGGCTGTACTTTTGACCTTTTTAAAAAAAATCTCTCTAGAAGTTTTTCAAGCCTTACAGGGGTTTTTCTGTATGCCTCAAACTCAGTGGCAGAGCCAGACCTTTTCTGCTTGTAATAAAAGCAGTTCTGCCCAGGAAATCAAAGGACAAAGAGAGGGGCAACCTGCCCACTTTCAGTAAAGAAAACCCTCCAAATCCAAGTCTGTAGCGGTGGCTTTGAGGGCACTGAGAGGAAGCAAAACAGGGTGTTTGTGAGAAAAAGGGACTCTGGGGCTGATCCCTCTCACTCGGGGCCTGCAGTTCCATGGTTAACTGAGCATTCTAGACAATCAAGTGCAAGATAAAGCTTTTACTGCAGCATACTTTTTATATTATAATTTTTGGTTAATACTATTCAGTGCTGAAACAATAAGATGCAGCGTCTGACACCAAGGGATGCTGTGAAGCTCAATCCTGGACATTGTGGCAGGTTCAAAAATTGTCAGGGCTCAAAGTCTTTCTTCCTACTGTTTTAAGTAAATGAGAACAGTAATGGTGAAACCAACTGATTACTGTGTGAGCTTACAAAGAATGGTTCAGCAGCAGTGGACTCCTCCCCGTTTCCCTTTCCCTACTTTCAGCTGGCTGTCAATGGCCATGAGTATGGCCACGGACCAGGTGGTACAGGCTGGTCTGGCTTCTGAAATGAGAAGAGTTGTGAAAAGATGGACTTTGAGCTTCCCTGCCCCACTGTGTACCTTTACTGACAACAGCAACAAAGAGTGGCAGCACTCAGGCAGGAGTTGAAGATAGATGTTCGTGTTAAGGGGATGGGGCAGAAATACCATGTGGTTCTGTTCCTGGGTTTTTGTTTGCTGATATGATTTTGGCTTTTTTAAAGTCTAGGAACTACCATTTCAGGAGAAAGGAAACAAAAGCCATTTTCCAAAAATGAGAGGGAAAGAAAGGAAACACATAGAGAAATTCTAAGATGTTTCTGGTTCGAGGCAGCAATCTGCAACCTGTGGCTCCAGAGCCAAATTTCATTTGGTAAAGAACCAAAGATGGCTCTTCAAAAATATTTATTTGTCATTTTTAATATATAGTATATTGAAGTTGTAGGTGTAATGATGAGATAGCTGGTATGTAAAGAGAACAGCAGGAAAATGTTTTTATGGGGCAAAAGGGTTTCTGAGAGATGCTTTATGTACATCTTGGTACCGTTTAAGAGCACATTGCCCTGGATTGGTAGGGAAATGATATATGAACAGTTGCCAGTAACTCAAGAACAAACTATATGCAGATTTATGACAGTATATAAATAGCTGAGCAGGAGCTCCTGTGTAACTTACTTATTTTGAGACCCCTTGTTCGTCACCTCCTGATAACTTGCACCAATCAGTGTTTAGGATATAGAAAAGGAACCTTGGATACTTACCATGGCATTCCTTCTGTTCTGAGATTATCAGGGCATCTTGGCATGGGCAATTTCCACTAATTGCTCAGAGAGGCAGGGCTAATTTCTACAACTTTCTGTCACCCTGGTGGGAGTTGCCTTGACTCAGTTCAGTTACTTCATAAGCTAATGAATCCAAGGTCAGGAAGACACAGAACAGAGATAAAATAACAACCAGAACAGTTACATCACTGTTAGAAGCAAGAAAACTGATAACCAGCGATAGCAGCAGGCTTAAGAAAGGTTTAGCACAAGCAAGCATTTTCCCCCATGCAACTTGATCACGTAGGCTTGATAAGATTCAGGATTCCGTTTTTCGCAAGCATTATTTCTTTCTTTCTTTCCTTCCTGTCTCCTGGTGGGAGGGGGGAGGCAAACTACTTTCCTAAACTCAGAGCAGAAGGAACTCTCATGATAAGAATCTCTTCTAGCTGAAATCACCATCATGAGGAAGAGAGTTTTCATGCACAGTCATTTAACGGGAAACCATCCTTAAGGGTTTGAAAGGAGGTTTTGTGGGGAAAAAACTATATGCAATCTCCGTGAAGGCCCACAGGAGGATGCTGATCTGCGCCAATCCTTTTGAGGAAGTAGATATGAGGATGTCTGGAGAAGGGGACACCAGCTACATGTGGTAGGATCATGGTGATAGCTACTACCTGGTGACAAAGAGTGGATATTTTCAGCTTTTGACATTTAACCTCTAGAAGAAAGGCCAACAGATGGTCTAAGTCAGGGTTGAGGGGATTGATGCACCTTGTGTTGCCATCACCTTGAGAAGGCTTTCCTTGCAGTATTGTAGATACACATTATGGAGGCCTTCCAGGAAGCCATGATGGTCTCTGCAACTTCTGAGGAGCAGCATGGTCAGATGGCCACTCTGGATCCAGGTGCCAAACTGGGTCTTGCTGCAATGTGTCTGGGCTCACTGGAATCTTCTAAGGGGCCTTTACTGAGAGCTCCACAAATGATGGAAGCCATGGCCTGCAGGGCCAATTTGAAACCACAAAGATATATTCAGCTTCCTTCTGACAAATCTTCCAATTTTTCAGCATCACTGAGAGGAACAGGAAGGCATATAGTAGGCCCTTGGGTCACAGAGAGGCTAGAGCATCTGCTCATTATGACCAAAAATGATGGTATCAGGAGAAGAATCTTAATACTTGATGATTGCATGCTGAGGCAAACAGATCCACCTCTGGAACCCCAAATCTGGCTGCCATGTGTAGGAAGATCTCCCATTTGTTGGATCATTCGTTTTCATCAATGTTCTTTCTGCTCAGCCAGACTGTCTGAACGTTCAAATAACTCTGGATGTTCTCTGCTTATGGATCACAGATGTTTTTTAAGAAAAGGATTAACTGGGCCTCTGTATACAGGGTAGATCCCTAGAATCGTCTGACTGTTTATATGGACCTTGGCTAAAATATTGTCCAATCTGATAAGTACATTTGGCCCCTGATATCTGCCCAGAAAGAAGTTAGCACTTTCCTGGTGACTCTGAGTTTCAAGGCATTGGTGCTCATCAACTTTTCCTTTGATTTCCATATGCCTTGGGCTGGACAGCTGAGAAGTGACACTCCCCAGCTTGACAGACTTGCATCTTTAAAGAGTTGCAATATGTTCTTCAAGAGGTAGGATTGGCCTCTTCTCAGTTTGTTGGGGTTGGCTCACCAGACAATGCTCTGTCTCAGAGACAGCATTAGGATCAGGGTTGTGTTGCTTTTCTGCTGCATCTCTGGTTGACAGGCTGGATAAACTTCTGAAGTGGCCTGGTGTGTAATCAGGCCCATGGAACTGTCTCTGTGCAGTAGATAATCAGGCCCTGAAGTAATGACAGAAACATCAACTGGGCAGTCTTGGTTTGAACATACCTTTGGCCAGGCTTGAAATCCTGGAGGAGTTATCTACCTCAGATCTTAAATGTGTCTATGATCGCTGTGAGGGATTTTAGCCTTTGTGATGAGGTAAAATTGCTCTTCTTCTTATTTAGTACAAAGCTATGGGTCTCTAGGAGCTGAATGGTTCTAAGGATGTCCCTGGTCACTCACTCCTAAGTTAGAGATCAGATCAGGATGTTGTCCAGATAAGGGTGAATTTGGATTCCCTGCTTACCTATCAGAGCCCCCAGCACTCTATGATGGTCAGACAATTCAACTAGGTCTGAGGTCCAACAGAATGTCATTGTAGCCCTCTGAAGTCAAACTGGCAACCAAGAGACCCATTTATGCCCAAGGTATTATTTTTGTGTCATATGGGGGGGTGGGGGGGGAGAGAGAACTGAGAAAAAGGCAGAGACCAAAGAAGCAGAAGAACTGAAAGTATAAACAGAAGGTGTGAAGGAGGATGGCCTGGGAAGATTCTCTCTTAAGGGTTGAAATCATTCTACGAGAAAGGAAAGGAACCTGCTCAGAATCTTCACTCCAAGTCAAGTCAAGAAGCAAAATGATCCAGGGCAACTCACACCTGGGAGACAGAAAGTTGCAAAATTTGTGCTGACTGCCAGAACTACTGGTAAGAATCACAGATGACAAAATGCCCTCCTCTTCAGAATGAGAACTATGAATTATGAAACATGTCTATTAATGTCTATTTTCATTTATGCCAATAAACTCTTATAGAACTTTTCCTTGATCTCTTGCTTTGGAAACAGTTTAGCTTTTAATTATCAAAGGCTGCTCATGGTTGGTTCAAGGGAAGCCTTAAGGCTCTTAAATGATCACTTGTGTCCAAAGAAAAAGGAAATTGAATAATGAGACCACCGTGCTTAAGTTTGGGGGAGTGGCTTCTGCCATATCCCCCCATGGTGCACTCTCACTTTGCCCACCATGCTAAGAATAAAATTGGCGACACAATGGGCTGAAATAGGAGAGAACAAGTCAGCAGAAATCACTGCCCCTCAAGAAAACATAAGTACCCTTAGGATTTCAGAACTTCATGGCGGGATATGGGCCCAAGTAAAGTCACAAGCATATTCCACAGTCTCCCAAGTTGAATTCATTTACAACTTCGGCATTATGAATCAACATTTCACCTCGTTCTTTCAGTTGCAATCCTCATTTAATAAAATAGATGGCCATAAGAGGCTAGGTTTTTCCTGTAGCAACACTTCAATTAGCCTCTCCACAGATATTCAGCTGACAGAAGAAATACTTTACTTACCCATGCAGTTATGATTTTTAAAAAATGTATAATTAATTTTGGTATTTTAAAATTATGTGCTTAATTGAATTATTGCCACCCTGAACACCTTTGTTGGGAGAGCAGGATCAAGTGAATAAGATAAAATCTTATTTGAGATTTAAATTAAGAATACTGACCCAGCTGTGGAGATCAGACAGTTACTAGGCAAAAAGAGATTCATCTGGATAAGAACTGTAGTGACTTGCAAACAGCTAGTCCACAGGAACAAACCACAATGTACACGAGCTATTGTACTGTACAATGACTGGTGAAGATCCCCTCGCATTCTCCTTACAAAAAAGGGCAGCATTTCACAATTATAAATCTGATACTAAGAGATAATATTAAATTTTAACTCTCTGTATTTGTATTAAGTCCTATTATTTAAGACCAAAGCTTCCTAATCTTTAAATTACTCATTCTAGTAACAGTCCCTTTAAAAAAAGCTTAGCATTTGGGGGTGGTATAGTTTCAAGAGCCAATACTGTTCTGGGTTGGAAGGACTGAACCCTGCTACTCCTAACCTCAACTGGGGCCACATATACTTTTCATCAGTTTTTTTTTTCCAGACTGCTAGGGAGATCTACCTTTTCTGTTCTTCATTTATTTTTCATTATTTTATTTTTCGTATTCTATATTTACCCTACTGACCTAAGCTTTAATCAGAGAAGACACTTCTGGTCCCAGAATCAGTGGTGAAAAGAAGCTGAGATGGAAAAGGAGATGGAACAGGCCCAAAAAGAATTGCAGGAACACTGCTGAAGGTCTCCAACTCCTCCACACCCAATCCTTTTTTATCAAATGCATTATTCTGCCAATTTCTAATGTTACAACCTCTTGTTTTTTCCTCCTCTCTCAGAGCCTTCCTTATTATTCTGCTCCACTCCTGCCCTTCCCATTTCCAAAGATGCAGGTCCATTGCATTCATTCATAGACATCTGAGACCTGCAAATTATCTCATAATTTCTTTCCAAATCAACTCTTTGGTTGTCTCTGTTGCTTTTGCTAGGCATTTCTTATTCTTAATTTCGTCATCTAAAAAACTCTTATATGGCACTTATATCAGCTTCACCTTCAAACAAAGAAATATTGGAGACCGAAAGACCACGGCAAATTGGGAGTGCATGGTGACACAGTTGTAACCCCAATGGGAGATGCTACCTAATTTCTTTACTGCTCAAAAACTGCTTGAGACAGGACCTTTCATTTATGATCTCAAACACTCTTGGTGCACGAATGTTTTTTGTAAGAACATTAACATTCCCTTGAATAATATGTTCGTTTAAACTCTAGAGAGTATTGATCTTTCCTGTAAGATGCCTCAGACACACAGTGAGGCAGGGATACATTTTTTAAATCTGTTTAAGGAAAGCCCCTCTCCCAGTTCCAACTTAGAGAAATAGTTCATGTAGCAAAGTGTTTTCCCTGACGTGGACAATTTTCCTTTAAAATTCTACTGAAAAAGAAGTTTACAACTCTTGTCATAATAGCCTTCCTAATCTCTTCCCCCTCTAACAGAACACAGTCTTCATTTTCTACTCTTTACTAGTTTGAGTGGCTGTTTTCATATGATTTGTCCTAGATGAATCTAGACTTGAACAAAGAGATCTTTGTCACTGATTCTGCAAACACCACTTGACTGGCCCTGTATTAGCTGACCTATATAAAATAAATATATATTTTAACCAACTCCAAACTTTCTTGTTTCAGTTTGAACTTGGTGCCACTGAATAGGCCAGAACAGAGATATACCCAAAAACAGACTACTCAATTAGTGATGCCATGAATATGACTCACACACAGGACAAGTATACCCAGACATACTTATTCTGCATTACCTACAACAGTCAAGGCCTCAGCTAGAGAATACAGTAGTTAAGTACATTCATGTTAAAGTGAGGCATGAAAGGGAAAAAGCATAAGATTGGATTCAGCAGTCAATCAGGGGAAATCCTTTGAAGGCAGCAGAAATTTTTTCAAGTTCCCTTCTGCACAGCAGGCCTTTCCAAACCTAGGAAAGTTTATTTCTGGAGTCATATGATCTGTATGGATTAATGGGTACAAGGGTTGAAAGGCTGAAGGAAAAAGATGGTTCTTCTATCAGTACAACACCACCAGTGGAGGAGAAAGGATAGAGTAATTTTAGACCACTTACCAAAGGTGTAGGGCCTATAGGGACACCCATGTCCCCAGGTGCATGCCTTTTGGTCACGTGGGGGGACGCCCGGCACCCCTCTCACATGATGAAATGGCATGCGCCCCAGCCGCACGCTGCCGAACTCCACCTCCCTGCAGGGAGGCGGGGGGCGGGGCTCAGCGGTGGGGGGAGTGCAGGCCAGCTTTTGCCCTCCCCAGGACCTAGGAACAGCAGGAGCCGGCCTGCAGGGAGGTGGGAGATAGGGCTCCTTTGCAAGCTGCCCCGCCCCTGAGCCCCGCCCCCAGGTTCCACACAGGCCAGCTTTTGCCCTCCCCAGGCCCTGGGGATGCGGGGTTGGGGGGGAGAAGGTGTTGTCCCCGGGCCCCATTTCCCCCAAATATGCCTCTGCCTCTTACTTCTCTCTAGTGTAGGCTACCAAACTGCAGGCCTGCGAATCCAGAAAGATCCTGTAACTCAGAACAATTTTTTCTGGTGTTGGAATGGACTACAGAAAATATCATTATGTCTTCTGTGATTGTTAAATCAAGACTATAAATAAAAGTATTCTTCTGCCAGTATAATGGCACTTACGTGGACAGAGGAGAGCAAATTTGGTTTGTTACGTCTCACACTTCAAATTCCCTCTTTGAACTCCATATTGTCTTTGAGGTTCCCTGCCCCCAGCAGCAGAATTGGGGCATCAGTGGGCTTCAGCAAAAGGAGATGGGGAGAAACGCCTGTTCTTCAAGTTTTTCTGAACTACAGTATTCTAGATCCAATCCCTGTATCCATTCCACTCGGTTTTGTAAGGCCAACTTAATGTGCATTTTACCATTTTAGAAAGGAAATTTGGGATAGCAACGGAAGTAAGCAGTGGGTCAGCTACAGAACAACCTCACCATCTTCAAACTTGAACACCTTGGAAAGATGCATTAGGACTGAACCTATCTGATTATTCTGGTCATCTTCAGGGCCCTTGGCATCCAAATCAAATGGGTAGCAAATCAAGAAAGAGCCTTTTCAGTCATGCAACCAAAATTATGGAATCCCTCCACAGTGATTTCATTGCCTTCTGCCAGCAGGTAAAGACTGAAGAAGGTTCAGATTGGAAACACCAAACAATGAGTGAGTACAGATGTCTAGTGTTTAAATAGTGTCCTGGTGTAGGGATGCTAAGAACTCTGAACCAAATATGCAGATCAGGCAAGCATATCCTTTTGATATGCCTTGCATCCCCACATCTTGCTGCATTCCAACTGAAACAGTGTTCCTGAACATTTTTGCTGCTGCACAGGAGTTATGGTGGTTTTTATTTCTCTACATTTGTGGACAAGGGCAGATGTTGATAAAACGTACGCCTGTAAAAAAGTGGGAAGAAACACGACATTTGTAATGAATATGGGCAGCAATGCTAAAAAACCCTATGCATATGGAAATCATGAATAAAATTTGAACAGGTAAGAAGGATGGAAAAATGAACAAAGGATATGAAAGTTTGTAAGTCTAAGGAGCCAGGAAACAGGTTTTTAAACATAGGCCAACACTGTGAGGCATGGGGAAGTCTACACAGGAGCTGTTGGCCAATGTTTCAAGATCCTCTTCATTCTGTGCAGCCTGCTACAAAGCTGAAATCAAAGAAAAGAGGAAGGTCATGACCTGAAGAACTCAAATATTACAATGGAAGACGAGGCTGAGGAGTGATCTGTTTGATGTTTCTGAAGTGAACCTCCTTCCTGCTCATGTGTTTTAACTGGTTTGTGTACTTCGATAAACCGCACATTTAAAAACCTGTTTGCCAACCTGGAGGTTGGATGAAAAGGTGACAAAAAAAGTTACAAATAAATAGTGTAGGAACAAAAGGTTGAAAGAAAGGAAAAGATTTTTTTTAAAAAATTATACTTTTTATTGCACAGTGCCAAATAACTAAAAGTAAAAACAAGTCATATTAAAACCCAAATTAAGTGGATACTCAGTCAGTGTACATCCAGCATAAAACACTTAAACAGTCAAGAATGGGTACACACATACAATGCCACAAAAGACCTGACATGTTTTGACCCAAAAAGGGTCTTCTTCAGAGGTCAGTAAAATACATACATATAAACCAGTATCTTTCATAAGTTCATAAATTACAATTTCTTATTCAGGCCTAAAGATTTGTATTTTTTGTCAATCCTGAAATTGACAAAAAAGTGAAATATATATGCTGAGTATACATTTAATTTGGGTTTTAATGTATCTTGTTTTTAATTTTAATTATTTGGCACTGCGCAATAAAAAGCATTTTTTTTAACATTTTCTTTTCTCTTAACCTCAAGTTTCCTAGTTTGTTTTACAGGTTGGGTTATATTTTCATTCAGTTTGTTGCCAAATAAATAGTAAACAAAATAAAAATAAATGCTAACTGTATGCTCAGCTGACCCTCCAAGATGCAATTAAGAATTTTTTTCTCCTCCCTTGACAGTACGATGTTCCCTCCAAGCCCTGATTTTACACTGGAGAAGTAACTTCCTAAATGAGGCAGAAGAATATATAATTCTCTCCTCCAAGTAGGATCTAGGAATGCAATCCACATTGTATCCTCAGGGCTCTTCTTTTTGTGCAGAATTTATTCTGTCACAATCACGGTTTATAATACAGCATAGTGATGTTTCATAATAAAGCTCAGTCTGTCAGAAATTCAAGCAAAAACATACAAGAATATTAGTACCTGTAGCAATGTATGATGCAGTGTCACCTCAAGTTCTGCAATCTGGTGTGCCAGGTCCTCATTATCCCCATGGATTTCTAAGTCCTCCTCTGGTATTGTCTCCCATCTCCCTTGGTGAGCTACCAAATTATGAACTAGTTCATACTGTCCAGGTAAAGCCAAACTAATCCGTGTTTGTTTTCCATATCTGAAGTGAATTCGACGTCTTTTACAGTTCTCCTCACTGCTAATTTTGTTGGTGGGAAGCAGTCTTTCTCCCAAGAGCATGTTCAGCAGCTGGCATTTGGCATTACAGTTCTGGCCAAGGATTAAAAGGCATGGACGACAGTTGACTGTCAGTTGAAGGTACTCCTCCTCATGTCGGGGAAAGGAAATTGAACTCAGCTGCCCTAAAAAGCAAGCAAAAAAGATCTTATTAGCAATTACGTGTCTTCTAGAGTTATATATCACATTTGCCATTCACGAATGCTACAAGAAGTTCTTGTATAAGAGCTGGGACCTTGTAAACCAGGTGATGTCACACAGAAGGCCAGTTTCCAACAAGTTCATCCCCTTGAAAAAAAGGTGGCATTTTTGACATTAGGGCAGAAATGGTGGAGGAAAATAAAACAGAATGGTTTTCAAAATGACCTTTTCAAAATAACCCCTGCCTACATGCTGATCAAAGATCTCATGCTTTTAATTTGCCCTATGGCAGGAAGAAATTCAACAGGCAAAATTAATCCCTATAGTGCTGCAAATGAAGTAATTAGCCCAACTATCTTTCTAATGATCACATTCTTCACTGAGCTTTCTACCACCTATCTGAGCAAGAAAATGTAGCTGTTATATTAAAGAGGCTGGTTTCCATTTAAGCGAATGCTTTTCACTTCCTCATTATCATGTTCTTTGGCCCAAACCTCTCACTCTCAAGGCTGTGACTACAACACACTCATGGCTAAACAATACATTCTCTCTGCTCATATATTCTTCTAGGATCTTCATTTCTCCGGATATAAAGTTACCCTTAATTTACTCCTACCACAGCTGAACAATTTGAAGTATTTATAGTTGCTCTTCAACTTAAACACAGTATAATAAACAGCTCCTGAGCTACTAGAATCTCAAGCCACTACTTGTTAATTGATTAAAAAAATACTTGCTTCTCAAGGTAAGTTTGGTGCTGTTTTTACAGAGTTTTTGGTATGCTCGGTTTAGCCATCCAGGAGGACTTATGGACAGGGGATCTTGTCCCCCCCCTCCCACCCACACACACACTATTGCTTCTTTCCTTTCACTGATAGACCCTATAGCCCAATTGCACGGTACCATTTCTCCCTGTATCCCCCTCCCCACACTATTTCCCTTTCCCCCTCTTCCTGGTAACCCTCATATCCTCAACTGCCGCAGCTTTCTACTGTCCTTCAACTATATTTTTATTGTATTCTATTTATAGCCCATCTTTTACCACAAGAGTGACACAAAGCTGCTTACACCTTTTCTCCTCTCCATTTTGTCCTCATAACAGCCCTGTGAGGTAGATTAGACTGAATGTGTATGACTAACCCAGGTCATCCAACAAGTAAAGGAAGTCCTCTGTGCAAACACCAGCTCATTCCTGACACATAGAGTGAGTCAGGATGTTTACTAGACAGACTACGCTTACAGGGTGGTTTGCCATTGCCCTCCTTAGTCAACTCTACACTTAACTCCCAGCAAGCTCAATTTTACCAACTTTGGAAGGATGGAAGGCTGAATCAACCTTGACCCCAGATACCTGAAACAGGCCTCCATCATGATTGAACTCAGGTCATGAGCAGAGTTTTTGACTGCAGTACTGCAGCTTCTTACTCTGTGCCTCATATTTACTTACCAATCCCAGCTAGATGTCAAGTTAGTCACAGCCTTCTTTTTAAAAAGCTTATTCTGAGCCTTCTAAAGCATTAGATCTTTCCCAATACTCTGCTAGACAAAATTCCATGCTAAGTTCTTATTAAATCTACTGCTTATTTTAATAAGATTTGTAATCACCTTTCAACAGTTCTCTTAACAACTCATTCACTTATATCCATATTCAAGTTGTTCCTGCCAACATGAAAGTAGCAGCAAAGAATTAGAAAAAAAATCTGGTTTTTGAAATACAATCTGCTCAGCCTTAAGAACCCCAGAAAGCTGAAGTTTTTTTCCTTATGGCAAATTCCCCTTTTCAAGGCATCAGAGAACTGAGACAAGTTTGTCAAACAAAAGTAGATGGGATCAGGACATATTTCTGTGGATGGAAATCAAGCAAGAGATGACTACATACAAATATCCATTTTGGCACAGGTACCATTCTTAATTCACCTTTATAAGCTTCTTCAGTTGCTCAGATGTTCTGAGGGGTTCAGTTAAATGTTTCTGGTAGGCTTGGAGATTCAGGTGCAACAAATACCAGATTTGGCCCAAATTTAGGTGAATTTGGTGAATATTCGGGCAAAAATTGGCCGAATTTTCAGGCAGGGAAAAAATGAATATGAACGAATCTGAATGCAAAGTACAGTGGCACTTCGAAAATTGGTGCCTTCAACAATTGTCGATTTCAGATATCGACGATTGCCCGGCGCCCGATTTTGCCCTTGCCCTCTTAAAATGCGTCAGCGCGCCTCGATTTTGACGGCGAAGTCGAGGGTACGGAAGCGCCACTATAGCGTTAATGCTTATAGCCAAACAGGCGTGCGCATTTAGCACAAACAGTGTACCTCTAAATATGCCGTTTTCAAAAATCGCCGATAATCTCCGAAAGGATGATCGGCGATTTTTGAGGTGCCACTGTATTCAGGTTTTTGGGGTGTTTTTTGTGTTTCGCCCTGCAGGGGGTGTATTTTTAAAGCTAGTGGAACCAAAATTTCAGGGTATCATCCGGAGATTGTCCTGATGATACCATCCGAGTTTGGTAAAGGTTGGTTCGGGGGGGGCAAAGTTATGGATCCCCAAAGGGGGTACCCCATCCCCCATTGTTTCCAATGAGAGCTAACAGGAGATGGGACTACTCCTTTGAGAATCCATAACTTTAATCCCCCTAAACCAAACTTCACCAAACTCGGGTGGTATCGTCAGGACAGGCTCTGGATGATATGCTGAAATTTTGGTGCCACTAGCTTTAAAAATGCACCCCTGACAGGCACCCCAGGAAATGTGCCCAGATTCTCTGCTTTGCAGTGTCTTGGTTCCATTGTAGCCAATGGGGAATTTCTGAGTGTGTAAGCAGGCTGCACATTTTTTAAGTTAGAGGCACCAGACTTTCAAGGTGGCTCCAGGAGGCCCTCCTGGTAATAGCATCCAAGCTTGGTGAACTTTGCTTCTGGGGGTTCAATTTTATGGGGCCCCAAAAGGCTTATTTTGTTTCCCTGCTCTTGCACGTGAAGCCTGCTGGCCTAGTTCTCTCAGAACTCTCTCAACCTGCCCTCCCCCCAGCCCCAGAAGCAAAGTTCATCACTCTGTTGGTGCAGCTGGGTCCACTCACACTAAGTCCACAAGAACCAGTTCAGCACAGTCCATACAAAGCAAGTCCACAAGTTCAGGAAAGGTCATACAAGGAAGTCTACAAGGAACCCGTTCAGCAAAGTCCATAGGCAGAGTCGTAATCCAGAAGCCAGAGCTCACACAAGGTTCAAAGCAGGGCAGCCATCAACGTGAACTGTTGTCTGCAAAGGCATGAAGCAGCAACCAGCCCTTTTTATCCAGGTGGAACTAATTGCCATGTTTCAGGGAGCCAAGTCTGTGAGCACTCACATTTTACGAATAGCCAGTCTGGCTGATCGCCTTCGCTGTCAGGTCCTGCCGCATCCGTTGCCGGCGTTGCTCTAGCGGGGTAGGGGAACCAGGAGGGCTGCAAGCTGTGGGGGGGGGGCTGGAGGTGAGCTCTGGGACTGTTCTGGGGGTGCTTGCTGAGCTGGCCCTGGTTCTGTAAGGCAGTCAGAAGGCGGTGTGGCTGCAGCTGGTTCCTCATTCTTCAATGAGTCACTGCTGCCAGATCTGGCTTCGGGGGTCTCACCTCCGTTGGAGTCAAACGACCGGCATAACAGGCCATCATCCTCACTGTCAGACACAGCGGGGGGACAGACCCTGGCAGTGGTTGGCAGCACTAATTATGATTTTA
The DNA here is from genome assembly GCF_021028975.2 of Sphaerodactylus townsendi. Lineage (NCBI taxonomy): Eukaryota > Metazoa > Chordata > Lepidosauria > Squamata > Sphaerodactylidae > Sphaerodactylus > Sphaerodactylus townsendi. Next base: position 86,859,378 of record NC_059429.1, read on the forward strand.
CAATTACCTATAAAGAAGGCAGCATGACTGCTGATGAGTTATCCCATAGACCACATGAGTTTGTACCAGAAGATGCTAGGGCATTAAGGTTACATAGGCATGCCCCAGAATTATGAACAAGAGCTAAGCCTGACACCAAGTATTTGGAAGACAAGTCTGTGGTTAGTTCTGCTGATGAGTGGCAAAGGCGAGCTGCTCATGTCATGGTACCTACAGGTGCAGAGGATTCCACTGAAGATAGTTGTCCCATGAGTGAGCTGCTGTCCTACGATGATGGAGCTGTGCCAGATGAGTATGAATACCCACAGTCATGGACAGGGACATAAAGTATGCCTGGACTTGTTTATATAAAGTCCAGTTGCTGCTGAGAGCGTGGGAAAGACTTCATTTGTATGAAGGGGTACTCTACAAAAGAGTAAAGAGAAGAATTTTATTGATCAGTTATTTCTTCCACGTTCTCAGAGGAGTCAATTATTACCCTGTTGTCATAGGGGTGCACATGGACTGTTCCTAGGGGTGCTAGGGAGGATCCTCTGGGACCTGAAGGTGGTTTTGGGAAAGTTGAGGAGCGCTCGGACCTAACAAGGTGATGCATAGAGTTCTTCTTACTTCTGGTTTTTATTAGACCCTGATCTAGTTCCTTATTGAACCATGGGTCCCCTAGGAAAGCAAAACTTGCTACAACCGCCTTGGGGTAGAGGTTTGCTTGCCAGGCCCAGAGCCAATTATTACAACAGGCTATCACGGTGGATGCCATGGCATGAGCAGGCTATCACGGTGGATGCCATGATGGAATTGTAATTTCCTCCCTAACTGTTTGTCTGAGGAAAAAACAGTTAAACCACTAGGGAAAGGACTTGGCCAATTGAAAGGAATGCTCAGGAGTAAGGAAGCCGATCCCATCTCCGCCTCCCCCACTCCCACCTTCCGAGGAGCAGTCTTGCCTGAAAGGAAGTGTAGCGCCAGCAGAAGTTGATGAGCAGCCTTGGCAGATGAGACCATAGAAGCCGTTGCCTTGCTCTGGGAGCATGAGCACACCTGAGGGACCGGCTGTCATGGCTTTTCCATGAGCCATTCAAAGTGGAAGCTGTTGCCTCGTTCTGGGAGCGTGAGCACTCCTGAGGCTGTTGGGGCTTTGCAATGCACCTCTGTTTTCTCCACACTTGTCTCCCCGATCCTGGAGCTGCCAGGCAAAAATTGGAGCCCTCCTCGGTGTGTGCCAACTGTTTTCCCAGGGGGAATAATGGAGTCTCTACCCATAGCTACTCTGGTGCCCTCAGTGGAGGGCTTGAAAAATTATTGATGGGGAAGGAAAGAGCCATCCACCATCTTGAGGTGAAAAAAGGCAGGGAAAAAAGAAGTGTTTGCCGTACCAGCAACCTCTCTCTCTCTCCTATTCTCCAGCATTCTATCTCTTTAGGGGATCTAAACAGAAGGGGGGAGAGAGACTACTTAAACCCAAAAAACTATAGACAAAATCACTAAAAACAAAACCTTAGCAGAGCCCACACTAAAGTCTGCTCTCCCTTGAGAGGCAGGAAAATTACTGGGGATAAAATGGAGGTGCAGCCAAGTACAGGAAGTTTACAAATTTAGTCCCTGCCTCCCTAACAGAAGGATATGGAAACACCCACTCAGCATGGCCTCCATCTCCAGGAGAACTGGTCTTAGTCCCCCTCATCCTCCTGATTGGTGAATCCTGCTTCCCCTGGGAGGTCAAGTGGGTCATGGGAATGGTGGCTGTGTTCCCTGCCCTGGGAATCCATGGGGGATCTAGAGCACTGTTTCCTTAGCTTAGACTGATGATAATGGTGGATTTTTCCCTCATTGCCCTGCTGAAGAATGTCATAAAGGCTGCTGAGGGAGGATTTTGGAAATCATTAAATGCCCCCCCCCCCCAGGTGTCCTGCTGTTCTCCAAATAGGAGAAATCTTGCCTAGAATCCATAGACGTGCTGGTCTCCGCCTGAGCATAGGGATGGATGATCTGGTCTGGGGCTGTGCATACAGTAGCCCTGGGAAGGCTGGTGCCAGGGATGGACTCGCCATGGCTGGCAGCACCCTGGGAAGGAACACCCGTTGTGGGTCCGGCTGAATCACCTGTGCCCTGGGGAGGCGCTGAGTCCCCGTTGCTAGCAGCACCAGCTCTGGAGCCACTGGACAGCCCCGGGCAGGCATTTGGCTGGTGCTGACATTTGCAGCGGCTTTTGCGCCCTGGGGAGATGCTTGGCTCCATGCCGAAGATTCTTGGCGTCTTTTTTTGCTGTTTTTCTAACGTTGCGCCTTTTTGAGTTCTTTTTCCCTTTGCTTTGCCGGAGCGTGATCCTCCTCTGGAGGAAGGAGGGGGCTGACAGGCCAGGAACTATCATTTCTGGTTTTGGCTGCTTGAGTTGGTTCCACTGAAAAGAGAGTGAACTGGTCCCTGGAGGGGGAAAAACTTCTGGCCGCCATTTTAGGCTGGTGAGTAAAGTGCGGGAAAATCAACCGCGCTGCCGCTAGCTTTAAAGAGCACCCTGTCTACCTAATCCTAAAGGAAGAAAGAAGGCAAGGGCAACAGGAAGAACACAGTACACAAGGAAAGACAATAAACAAGATAAAATCAGATAAAATCAGATAAAAGTCACAAACTTTAGGAGCCTGAGTTCCACCTGGCTCTCCCTGCTGAGGCAGGAAAAATACTGGCAAGAAGATGGCCGACGGGCTCTTAAGGAAGTGACAAAAAAACTCTTTTCCTGCCTCTCACTGAAGGACGGAGAAATATCCCATCCATCCAAAATGTCCTCTGCCTCCAGGAGAATTTCTACGGAATTGCAGAAATGTTTAGTGGGATAAAACTCATAAATGTCAAAATGAACTCACTGAGACAAACAAACCCATTCCAAAAATTAGAACTGTGCAATGGATTAATTTCAAAGGCGGTTCTTTATTCAAGCTGCATGGCAAACTGTTGTATTGAGATGTATTTTCTTTGCATGGAACCCATAATCAATAACTTTAAGTTCTCCTCTCTTGTTAGAAGCTAAGCAAAGCAATCATAATGGAACCATAGAACAGAAAAACTGAACTCCCAGCTCCATGTCATGACAGTGATTTTTTCATTAAACCACTTTAGAATGGTGATTTTATTAAGAGTATTTTGAGGTCAGTGCCTAAAATATTTAACCACTGATGCTGTACACTCCCAAATCAAACACAGCACTTCATGAGTTATAGGTACAAAAACTTTAAAGGAATAATTGTGTTGCACACAGACAGGACTCTTCTGTTTATTCCTCCGATCCCACCCAGAATAACTTCTTTAATATTCTTCTGTCCCAAACTGCAAGCCAAACTGCTTCACAGTTGCATCTTAAGTGCAGTTTCTGCAGAGCAACACAAATACAGCAGAAAACATACAATGAATGGAAGAATATATACAGCAGGAAAGTATTAAGATGAAAAGGCCCACCCAGTTTCACCCTCAGTCATGCTAGCAGCTATGTTTTGCTGCAAAACAAGAAAACCAACATTTTAAATGAAGATGAAGTAAGGTACAGTATAATAGAGACACAAGCCTCAGAATCTTCTAGGGAGAATTTTCTTCTATGCAGACCATGCTTAAAGCACAGGCAGAACATTTAATTATACCTTGCCTTCAGTGAGAATGGTTACAATCAATAGTATTTGTTCAGTCAACGTACTATTAGTAAAAGAACCAGATAATGGATTACAGGGTCCTGATACTATTTATTTACTTCATTTATACCTGCCTTTCTCCCCAAGTGAGACGCTAAGCAGCTTACATCATTCTCCTCTTTTTCATTCTATCCTCTCAACAACTCTGCCAGGTAGGTCAGACTAAGAGTATATGGCTAGCCAAGGTTACCCAGTAAGCCTCCATAGCAGAGTGGTCTCCCAAACAACTACATTAAGCTGGCTCTCTATAAACGGCTCTGATAACCTTTAGGCATTCAGAAAAATGCCCAATAGCAAGAAGTCATCCTTGCTGTAACAAGTGATCTAATTTGTCTGCACAGTAGTCTTGTGTTGCAAGTACACTTTCTTGGGATTCATATATATAGGAAGCCATAGCACCAGTGATGGGATTCAGCAGGTTTGCACCACTTCGGCAGAACTGGTTGTTAAAATGGTGTTTGTAAACAACCAGTTGTTAAATTATTTGAATCCCACAATCGGAACCGGTTATTACATTATTTGGATCCCACCACTGCATAGCACATCCATCAAACAGGCCTCCAGTCAGACAGTCCACTATCACTAACTAATGCTCATAAATATTGTAATAGCACCCAGTATTTCTATTATCCATCTGTCACCTTGCCAACGAAGCCCTTAAACCTCACAGCACAATATCAAGGAAAAGCTTCTTAGTGGGGCCAAAATGTTTAACAGATAAATCTAAGCAAGATGTGTTTATATCCTTGAACACTGAAGACTACAGCAGGATGAAGTCAGGAAATTGCTGAAAAGCTAGTGACTGAAAATGTAGGAAAAGGACTTTTACTGACAGCTAAACACAAGAGTTATGTCAAAGAGATTAGAGGAAGCATTTTACATCAGTTGAAAAAAGCCATGTGATCTGCCCTTCAAAAGAATCCAAACACATGGGTCCCAATTATGCTGTTTCCAAGAGAAAACAAGCTAACTGATCTAAAAATAACAGCAAAAGAATTACAGTGCTATCGGCGACAATATATCAAATGTAGACATACAATTTTTGGTGTGGGAAATTCTTGAGTGATATAGAACTCTGCTCTTCTATAACTGGGTCTTTAAAGCAGTTATGAAAATCTTTGATATAAATTCTTGTGCAGATAAACACACCTCTATTAATGGTTTCAATTTTTATCTGTATTAAAAAGGAGTTCTACTGCAGCATCACACTGTTCCGTACAGTTAAAACACGGAAAAAGAGCGCAAGCTTTTTTGACAAGATGAAAGTGAACAAAATCACAAGGACGACTAGAATCTAAACGGAGATTAAGTTCCCTTGAATGAAGAATACTTTGTAACAAAGTCTATGGTTGTTTATTAACTCTGAGTCTTTCCTCAGATACCCCTGCTAAATCTACGCAAATAAGAAAAAGCCTGCTAAAACAGGACAGAAGGGACCACTTCTTGATCCTCTGGCACAAGCAAGTCTCAACTATTACACAAAGGACTATAAACCATAGGGTGTATCAGCATCACTGGAGCATTAGGTCAATATTTACAAACTCTTCCAGGGAAAATTACCTCTTGTTTCTTTAGTTTTGACAAGCCTAATTCTGTGCTGAAGAGTTTCTTCTTCACCCTTCAGTTTACATTTTACTGTTGTATCTAAATTATACATCAGTTAAAGAGACAACAACCCAATTGTGCTCTGCTCCAACTCAGCAACTTCACAGATTCCTTTAATAATTAACCAATACATCCATTAAGAATCACCATGGTCAGCACTGACTTACCTAAGCCCAATCACAAATATGCAGGGAATGTGACTGCATCTTAACGGTTCACAAATCTAGCGGCAGAGAATTGAGCAAGACAGACATATTCAAATTCTTTATTAATAAAAGGAAGTGAAACTTGAGCCAGGATTGCCAAATTTTTAAGGGAAATACCATTTTGCCAATAGAAAGCTGGAAACACCACTTCAGGAAAAGAACTGGGTCTTAGAAAATAAACAAAGGGCCTGTCCTCACACAACATTAATGCCAGGTTTCACAAAATCAATCACGGCCTACTCTAAAACATCACATTATTCATTAATATAACGACTAACTGGAAAAGGAAACTTCCACTCATGTTGCATGAAATTAAGTACTGTTAAAGTATACTCCAAAGTATCATTACTACATCATCTACTCACAGCTGTTCCCTCACTCTTCATTCCCATAACAGCTTCGCACATAACCGCTCCTTTATTTTCTTCACTATGTGAACCCACCTTTTCCCAGGGTTTGAAGCACTAAAGAGGTACAAAAAAAATTAATTTGATAAATCAACTTTGTAAACTATCACAATTTTTTAATTGTTTGAACATTAACAAGCTCACAATCTAGTCCACATATATAACAGCTTTGCTATGGATTTTGAAAAGAAAAATCCACTTGTTAATGTGCTGTGATGCAAGTCTTCAGTGAAGATGATTAACAGAAAGGCCAGCATAAAAAAACACACATTCCCCAGGCAGAAATGATCCTAGAGGCACAGGTAACCCTCCATCAGTTTTCTACGCTTTGAAAACGTGTAACTTTTATGGCAGTATAAACAAACCCTCATTGTTAAAGCATTTAATGTTTTACATCCCTAGCACTAAACTGTGCCAAGACTGACACCCCAGCAATACAGGAGAAATAAGAAAATGCACCAGGTATGTACAATATGCCATCTTCAGCAAAAGTTGCATACTAGCCGTACAACTAATCAGCAGGCCACTGCCCGAAACTATCTCACAGATCAGAGGTCTCCAATGTAGTGCCCACTGACACATTTTCTGGTGCCCACCAAGTGTTCCCAGGAAGTAGATAAGCTTTTGCCCAGCAGGGTTTCTGACTATTGGAGATTTGACTGGTCAAACAGATTTTTTTAATGTTGCTTTAGCAGCAGCTACCACAACATCACAAGGATCTACACTCTGTTACTGAAGTTAAGCCATGGCAATCATTTTGTGACTGGTTCCAACTCCTCTGGTAGCCATTTTATGGCAGTCATTTCGTTGCTGCGTCCACCATGCCCTGTCAGAATTCCAAATGTGTCTGTAGGCTCAAAAACAAATAATAGATAAGGTGCTAGGAAAGGTTTTGTGTTTCACATTCATTACAAAACCTGAACTTCTGGGATCTGACCATAAATAAAGCCATGAACAGGCTGCAAAACTGACACACAGGGATTGCATTTCAACTAGAGCAGGGGTAGGGAACCTGCGGCTCTCCAGATGTTCAGGAACTACAATTCCCATCAGCCTCTGTCAGCATGGCCAATTGGTGTCAAACTTGCGGCCCTGCAGATGTTATGGACTACAGTTCCCATCATCCCCGCGAGTTTGACACCTGTGCACTAGAGGATCAGAACTGTGAAGGTCTGTTCCAAGGACCAAAGCCATTAAAGATTAATGTAAACTGTAATCAGAACAAAACCATATTGATGACTTGCAGTACTCAAGTACTACGCTCCTCCTATGAGAACCCGTCATTACCCAGATATTGGGCCCCCTCCTAACTAAACCACTATTTCTCAAGTGGATACCTATTACCTCAGTCATATTCCATAAACAGATTTCTGCATCACAAACTACTATGTGGTAAGCACACTTGTGTAAAACTTTTAAACTGGCATGAACATTCAATTAGCAGAATCTATAAGCCTGATAAGCATTCAAATTGATTACTATTATCAGTTAATTTAAGCATACTGGATAGGCTTGAACGTCCAGGATTTCACCAACAGGGTAAGGAATTTGTTATTACTAGAAAATGACCAGGGATGCTGGAGACTGTATTCCCCTGAAGCACGCGTCACTATTTCAAGAGAATCGGATTTAGTTTTCTCACGTATTCCTTGCTCTGCAACTAACTCTCATGTGGCAAGCCCTATCATCTCTATCAGTTTTATCCAGTCCTCAGATTTTGGCATTGTGTTGCCTAGAACTTATCTTGCCTCAATGTGCAATTTATAGGGCAGTTAAGTGAGTCATGAGCTTTTGGTTATCGTCTAGATTTTAGCCAACTGATACTTACATTACACAGACTCACTAAAGATACCTTAGTAGCAACTGAAACAAACAAGGGGCAAGAGAATTTGCAATTTGCTCAAAGCTAGCATTAATTTCTAAAAGAAAACCCATCTTTAACATTTAAAATCTGAAAATTCCTTATCCCACTAGCTGTCAAACTAGCTTTCAACAATAAAACAACCACATAGCCAGCCTATGTGAAGAACGTCCAGATAAGGTGTTCTGATGCACACACGCATGCACACACACCCCACACCAGGCTGGGAAGAAGAGGAATTTTAAATGGAGAAAACAGCAGAGGAAAAGGGTGAAATCCAACTCCCCCTTGTTTTCAAGTATCAGCTTTCCAGAGTCAAAATCCCCTTCGCCAGGTACCTAGTGAAGGGATCTTTAACTCTTGAGCGGAAACTTGTTGGTCTTTAAGGTGCTATTAGACACAAATCGTGATCCTACTACAGTCCAATGTGGTTACCGCAGTATCACTGTTCCAATTACTTTGCTATTTCCTTTAAAGTACTGATCAAAATGGCAGGAGGTTAAATCTACAGACAACAGTCATGAAATTTTGAGTACAAGATTTTGGCCCAAGAACTCTTCTAGAAAACAAAACCTGGTTGTTGGTTTTTAAATTAAAGAGACAACATGTGGATCAGGGATCCTCAACAAGTACCCACTGGTGCACTACCTTTTTCATACCCGCCAACATGGATGTCACTCAGAATGTGGCAGATTTGACTTGGTGTTTGTTTTAGTATGTGGAAAAGTGCTTCCGTCTGTCCCACTGACTAGGTTCAAATAACTTCTTGGATCTGTTATAGCCTTTACAGCTCCCTTTTTGTGTCATTGTAATTCCTGAAGTTGATGCCCACGCTTTTCTCTTCCTCCTAACTGCTATTTGATATTGAATCCTGCACATTGAAATATTTTTCTGTTTTCTACATTTGTCAGAATGAGCGGGAAATCTACCAAAACAACCCAGGATATACTTTCTCAACTCTGACTGGGAAGAAAGAGTTGTACTGTTTTGTGGATGTGAAAGAGTTGTAACCATGGATTTATTACCTTCTGCAAAAAAAGATGAATATTTCCCAAAATTTGCTTCATACCACTGTATCACTCATCAGAAAGCTTTGTGTGCTGAAGTACTTCACTTTAAACATGTCATGGATGTGGTCAGAAAAATAATAAATTCTATCCAAGCTTCTTCTTTGCAACACACATTTTAAAGACACTCCTGGAAGGTACTTATGCAGAGCACAGTAACCTTACATTGCACAAGTGAGATGGCTGAATAAATGGAAGCTTCCTGCAAAACTTCTAAGACTGAATGAAAAAATCACACAGTTTTTTGGAGTCTTAAGATTGGCATATTGATCCGCTGCATGATAAAGTTTGGTTGCTGTTCTTGACTTTTCTTGCAGACTTAAGGAAAGAACTGAATAACCTGAATGCTGTGCTTCAGGATAAGGATAAACCATTTTTCAGATGATTATGTCTGTGAACAGGTCCAAGTGCAAACTGGAAATATGGAAGTAACTTTTAGAACAATTCATTTGTTCATTTTCTATCAGTGAAGCAGCTAGCTGGGGATGGGAGATTTGACAGTGTTTGTGGGCCACTTTACTACCCTGGAAGACCCATTCAATGTCTGTTTCAAGCAACTTAGTGAAATGGAACCAAAACATAATATTTTTGTATAATCCATCCAGCCTTGCTTACAAATCTGCAGTGGAAATGCAAATCACAAAAATAACTCTAGCTCTACCTGAAAAAACAGAAATGGAGCTTTCTTGCCTCAAAAGCAATAATCAATAACTCATTTCATTAATGAGGATTTTTGAAGCCTTGTGGATCCTAAAAATGTACCCTTTGTTGAAAAACAGTGCTGCAAAGATTAAATAGTTTTTAGACCCACTTGCATTGCAGAAACATTCTTTTTAGCAATTAAGACATCAAATCTAAAAACAGACCACAGTTGACAGGTAACTGAATGACCACTTACAAGCCATCATATCATCTCTTACTTCTAATTATCAAAAACTTGAAGATGATATGCAGTGTAACACCTTACAATAAATTGGTGAGTTGTGTTTTATATGTTGAGCCTAATAATTTGTAATTTTAGTGAGCCTTAAAGACCAGAAAGCCTAAATCCGAATATGTTCCCTTCTATTCCTTATTTTATAATAGTCTGTGCAAGAAAGAGCTTGTGACAAAGCTTTATCATGCTTCTGATAAAAGTGAAGAACCTGAAGTGACTCTCTACCGTAATACACTGACTTAACAGCACAATTTAATTGTGTATACTTGTTATATTTAAATTGTTCCATACTTACGGTCTGCTTTGCTCATAGAGATTTAGATGCTTAAAATAAAATGTTAAATCAAAGCAAGTGTATGGGTTTATGACTGGCTCCCTCTTTCGACAGCTAATTTGTGGTTGGCCTCTTCCAGCAACCAATTTGTGCTAGCACTGACCACCCTGTTTTACAATCCCAAAAGTGCCACAGGTTAAAAAAGGTTAGGGCCCCCTGAGTATCAAGTGCTATAAGACAATTCTTGATCCACAAAAGAAAATGTTGTGGAATCTCTTAAATTCAGAAGAAATGAATTAGGTTTAAAGTTTTGGTGCTTACCTTTAAAGCCCTAAACTGTCTGGGACCTTTGTATCTAAGGGACCACTTCTCCCACAACAACCTCTACTTTCGGCCTCCTTCTCTACCGCTATCATTACTACCACTACCATATAGAGATTTTAACCACCATCTGTTTTAGAGCTTTCAGTTACTGTTTAAAATTTTATATGAAATGTTTTTGTTGTGTTTTACATGGTAGAAGCAACCATGAGCTTCATTCATATATGGTTTAAATACATATTTTGCCTTGTTGTCTCATAACTCTTTGCATTTTAAAAGGTATCTAATCTTTATTTTATTTTGTGCTGCAGAAAAAAAAATCTTCAAAAGTCTCTCACTATTTATTTTGATTTGATTTCTATCCCACCCTATCCCTGCAGGGCTCTATTTCGTTATAGTCACAGTTTGTCCAAAATGTTGTAGGCATTCTGTTACCATTTAAAGGCCTATTTTAAACTTCCTTTAGTTTGGAAGGCAGTCCTGATCTGGACAAATGGTGGCTATCTAGGCTAGAGTATTGTAATGTACTCTATAAAGGTCCTCATAACCTGCACAAAAACCTGATGAGCCACTTCTTTTTAGAATCTTTTAGACTTCAATCTGAACAAAGAAACAGTTGAAGATGTTATTAAAAATATAGCCACAAAATCATGTTCTCCAGTTGCTCATTGATTTGAAACCTAGAGCAAACAGCAGTGACATTATTTGTTTGCAAATTAAGAACTTTCATCAAATTAAGGACTGTTACTGCAGTTATGAAGTCAACCACTGTAGAAACTTTATCTAGAATTTCCAATAAACTCCCAAGAAACCATTTCCAAGTATTTTTTTCTCAGAACACAGCCTTGTGTGGAGTTCATACATGTGCTACAAGCCCTGCATTTCCTATGTATAAATATCAAACTCGTGCCTGCCAGTCCTCTTGTTCCCACATGTTTACAACCATGCTGAACACACACTACGTAGATCTGCATGCACAATTGCAACTGTGAAAAACACTACTGCAATCACAGGAATCAATTCAGTCCCTTCTAATCCAGGTTATGTTTCTCTCATAAGACTGCAAGTATACACAGATACTATCACATGCAGGAAATCTGGCAGGACCACTGTATATGTAAATCAGTCCTAATCTTCTATCAAGCTTTTCAGTAAGATGAAAGAAATTACACTGGAAAAGAAAAACCCAAGTCTGCAAATCAAACCAAAATTTGCAAATTAAGCACATTTAAAACATTTTTGCCATCAAGTCACAGCTAGTTTATGGTGACCTTGTAGTGTTTTCAAGGCAAGAGACATTTGATGTTGGTTTGCCTGCCTGCCTCCATGTCACAACTCTGATGTTCCATATAGGATGAGTTATTGAAAAGTAAATGAATACAACATATAGCAGGAAGAGAATTTTATTAGTGTGCAAGAGGGGATGGTAAAGCAGGGACAGTGGCATAGTAACAGTGATTGCATTTGTGTGAGAGTCTTCCTAATTTCCATCTGTGAAAAATCTGAAGGTATTCAATTTTATACATATTTGGATTTCATGTTAGTGGACATAAGATTTCAACCATATCCAGTGCATGTTTACACAGAAGTAGGTATCAACAGGACTTACTGTGCAACCCAAAGGGAAGGCTAAAGCCCCATTGGAAGCAGTGGAAGGGATTCACTGGCATCCGTGCCACCACTGCCACATAACACGGCATGGACACCAGCACCGAGGGTCCTGGAAGCAGCTAGCTACCACTGCAAATGCCTGCATCAGTGTTCTGCGGGGTGTTTCTGGAAGCTCCCAATGTACATTCAGCCTAGGAACACCCCCTCCCATGGCACAGGTTTACGCATGCAAAAAGCATGGCATAAGTCTTGCAGGAGAATGGGCTACCCAGGGAGAGGTGAGTTTTTTCTCCCTCTTCTCTGGAGTCCATGCTGCCAATTCCTCCTTGAGAGGTGGTGCCACAGCAGTGTCCCCAGCCACTCCTCGACTCCCCACCCCTTCAGATTAGGCTGCCTTTCCCAACTAAATGAATAACAGTGCATTAGTCCTAGGTACTGATGTGCCCAGAAATCGGTGTAACTCAAATGGCTTGCACATTCTGTTTCATCTTAAAAACAGCATTTATTATTTATTTATTTATTTATTTATTTATTTATTTATTTATTTAACTTGATATACCGCCCCATCCCCAAAGGGCTCTGGGCGATGTATTTTGTTTCATTACTTTAAAAAGATGCAACAAAAGACAGATTTGTACTAATTTTAACTTGCTCGTTCTTCAAGATAAGTTTGGTAAAAGCTTTTTGTATCAAGCTTATTGACATATCAGCAACACCTGACTCCCAGTTATAAGATCCTTTCATTTGTTCTTTAACATTTCTGCTTTACTCTGTAACTCCTGTTATTAAAGATCTGAATCATTTTGGAAAACCACTTAAGTCATCATGAGAAGGTTACTACAATAATGAATAGCTGTTAACAATGATTTCTTATATCCTGCATTAGCCTTGGATAAAATCCAAAACAGCAATGCACGTTTGAGAGAAAAGGAGAATGCAAACATTCTGTATCTTTCGTATCTCAGAAGAAGAATGGAATTTTTAATAGATGCTAACAAATTGTCCTGAGCTGGCCTGAACTTGGACACCCCTGAACCCAGTGTCCAGGGCTTCATGGGGCTATTGTGCTGGATGACATAAGTTTCACATTTCTTGCTGGCCATTATAGATTATGCCACTTGGTATCCGGAAGAATGTACAGGCCTTGGCAGCATGCCTGGCCTTGATGAGGCTCTTCATACAAGTCCATTTGCTTCATGAGATTCTCACGGATTGGGCAACCTCCTTCACAGCAACCATAACATGGCAATTATGCAGATCATTTTGTATCCGGCAATTATTTTCAGATGTGGCTCATCCTCAGACCGGCAGCCTGGCTGAGAAGCTGATCAGACCTTGAAAACCATGTTGAAGAAGCTGGCTTATGAAAAACCTCAACAATGGAAACTATATGTTGACCAGTGGTGGGATTCAGAAGGTTCATACCACTTCAGCAGAACTGGTTGTTAAAATAACCAGTTGTTAAATTATTTGAATCCCACCACGGATGTCGACTCTATGCCTTTTGCCATTAGAGAGACACCCCCCCTCCAAGCCTCCATGGGGTAGGCCCAGTGGTGGGATTCAGCAGGTTCGTACCACTTCGGCAGAACCGGTTGTTAAAATGGTGCTCACATTTTAACAGATTTCACAGGGCCTGGGTCTCACTTGGAATTGAGCTCCCCTAGACTGGGGTCACAGCTCAAAAGGCTCTGATTCTGGTTGAGGACAACCAAATGGTTTTGGGCCCAGGGATCATCAGTTAGTTGTTCTCTCCTGAATTTACTATTTTTGGGGGGAGAGGTAGAAAAAGAGCAACCTTGCCAAAGTGCAGTGGTGGTAGTTTTACTCCAATTCCTTCACTGCCAGATGGTCCTCCTTTGGGCACCCTGACAATCTCACTCTTCCACCTGATCTGCTGTGCCTCATGCTGAAGAGACATCCAGAAGGCAGAGAGGAAATCCCTTCCCTTCATTTAAGATGCCAAGGGACTGGGTAAGGCTGGACAGTGATGAGACGAAATAACTTCATGTGCAGGGTACTCATGTAATATTAAAAAGCTTTAGTTACATACAGTATTAATAGAGTTATATTATTGCATGTATGTGTTAAGTGGGGTGATGCACTGGGCATACAGTAGCCATGTTGATCTTTTGGATGCAGGCAATTGCAAAGGTTGCTCTCTGCGAGTCACAGATTGAGTGCTGCTAACATAGATGATCCTTTAGGCTAGAGACTGACTTTTTTTCAGAGAATGAAAACATTTAAAAAGCAAATTTCCTGTGGATATTGAGTCCAGTTGCTTCGAGTAAACTGGATTTGAAGGACTTTATTGTATCAAACTCCTGCAAAATCTATTGCCATAGTCAGTACAAGAACTGATTTTAAAAACATTATATGTCATTAAAGGTTGAATTGAATTGATAAAAAACAAAGACTTTTGCTGTGAAAGACTTAGAGTATAGATAGTTACTATGGGAAGTGAAATTATGAGAAATTATGGGGAAATTGTGTTAAAATTATGGAAAGCAAAAGATCTGAAACAACTTTTAACTCTCTTGAAACTCATCATCTGTTTCTCCATCCTTATGAATTTTTCAAGGCAGCCATTAGTTTGTTTCTTTTCACTGTAAGCTAAAAACTGTAAGGACTTCATGGCCTTGGTTTGTCTATTTTATACTTGTAAAAATATGTATATATAAGTGCAGTCTTAAACAGAATTACACTCTTTAAGCCCACTGACTTCAGTGGATTTAGAAGGATTTCATTCTTTTTAGGATGATGATGGGGACGATAATGATGATAATGACAACAACAAAGATGGTGATGACAACATTTTATTTATACCTGCCCTCCCCCAGACAAGCTGGGCTCAAGGCAGCTTACAACAGAGGTAACATACTATACAATTTACATTACAAATTAAAAGCACAATTAAACATTAAAATACTGGCCTTATAACATTCCTAAATTGACGTTAATCACTGTATTGCACTGCAAGTCATAAATGATAAATACTGGTAATCATCACCCATCATGAATGAAGCTTGGTGGGTTAATTTTATGGTATAAGAAGCATGAATCTGGGAAATTGGATCCGGGTGTGACCAGCCATTCCATAAAACTCAGAAGCTATGTTTGTCTTTGGTTTTCTATATGTCTCCAAATCTGTTCAAAAAGGCTCCAAGTTGAAATGTTTTGTGTCCAATATAATAGGATGAAAGCACCCTAGGTCTTTTCATTGAATATTATCTTTGGCAACCTGACAAAATATCCTGCTGTCTTAATCCCTTGCATTTAAAAGAGAATAATACAGCAGGCACATGGGTGTCACACAGACTAATTAACATGCTTTTAAAACGATGTCAGAGCCACGTAAAAATAACTTTACAGAAATAGTCCAAGCATTGAGACCACCTACTGCAACACATCCACTCTGAATTGACATGTCTCACATCTCAAACAGAAAGCACTTTAAAATAAGACAAGAGAAGTATATATAGCCATCAAATCTCACTTTCATCATTATGGGTGCAGGATTATGGTGTGAAATTTTAAATTAGTTTTCTTCTGAGCAAGTTTCTGATAGAAGGGGTGAGGCTCCAGGATGAAATTGAGAATCTTAGGATTCGGCTCAGAAAAGTTTGGGTGCAAAAGTAGATTGTGCTAGCTGATTATTATCTTGAACGTTCTCAATGTGTTTGACAAGCAAATGTATTTATTAGGCATTTTCACTGTGCTCACTGCTTTGTTATCGTGATATTTTTACCTAATGTGATTTGCAGCCTTGTCTTCATAAGTGACTTTATTGTGAACACACCATTAATTACATTCTTCTGAAAAAGTGTTGTTGAAATGAAATTACAGTAAAATTAGATAAAAGTGCAAATGTAAGTAATGTGATGCCTATTAATCCAGTGGATGGGATTAAGATATTTTCAGTCATAAAATTGCAAAGTGTTTTACTCTGGGAATGACAAACACAGGAGAAATGAAGTTGCTCTGATAATGAGAGGAGATATAACACAAGTAGTCAGGGGCTACAATGGAAAGTCTGACTGAATAATATCAATCAGACTTAATGGAAAGTCTATCAACATAACCATTGTTCACGTTTACACCCCAACTACAGACGCTGATGAGGAAGAAATAAAATGCTTTTATCAAAGTGGCTAGGAAGAGATTGATCACACACCTAAACAAGATATACTGATAATCATAGTGACTGGAATGCAAAAGAAGGAAACAACAGCAGAATCAAATATTGTAGGAATATTGTAATAGCACAAAATGAAACAGGAGAGTGACTAATGGAACTCTGTGAAGACAACAGTTTGGTCATTGTGAACATGTTTCAGGCAACAAACACACAATTATATATGTGGAAATCACCAAATAGCCAGTATAGAAATCAAATAGATTATGTAATTGGAAAGAGAAGATGGTGAAGCTCTATTCCCTCTGCTAAAACAAGATCAGGAACTGATTATGGTACAAACCATGAATTGTTAATGTAAAAAAAAGCATAAAGTTGAAGAAAAACACCAAAATCTTCATAGTGCCAAAATGCAATCTAAGCAATATTCACTAACAATTGAAAGACTGTGTAAAGACCAGATTTGCATTACTAAGTCCAAATGAACATGCATCAAAAGAACTATGGCTTGAAACCTGAGATACTATCAAAGAAGAACACACAAAGACAATTGCTATAATCCAAGAAAATGAAAAGCCCCAATGGATGACTGATTAATCTTTTTAAATGGATGACTGATAAATCTTATTAAAATTGCTAAAGATACTGTGTTTCCCCGAAAATAAGACAATGTCTTATATTAATTTTTGCTTCCAAAGATGTGCTATGTCTTATTTTCAGGGGATGTCTTATTTTTCTGCTCCACAGCTGCATGCTCTGGTCGACGGGCATGCTTCCAAACAAAAACTTTGCTATGTCTTACTTTCGGAGGATGCTTTATATGGTGGCACTTCAGCAAAACCTCTACTACGTCTTATTTTCCGGGGATGTCTTATTTTCGGGGAAACAGGGTAGATGAAAAACAAAAATAAAAGGTGACAGAAGCAAAATGAAAAGTCTAAATGCAGAGTTCCAACAACTGGCACTTAGAGACACAGAGAATTATTATAATAACTAGTGTAAAGAAATAGAAGAGAACAAAAAAAGGAAGATCTGTTCTGTAAGATTCAAGAAATCAAAAGGACATTTAAAACAAGGTTAAACATGCTGAAAGGTCAACATGGAAATACACTAACTGAAGAGGACAAAATGAAGGAAACATGAGAGAAAATACACTAAAGAACTATACAGAAGAGATGAACGGATGACAGATTCCTTCCAAGTAGTATATTTTGAAGAACATGGCCTAGAAGGTGAATGAAATCTGAACTGAGAGCAATTGAGAAAAACAAATCACCAGGACTAGATGTGCTATCAATAGGGCTGTTCCAAGCCATAGAAATGGAGTTCATCAAAATC
This sequence comes from Sphaerodactylus townsendi, assembly GCF_021028975.2. Lineage (NCBI taxonomy): Eukaryota > Metazoa > Chordata > Lepidosauria > Squamata > Sphaerodactylidae > Sphaerodactylus > Sphaerodactylus townsendi. Next base: position 86,876,814 of record NC_059429.1, read on the forward strand.
TTCACAAGAATACACCAACAAATATGGAAAACAAAACAATTGCCTACAGACTGGAAACTATCAATTTATGTTCCAATTCCAAAAAAGGAGATATCAAAGACTGCAGCAACTATTGGATCATCACATTAATTTCTCACACAAGTAAAGTGATGTTCAAAATCTTACAACAAAGATTGTTACCTTATATGGAACAAGAAATGTCAGATGTTCAAACTGAACTCAGAAAAAGAAAGTGGGAATGAAGAAAGGAGGCAAGTGTGACTGCTGGGGCATGGTGACCGAGCTTGAAGGAGAGCAAGAAACCCACCCAGGGGAACACAAGGAAACATTGCTTCGGTGCTTTTCTTCAAGTTTCACAGGAGCATTCCTGTAGGACTCAAAAGAGCTGTGTACTCTCTCCCTGGACATTGCTCCTACCTAGTAGAGGTGGTTGTTCTTCCTCCCTACAGTTATTTGTATCAAAAGGATTTGAAGGAGTTGCATTTTGCTTTGCTGTCTGTGTATGCATGTTCAAACAAGTCCATGGGAGATTCTTTTTTCAGGGCTGCTCTCTTTCCCCCTCCCCCCAACACACACAATGAAACTCTACAGGGGCCCATTTTGTGTTTAGCAAAGTGCAGACACATAGTAAATTATAACTTCTGTTGGTAGGTGACTCTTAAGTCTGCTCTGTCTCTATGTCTCTCTCTCTCTAAATCAGGACTATAAAACCATGCTCAAAGCTCATAATACATTACTTCTATTTATGTGTCATGCAGGGTGAGGCCACCCTCAACCATTTGACAAGGCAGAATCCAGTCTACAAAAGCTTATGCTAAAATAAAAACTTTCCATTCTTTAAATATTTATTTTTGCTGCAACAGACTAACATGACCAGCTCTGAAATTATAGAGCCAGAATGATGCAGTAGTTAGAGTATCAGACTAGGATCTGGTTTACCCAAGTTTTTGCCAAGGGAACTTGTTGGCCTCCCTTGTGTCAGTCACTTACTCTCAGCCAAACCTACCTCATTGGTTACTTTTTCTTCCACACTAATTGAATAAATATATGTTTGTATTAGATAGATAGATATTATTTCAGTTTACTTATTGATAACTCAGGGGCACCCACAAATCAATTAATATTCCCAATACTTTTTAAAAAGTCTATTGCCATTAAAGATTTTGAATTATTAGTCTCATATTCTCAATAACATTTATTAGCTCCTATTTGTCAATCTATTCCTTGGGACTTTGATTCCAAACATAGATGGTCAGTTATGTACAAGTTGGTGGAACCTAATGTCTGCCACAGCAAGGTTTCTTGTATGGATGTATTTCCTGTAGCCCCGCTTTCACTTTCCACTCTCTCTGTGGCAAACAAATCAATTTACAGAACTATTTTAATTTTGCTTTGCTACCAAAGTAGCACAGATTTGCCATGGACCTCTTTCCTCCACCCACAGCTAACTGGCATAGTTTTACCACTCCCCCCCACCATCTGTCATGCTGCTTTGCATGCTTCCCCCTCAACCTCCTCCCTGTTGTTGACTATTCCAACTTCTTGTTCTGCTGTATCATTTCTATTGCCCGTGGCCTCCTTGCTGCTTTAGATCTTTAGATTTTAAAAAATTAAATAACCATATTGATAGATGAATAAATCGATACTAATACACAGAGGCGTATGGTGGGAAAATGGCACCCGGAGACAACCGTTCAGTGGCGTTCTTAAGCAAACTGGCGCCCTGGGCAAAATCTGAGTTTGATGCCCCCCCCCATGGGCGGAGCAGCCTGGCCACAGCACTCACCCTTCCCAGATGGCTCACAAATTCCAAAGGGGTGACACGCGCTCCACGTTCCCAAGAGCTACTCACCCCCTCTCTTCCTCCCATCCAGCCGCACTTTCCAGGGGGGGTGGCCATCTAGGTGCCCCCCATGAGGGAGAGGAGAAAGGCGACAGCGTCCCCCTCCCATGCAGCCCCTCCACAAGCAAGTGCACAGAATGGGAGGGGGGACAGGGATGGAAGGGCTGCTCTGCCCTTCCGAAGAAACCCAAAACCTCTTGCAAACACCGGGGGCTGGAAGAGCCACAGACTTTCGGGCGCGCAGTCCTTCCAAGGGGGCTGCCCCACTGGATTGGATTGCCAGGATTATATACTCAATAAGGAATGGGTGGGCGCACTCTCAAGTCCCGGCCCCCTCCCAAGCTTTGGACACAGCTGCCCCAGGGGCTTGATCTTGCCATCCAGTCCGACGTCTCCCTGGTGCTGGTGGCAGGCGGCTGACGGGCGAGTGCGTGTGCCTTGCCCGGGAAGGGGGCCTTGGCTGTCTGCCTGCTTAGCGGCTTCTGCTGGGGGGGCAAGGTCAAGCACAATGGGAGGGGGCGGCTCTGGGACCAGACAGGCAGCAGCCAAGCCAGCCCTCTCCGCCTGCCTAAGTTGCAGCCCAAGGCAAGAGCTCCACCCGTCGCCCATCCCTTGCTCCAGAGGCAGCAGCCTGTCGGTCTTGATGCTTGGGTTTGCAGCACACTGGAAAATGGACAATCGATTGTCACTGTTTTGTTTAGCACTAGCTTCTTTTTGCAGATATGTTCACATTACATGCATGTTTTCACGGGCTTATCTAAGGAAAATGGAGCCCGGAGCAAAATCTGAGTTCTCCATTTCCCTAGATACGCCTCTGCCCCTCCCCTAAAGGGCTCCCCACTGTTTTTGGTTCTGGCCTCCCCAACCAACATAGGCAGCTCATGGGGAAGGGGGGCAGGTGGTGCACCCCAAGAGGGGCCCCAAATCTGCCTCCCCCTGCCCCCAGCTGCTGCAAATGCCATACACAAAAGCAGGGCCCAAGCAGTGAAACTTAGCCCCCCTATCTTCACTGCCTTCTGCAACCAGTGCCCAAGTGGGCAGGGCAAGCAGGAGCGCTTCCGAGCGCTGGCGCCTTATCTATTGCCATAGTCAGTACAAGGGCAGTTTTAAAACATTATATGTCTTAAAAGGTTGAATTGAATTGATAAAAAACAAAGACTTTTGCTGTGAAGACTTAGGTATAGATGGATTACTATGGGAAGTGGGAATTGCTTAAAGAAGAGTGCGGAAATTGTGTTAAAATTATGGAAGCAAAGATCTGAAACAACTTTTAACTCTCTTGAAACTCATCATCTGTTTCTCCATCCTTATGAATTTTCCAAGGCAGCCATTAGTTTGTTTTCTCTTTCCTGTAAGCTAAAACTGTGGGACTTCATGGCCTTGGTTTGTCTATTTTATACTTGTAAAAATATGTATATATAGGGTGCAATCTTAAACAGAATTACACTCTTTAAGCCCACTGACTTCAGTGGATTTAGAAAGGATTTCATTCTTTTTAGGTGATGATGGGAATGATGTGATGATAGCCAGCAACAACAAGATGGTGATGACAACATTTTATTTGCCTGCCCTCCCAGACAAGCTGGGCTCAAGGCAACACAACCAAAGTGACATACTATACAATTTACATTTACAAATTAAAAGCTACAATTAAACATTAAAATACTGGCCTTATAACATTCCCTAAATTGGCGTTAATCACTGTGTATTGCCTGCAAGATCATAAATGATAAATACTGGTAATCATCACCCATCATGGAGAATGAAGCTTGGTGGGTTAATTTTGTAATTATAAGAAGCATGAATCTGGGAAATTGGATCAGGTGTGACCCAGCCATTCCATAAAACTCAAGCTATGTTTTGTCTTTGGTTTCTATATGTCTCAAATCTGTTCAAAAAAGGCTCCAAGTTGAAATGTTTTATTGTCCAATATAATGGGATGAAAGCACCCTAGGTCTTTTCATTGAATATTATCTTTGGCAGCCCTGACAAAATATCCTGCTGTCTTAATCCACTTGCATTTAAAATAATACAGCAGGCACATGGAAGATAATCACACAGACTAATTAACGTGCTTTTAGAACGATGTCAGGCCGCGTGAAATAACTTTACAGAAATAGTCCAAGCATTGGGACCACCTACTGCAACACATCCACTCTGAATTGACATGTCTCACATCTCAAACAGAAAGCACTTTAAAATAGAGACAAGAGAAGTATATATAGCCATCAAATCCCACTTTCATCATTATGGGTGCAGAGTTATGGTGTGAAATTTTAAGTGGTTTTCTTTACAGGCAAGTTTCTGATAGAGGGTGAGGCTCCAGGATGAAATTGAGAATCTTAGGATTCGGCTCAGAAAGAAGTTGGGTGCAAAAGTAGATTGTGCTGGCAGTTATTATCTTGAGCGTTCTCAGTGTGTTTTGACAAGCAAATGTATTTATTAAGGCATTTCACTGTACTCTGCTTTGATTGCTCATTGATATTTTACCTAATGTGATTTTGTACTGTCTTCATAAGTGACTTTATTGTAGACACACCATTAATTACATTCTTCTGAAAGGGTATTTGTTGAAATGAAATTACAGTAAAATTAGATAAAAGTGCAAATGTAAGAAGTAATGTGATGCCTATTAATCCAGTGGATGGGATTAAGATATTTTCAGTCATAAAATTGCAAAGTGTTTTACTCTGGGAATAATAAACACTGGGAGAAATGAAGTTGCTTCAGTAATGGAGGAGATATAGCACAAGTAGTCTGGGAGAGCTACAATGGAAAGTCCTGACTGAATAATATCAATCGAACTTAATGGAAGGATCTATCAACATAACCATTGTTCACGTTTACACCCCAACTACAGGCGCTGATGAGGAGAAATAAAATGCTTTTATCAAAGTGGCTAGGAAGAGATTGATCACACACCTAAACAAGATATACTGATAATCCTTAGTGACTGGAATGCAAAGAAGGAAACAACAGCAGAATCAAATATTGTAGGAATATTGTAATGCTTACAAAATGGAAACAGGAGAGTGACTAATGGAACTCTGTGAGAGACAACAGTTTGGTCATTGTGAATGTTTAGGCAACAAACACACAATTATATATGTGGAAATCCTGGAAATAGCCAATTATAGAAATCAAATAGATTATGTAATTGGAAGAGAGAGATGGTGGGAAACAACCCTCTGCTAAAACAGATCAGGAACTGATTATGGTACAAACCATGAATTGTTAATGTAAAAAAAAAGCATAAAGTTGAAGAAAAAACACAAAATCTTCATAGTGCCAAAATGCAATCTAAGCAATATTCACTAACAATTGAAAGAGACTGTGTAAAGAGATAGATTTGCATTATAAGTCCAAATGAACATGCCATCAAAGAACTATGGCTTAGAGCCACAAGGATACTATCAAGAAGAACACACAAAGAGACAATTGCTATAATCCAAGAAGATAGAAAGCCCCAATGGATGACTGATTAATCTTTTTTAAATGGATGACTGATAAATCTTATTAAGGTACTAAAGATACTATGTTTCGAGAAAATAGAAGACATGTCTTATATTAATTTTTGCTTCAAAGATGTACTATGTCTTGGCCCTGGGATGTCTTATTTTTCTGCTCCACAGCTGCATGCTCTGAATTAAATGGGCATGCTTCAAATAAAAACTTTGCTATGTCTTACTTTGGGAGGATGCTTATATGGTAGCACTTCAACCAAGACCTCTACTCGATCTTTATTTTCAGGGATGTCTTATTTTTCCGGAAACAGAATTAGATGAAAAACAAAATAAAAGGTAGCCAGAAGCAAAATAGAAGTCTAAATGCAGAGTTCCAACAACTGGCACTTAGAGACACAGAGAGAATTATTATAATAACTAGTGTAAAGAAATAGAAAGGGAACAAAAAAAGGAGATCTGTTCTGTAGATTCAAAGAAATCAAAGGACATTTAAAACAAGGTTAAACGTACTGAAGGATCCCAACATGGAAATGCACTAACTGAAGAGAGGGACAAAATGAAGAGAAACATGAGGAGAAAATACACTAAAAGACTATACAGAAGAGAGATGGAAGCGGATGACAGATTCCTTCCAAGTAGTATATTTTGAAGAACACATGGCCTAGAGAAGGTGAATGAAATCCTAGACTAGAGAGCAATTGAGAAAAACAAATCCTGGGACTAGATGTGCTATCAATGGGGCTGTTTCCAAACCATAGAATGGAGTTCATCAAAATCTTCACAGAGCCTGTAAATGGAAAACAAAACAATTTACTTACAGACTGGAAACTATCAATTTATGTTCCAATTCCAAAGGAGATATCAAAGAGACTGCAGCAACTATTGGATCTCCATTAATTTCTCACACAAGTAAAAAGTGATAATTTTCAAAATCTTTGACAAGTTATTTACCTTATATGGAACAAAGAGGAAATGTCAGATGTTCAAACTGAACTCAAGAAGAAAGTGGGAATGAAGAAAGGAGGCAAGTGTGACTGCTGGGGCATGAGTGACCCGAGCTTGAGAGCAAGAAACCCACTTGGGGAACACAAGGAAACATTGCTTGATTGCTTTCTTCAAGTTTCACAGGAGCATTCCTGTGGGACTCAAAAGAGCTGTGTACTCTCTCCTGGACATTGCTCCTACCTTAGTAAGTGGTTGTTCTTCCCTCCACAGTTATTTGTATCAAAAGGATTTAGAGGTTGCATTTTGCTTTGCTGTCTGTGTATGCATGTTCAAACAAGTCCATGGGAGATTCTTTTTTCAGGGCTGCTCTCCCCCTCCCCAACACACACAATGAAACTCTACAGAGTTTTTTGTGTTTAGCAAAGATGCAGACACATAGTAAATTACCTGCTTCTGTTGGTAGGTGACTCTTGCAAGTCTACTCTGTCTCTATGTCTCTCTCTCTCTAAATCAGGGACTATAAAACCATGCTCAAAGCTCATAATACATTGCTATTTGCCATCATGCAGGGTGAGAATACCCTCAACCATTTGACAAGGCAGAATCCAGTCTACAAAGAAGCTTATGTACTAAAAATAAAAACTTTCCATTCTTTAAATATTTATTTTTGCTGCAACAGACTAACATGACCAGCTCTAGGGAAATTATGAGAGCCAAGAATGATGCAGTGGTTAAAATTATCAGACTAGGATCCCTAGTTTACCCAGAAGGATTTTTTGCCAAAGGGAACTTGTTGGCCTCCCTTATGTCAGTCACTTACTCTCAGCCAAACCTACCTCATTGGTTACTTTTCTTCCACACTAATTGAATAAATATATGTTTGTATTAGATAGATAGATATTATTTCAGTTTTACTTATTGATAACTCAAGGGGCACCCACAAATCAATTAATATTCCCAATACTTTTTTAAAAGTCTATTGCCATTAAAAGATTTTGAATTATTGCATTCATATTCTCAATAACATTTATTGGCTCCTATTTGTCAATCTATTCCTTGGGACTTTGATTCCAAACATAGATGGTCAGTTATGTACAAGTTGGTGGAACCTAATGTCTGCCACAGCAAGGTTTCTTGTATGGATGTATTTCCCTGTAGCCCAGCTTTCACTTTCCACACTCTCTCTGCTTGGCAAACAAATCCAATTTACAGAACTATTTTAATTTTGCTTTGCTACCAAAGTGCTGGATTTGCCATGGACCTCTTTCCTCCACCCACAGCTAACTGGCATGGTTTACCGCTCCCCACCATCTGTCATGCTGCTTTGCATGCTTCCCCCTCAACCTCCTCCCTGTTGTTGACTATTCCAGCTTGTTCTGCTGTATCATTTCTATTGCCCGTGGCCTCCCTTGCTGCTTTAGATCTTTAGATTTTAAAAATTAAGCCAGCCATATTGATAGATGAATAAGTGATACTAATTACACAGAAGTATGGTGGGAAAATGGCAGGAGACAACGTTCAGTGAAGCGTTCGCCAAAGCAAACTGGCCCTGGAGCCCAAAATCTGAGTTTGTGCACCCCCCATATAGGTGAGCAACCTACAGCCACAGCACTCACCCTTCCCAGATGGCTCACAAATTTAGGGGGGTGACCGCAGCTCCCACGTTCCAAGAGCTACTCACCCCCTCTCTTCCTCCATCCAGCCGCTTTCCAGGGGTGGCCATCTAGGTGCCCCCGCTGAGGGAGAGGAGAAGGCTGACAGCGTCCCCTCCCATTACAGCCCCTCCACAAGCAAGTGCACAGGAGAATGGGAGGGACAGAATGGAAGGAGCTGCTCTGCCCTTCGAAGAACCCAAAACCTCTTACCAAACACGGGGCTGGAAAGAGCCGCAGACTTCCCAGTGTAGTCCTTCCAAGGGGCTGCCACAGGATTGGATTGCCAGGATTATATACTCAATAGGAATGGGTGGAAACCTCTCAAGTCAGCCCCCTCAAGCTTTGGACACAGCTGCCCCAGGGCTTGATCTTGCCATCCAGTCCAGCGTCTCCCTGGTGCTGGTGGCAGGCTGGCCAGACGAAGTCGTGTGCCTTGCCAGGAAGGGGCCTTGGCTGTCTGCCTGCTTAGCGGCCTTCTGCTGGGGGGGGGCAAGGTCAGAAGCACAATGGGAGGCTCTGGGACCAGACAGGCGGCAGAAGCCAGCCCTCTCCGCCTGCACCCTAAGTTGCAGCCCAAGACAGAGCTCCACCCATTAAGCCCATCCCTTGCTCCAGAGGCAGCAGCCTGTCCGGTCTTGATGCTTGGGTTTTGCAGCACACTGGAAAATGGACAATCGATTGTCACTGTTTTGTTTTAACTAGCTTCTTTTTTTTTGCAGATATGTTCACATTACATGCATGTTTTTCACGGAGCTTATCTAAGGAAAATGGAGCCCGGGCAAAATCTGAGTTCTCCATTTCCCTAGATACGCCTCTGCCCCTCCCCTAAAGGGCTCCCCACTGTTTTTGGTTCTGGCCTCCCCAACCAACATAGGCAGCTCATGGGGAAGGGGGGCAGGTGAATTACACCAAGGGGCCCCAAATCTGCCTCCCCCTGCCCCCAGCTGCTGCAAATGCCATACACAAAAGCAGGGCCCAAGCAGTGAAACTTAGCCCCCCTATCTTCACTGCCTTCTGCAACCAGTGCCCAAGTGGGCAGGGCAAGCAGGAGCGCTTCCGAGCGCTGGCGCCTTCCCCTGCTTAAGCATCAAGGTGCCCCACTGAGCTTGCTTGCCGGGTGGGGCTGTGGGCTTTGCGGGGCAGTGGGAGTGGGGGCAGACTCGTCAAGGAGGCGCCCCATTTGAGCTTGTCTCTGGGCAGTGGTGGTCGGCTGGCTGCGGGGCAACGGGAAGCATCAGCTCTTCTCAGGCACAGGCAGCCTCCCTTCTGAGGGGCCTCCTCAATGGGTTACCCAGGCCATCCTGCTGCCACCTCCACTTCTTTGATGAGCACTGCAGCCTGGGTAGTTAAGCCAGCCGGTAGGCGGCAGGCACAGCCCAGGCTAGTGTGGGGGGTGATTTTCTGCCCCCCGCACGTGGCCAAATGGCACACACCCCCCCCAGAGACATATGACCCCATGTGTCCCTGTGGGCGGTATGCCCCTGCATGTTTTTTACCATGGCATTTACCCCAAACATTGTTAAGCCATGAAACTCACTTGGTAACTTCAAATCAGTCATAACCTGTCAACCTCACCTACCCTGCTGCTTTGATGTTCAGATGAAACAGGAAGGGCCTGTGTATCCTGTCCTGAATTTCTTAAAGGAAGGGCAGGACAGAGATGTGATATGTAGATTAATATGGTTTTAAAAGACCAAATATTGTGCATGATTTTGGGCCGACCTGAGTCATTACTGTGTAGTGTTCAGTGCCAGCACATTGCTAACTAAGATAAGACTAGATTGATATGTTGTAGTATTACAATAGTGAAAAGGAAGGCAAAGAGGAGGAGAGAGATTGAAATGCCAGCCCGTGTAAAGCTCTCCAGCAAGTTTTACTGACTCTCATGCTGGAAGTGGGTGGGTGGGTGGGAAGATGAGAAACATATAAAAATAAGACTTCAGCATCCTTATAGGACGAGCTGATCAAAGATGTTGTGCGTGTCTCTAATGCACAGAAACATTTATGTTCCCCTTGGAACCATCAAGTTTATAAAGCCGAACATACATCAACGGCAAAATAGCAAATACATTCAAGGCAAAAGCAGCCCAGGGTGGGAGGAGTTCCCATGGCAATAGGAGAGGTGGTGACTCTTCTGCTCTGGATGCATCACCGACATCACGAGCCACTTCTCCAACGCAGGGCTCGAAGGGTTCCTGTCTCGAGGGGGTCCAAAAGTGACGAGGAATCCTAGCAAACGCGGCCCCCCATCCCCGCGACGCAACGCCGCCAGACAAGCCGCCGTCGCTGCCTGCATTACAAAGCCGCAACCCAGTGCAGCACCATTCCCCTATTGACAGCTCCTGGGAACCGGGAGGGGCGAGCGGCGTGCGAGGCGGGGAGGCCGGGAGCCCGCCGGCCAACCAAGCCTGGAAATGGCTCTTTGGCACGCCCTTCTCGCTCTCTCCAGATCGGACCTGAGCTCTGATTGGCTCCCTTTGGCCGTCCGTCAGACTATCAAGCCAGCTAGGTAGGTGGGTGGGTTAGGCTGAGGGATTTGCTCTTGAACCTCGGTAGGAGCGGCGGAAAGTGGGTTGTTTGCAGGGCGCAGAGAAACAGCAGCCTTGGAAAAGATTTTCTTTTTTAAAAAGAAAATGCGCCCAGTGGAAGGGAACGTGCAGCTGCGCGAGGCAGCTGGGTCACTGCTTTGCTTGCTTCAACAGTGAGTAGCGGTACTGGGAGGGGTAAGGGCATGACCAAATGCATGACATATGTACCGGCGCCCCAGTAAAATTCCCGTCGGTGCCTTTGGCCATTGTAATTGCAACTCGTTTGCCAAAGTTTGGGCGCTGGTGCTGGTGGTTCCGGCCCTTCTGCTGCCCAATGCGGTGAGTTGGATGGAGGCTTCTTCTCTCCAGCTCCTCCCTATGGCCTGTCTGTCTGCATCTCACAGGTGAAATGAAGTTCTGCCTTCAGAGGTGATCACGCTGCTCTGCTCCTCTCCCGTCTCTCCTTCCCCTTTTCCTTTTCCTTTTCTCCCGGTGTCCACCTGCGATTCTTTCAAGGAGCAAGAATCCAAACCCACCTTCTCACCCAGCATGAAGAGGTGCAAATCGGATGAGCTGCAGGAGCCAGAGGAAGACTCCACTGGGGCTGAAGATGTTCCCATCCTGGCTACCATGGATGCCAAGTCTGGGGATTCAGCTGCTGCCCTGTTGGATTCGGGTGCATCTAATCCAAACCCTGCCCTGCATCCTGGTACTCGCAGCAAGCCTCCTGATTTAAAGGTAAGTAGCTAAACTGTGGTTTCATGTGATTAAACGGGTTTGGATGCTGTTGTTGCTGCTATCCAGCGCCACAGCAGAGAGGCCAACTGAAAAAAAATCCTTCGATTAAATTCCCAACTGCAAGAATTTTACAGACTGCTATTCTTCCAAAAACAAAAGCAGGCAACCAGATATTTGCTATTTCTAACTTGCCGGATGAGTTCTTGATGTTAAAGTTTTTGTGTGCTTATGCATTCTTGCATTGAATAATGCTGCTCCAGCTTTGTCTAACTGCTTCATACAGATAAAGGAGTATTTCAGTGCTGCTGCAGATAGTCATGTTTGTGGGATCTGACTTGATCAGATTCACTGTTTTTTCAAATAGTGTGACAAAACAATGTGAATATATTGAGTGTACAACTGAGCCCACGTTCTGTCTTGTGCTCTATCCTTGAAAACCATGGCTGACTCTTACTTGCTTTGTGTAGAGACTTATACATTGTGCATGTCATGATTGGGTTTAGTGAAGAATTGGACAGATTTTGCAACATCTCCATGTGTCTTAAGTGAGGAGAGTGGGCTATTAAAAGGGTAAATAAATATTAGCCAGGGCCATCCGGTGTGTTAAGAACTGGAGGTGAAAGTCAGGAGATGGTTCATTCTATTGCACTTGCTCAGTGTCTTGGCTCTTATAAAGCCTCTAACAGTGGACATTGTCACAGCTAGGATTCTGAATCAAAATTAGCTGGTGGGATTATTTTTTTTAATTGCAGGGCTTGATTTGATCTTTCCTTTACCTTTTAGCCCATGCAAGTTCTTATGTGGTTGTGTGTTTTACCCAAAGAAGTCTGCATCAAACAGAACTTTAGTCTCAAGAACAAATAAATTATGATGAAATGCCAGCTATGGTGTAATGAGCTGTGTATGAAGAATACACCTTTGGTGGGGGGATGATGTATCAGTCTTCATTAACTTCTTAATCTGTAGGGATTCAGTTTACATCTGTAAAAATCTTTGGTAAAGTGATTTGAAATGTATAGAAAGAAAATGCTAGTTATTACTTAAGACTGTAATGTTATTGTAGACATGTGAATAAATCATCTGACAACTGCAGGCTTACCATGAGGCAGAAAACCTTTATTTATTTGAAAATTATATATAACTTCTCCAGAGATTTGCCTCTCAGAATAAAATTAATGCAATACAATTTCTGTACACGGAAAGAGAGAGTTCCTTTTCGTGTCACTCTTTATTTCTCATTCAGGAAACTGGTGTGCCACAGATCCATGTCAAAGGTGTGTGTGGGCCAAATGGTTAGCAAAGATTATGATGGGCTAGTAATTTTTGTGGACTTATTTGTAAGACACGAATGCAAGTTGTCTCTTATTCTATGTTCATAGTTGTCAGTGGTCTGAGTTGGAGATTCTTGGGGCTGTACTGATAGAATTCCACAGAGAACAGCATGGAGAATAAACAGGTATTGCCATGTGTGTATTTGCTATTCTTCATGAAACACATACACATTCTCTTTGAAAATCCCTTGGTGATTCCGCAGTTTCTTTGCATCTGTAGAAAACTGAAAACGTGGTCCTTCTTTACCTTCCCAGCCTGGAAATATCTTTAGATATACCTCTTTGTTTTCCATAGCTCTCATACCTGTTCCTTCTGTTCTCAGCTCCAACTGCACATCACATCACTTTTTTGCCCAGTATCCTCTCTCTGTGCCACATCTACTCTATCTCGGATAAGAGGACTCTTCCTTTCAGCCCTTCTAGTGTTTGGAGCCCTCTCTCCTGTAACATAATGATAGTAATGATAATGTTTAGTATTTCTATAGTGCTTTCAGTTCTCAAAGTACTTCATATACATTATCTTGCAATTTTAATGTAACCCTATAAGTTAGGCAATTATTGTTATCCAAATGTTGGAGGAGAAAAGTGGAGGATCAAAGAGTTCACCTAATCCCACTTCACAAGTTCACAGTAAAGATTTGAGCTGGAGATCCCCTGGACCACAGCTCATTTTCTTAGCCACTATGGAACTTGCTTGTTCTTTAAGACCTGCTTCTGAAGCCCAATTTTGGATGCCTCTATATTCAGAGCTTATATTGGTGGCAATCAGGGACTGGGCCTTGTCTGTGGTGGTGCCCTTCCTTCTTTGTGGTGGCACCGTCTTCATTATTCTCTTGGTGCCAAACAAAATATAAGTTCTTTTCTTCTGAGCCTTTGGTAGATAATTTACTTTGTTGCTGCTTTCTGCTTTCCCTGTTTTAAATGGTTTCTGGGATTCTTATTTGTATAGTTGTACTCCAGTTTGTTAGATGGTTTTGATTGTCTTAAGTCACTTCTAAGGCTTGTTCAGTGGAAAAGAAAGGTATACATGTTTTGTGTGTAAAGTGTTGTCAAGTTGCATCTGACTTATGGGTTTTCAATGCAAGAGGCTATCAGAGGTGGTTCCCCATTGCCTTCCTCTGCACAGAGACCTTGTTATGCTTTGGTGGTCTTCCATCCAAATATTATCCAGGACTGACTCTGTTTAGCTTTTAAGATCTAACAAGATCAGACTAGCCTGGGCCATCTAAGTCAGGGTATGTTTTAAGTATATATTGAGAAAGACATGCAAAATGGCTTGTTCCTGTTGGTGTCCAAAGCCTGCATTAACATCTTGGCATTGTCTATTAAAACCAATACACTATTTTTTCTCATACTTTATAGGAAACTACAGTCTCCATTAGTGTAATTGTGCTCATAGGGTTGGATCTTGTGGAAGTAGTGGAGAGAGAGGATTTTTGCTGATTTTTCCCGCTTACTGGAGACTCCAACTAGCTCTTTATGCTGGCCCTGAGGGACTTCTGTCTCCCAAGAGCAGCATTTCAGGGAATTCAGTGGACTGCTGCAGGAAGTGAAGGCAGGAATGTCCCATTCCGTTGATGGAGATGCCTTTTGTTAGAGGAAGGTTACCCAGCCTATGTTCTTCTGATCATAGAGGCTCTTACATTGTTAAAAATGCAATGATTGAGGCCATTTCAATGGGTTTGCCACACAGCAGTAGGATCTATGCCCTGAACATAACCTGATAAATATACTGGTCTAACCTATTGCCACAACTGCTAAGGCGATCAGCAAGGAATGTTCATCTCCTCTGATAGGATTAAGCACATTTGCAGTCTGAAATGTTAGTGTATAAAATGGCCCCTTCTAACTCTCCTGGCACACTTTTTATTTGCAGCTTTGGAAGAGCCATGGAGCAAGTGTTAGAGTTTAATATTTCTGTTTTCTTAGAAAGAAAACAGTCCAGGTTAGATGTAGGATTTTCCCCCCCAGGAACTCATAACACCTTAATGTATGTAAAAATGTTCTGGACTACTTGTGGCAGGCCAGTGGTATGTAATAACAATGAGCGCTTAGCAGTTGTTTGTAATAGCAATTAGCCATAATAATGCTTAGAATGTTTTTTTATTATGCATTGCAAAAATGAATGAGCATCTGTGATCTCCATTTTATAGCTGCAAACACTAATGTGGAGAAGCAAGAAACACAGATGGCTGTAACTCATTGTCTTCAGAAGAACTGCAATATTTTACACTAGCCAGAGAGCCAGCCTGAAATTTTAAGTCCTCAGCAGATCCCTTTTCTTTTGTTACAATTTTGACATGCAAAGCACACATAGAGGGAGATTATGCTACTTGCAGTCCTTCCAGTATGTGTGAACTGATCACTGTTTTGTGTGAATGGAGTAACATCCACATTTTGTAACTTTAGCACATGTGACTTGAAACCCAGATTTGTAGAGCGTATGCCTTTGCACATATCAACTCAGGAAAATATGTGCATTGCCGTATTTACACGAAATGGGGACTACACATATTGGAAAGATCATGTGAATAGTGTGATCTCTCCCATATAGCAATGGCATGAGAACTCAGAGAATTGTCACAACTAACTAAAGGTCTGAGGCCCAGACCCCCCCATTTATCAGTGTGAGGGAATGTAAGAACATAAGAACATAAGAACAAGCCAGCTGGATCAGACCAAAGTCCATCTAGTCCAGCTCTCTGCTACTCGCAGTGGCCCACCAGGTGCCTTTGGGAGCTCACATGTAGGATGTGAACATAGTAGCCTTCTAAACCATTGCTCCCGATCACATGGTCACAATGCAAGGCATTTACAATCTCAGATCAAAGAGGATCAAGATTGGTAGCCATAAAATGCGACTTCTCCTCCCATACGTCTGTCCAAGCCCTTTTTAAAGGCTATAAAGGTTTGTGGCCATGCCACCTCCTGTGGCAGCATATTCCAAACACCAATCACCACGTTAGGTAGAAGAAGTCAGAAACCCTTTTGTGAGTCCCTAATTTCTTTAGTATTTTTTCAGTAGATGCCCCCTGGTTCTAGTATTGTGAGAAAGAGAAAAAGAATTTCTCTCTGTCAACATTCTCTACTTATTACCATAATTTTGTAGACTTCAATCCTTATCCCACCCCTCAGCCGCCTCCTCTCCAAACTAGGGAGTCCCTGGCACTTGAAGCCTCTCCTCATAGGGAAGGTGCTCCAGTCCCTCAATCATCCTTGTTGCCCTTCTCTGCACTTTTTTCTATCTCCTCAATACTCCTTTTTGAGGAATGCGTGACCAGAACTGGACACAATTACTCCAAAGTGCGGTCGCACCACTGCTTTATATAGGGGCATGACAATCTTTTGCAGTTTTATTCTCAGATTCCTTTTCTCTGGCCGTCCCAGCATAGAGTTTACCTTTTTCACAGCTGCCATGCATTGGTTTGACATTCCCATGGAACTATCAACTAAGACGCCTAAATCCCTTTCCTGGTCACCGTGACTGATAGCAGTAGAGAGCCCTGTGAAGGGCAGTATGTGAAGTTTGGATTTTTTTGCCCCTATGTGCATCACTCTTACATTTTGCTACATTGGAGACTGTGCATTTCATGCCATTTCTTAGCTCCACTCATTCATAATTTATCAAGGTCCTATTGGAGCTTCTTAGCAACTCCTTTTGTGGTTCTCTACCACCCTACATAATTTGGTATCATCTGCAAAGCTTGGCCACCACGCTACCCACCCTACTCTCCCAGGTCATTTATGGAATAGATTAAAGCAGCACTGGTCCCAAAACGGGATCCTTGGGGGACACCCCTCCCGGACATCTCTCCATTGTGAGAGAACTTCCCATTTACACCCACTCTTTGTTTCCCTGTTTCTCAACCAGTTTTTAATCCATAGGGAGGACTTCCCCCTCTTATTCCCTTCATTGTTGAGTTTTCTTCAACAGTCTCTGGTGAGGGAACTCTTGTCAAAAGCCTTTTGGAAATCCAAGTAGACAATGTCCACCGGTTCACCCCTGTCCCACATGCCATAGTTTAGCACCTCTTCAAAGAACTTCCTCTAGTAAGTTTGTAAGACAGGATTTGTTTCCTCTGGTAAAAAAAAAGCCATGCTTGGACCTCCTTTCTCAGCAGGTCTTGCTTCTTTTCTACATGTTTAATAATAATTTTATCTTTAATGAAGTAGATTCTACTAATTTACCAGGGAACAGATGTCAAAACTGACTGGCCTTGTGAATTTCCCGGGTCCCCCCCCTAGATCCTTTCTTAAAAGATTGAGGGTGTGACATTGGCCATCTTCCAGTCTTCAGGGATGGAGCCTGATTTCAGGGATAAGTTGCATATTAAAGTGAGAAGATCAGCAATTTCATGCTTGAGCTCTTTAAGAACTCTTGGGTGAATGCAATCTGGGCCAGGGGATTTGGTAACATTTAGTTTATCAATGGCTGCCAGAACTTCTTCCTTGTCTACCACTATCTTCGCTAGTTCCTCGGATTCGCCTCCTAAGAAGCTTGGTTCAGGTGCAGGAATGTTCCTCACCTTCTCTTGGGTGAAGACAGATGCAAAGAATTCATTCAGCTTCTCTGCAATCTCCCTAATGTAGACTAATATTATATATGAAAGAGTACCTCTGAGCCCATGTTGGATGTCTGCAGTATCCACACATCTGGAATTAGGAAGCAGAACTTTTATACAGTTCTGTGGGTAAAGTGTTTGATTCTTGACACATCTTTCTTTCTTGTTTAAACTTCTAGGAACAGCTCCCTATCAATTTCCTTTTTTCTTTCACTGATAGATAACAGTTTGTATAAATCAAATGACATGCAAGAATGCAACCCAATTAGGTGCTCCTGAATTTTTCCCTGCAGCTGCATCCTTTAATTTTTACTATCCTTCAATGATGAATTTCCTTTTTAGAGGGTTACATTAGATATGGTAGAATTTTTTGACTTATCATACATCTTTCAATGCTTCCCTATCAAAAGCAATGAATGAAAATTCACAGACCTATCTGAAAATGTGAATGACCAAACTGAACTGCTTTCAAAAGGGATTATTAGTCTGTTGACTCCATAATGGACATGTCAGTTTCACACTATTGTAGGCCATTCCAAGCAAGTAGCTTTCATACTTGTAGAGAGTAGCTTGTAGAGAGTAGCAGTTGCCACCAATCAAACAGCCCTGTTGGCTTCCAACCTTGATGTGAGGCCTGTAACTTATGGAGCCTTCCAGCTTATCTATTTCTCCAACAGCAGCTGTTTCAAGGTAGGAATCTCACCAGGCATGTCCCTTGCCCACCTTCCAGAAACATAGGGCAGGTGCTACATTAAGGAACGGTGCTCCTGAGAGCCACATTTGTCATGTCAAAGAGCAGAATGAGGGTCCGGAGCCAGTGAGTGAGTATTACTGGTTTTAAGCAGATGAATTTTACTGAAGGCCACTTCATATGTTACAGCATTATAGGCCAATAAATATATGACAGACCCATGCGTTTGCTTTCTAGGGCCAATCATAATGTACTGAAAGGGAACTTGTGAAAAAATGGTGTCCAAACTGAAATTCTCTTATGCTGCCTATTGCTGTCTTGGGATGTTCCATTATGTGAAGAGATTTAAGTCCCTAGCAAATCCATCCTTTGGAGCTAGTTTTCTGTCTCCCTTGGTGGGAAATTCTTCCCACATGCATTTCAAATGTGTGTTCTTTTTTCACGATTTACAACCTGTGGAAAATGCAAACCCACTTGCTCATCCTTTGCATCATTAATGTAATATGTGTTGAATTTCTTTGGTTTAGTCTGTTTTCAGGAAATCCAAACCAGTTTTGTCATCTCTGACTAATAACCAGCCTTGAGCCTAGCTTGCTGGGCTGTTATCTTAAGTGACAATAATGGGAATCAGTTCTGGACCCTCGTGTGTATTTGAGTGCTTTATATTTCAGCACCACATTGGCACAGTTGTTTATCATCACTGATGAAAACGGGTTCAATAATCTTCTGTTCAGTATAATTTCAACAAATGCAATACATTGTGGCTTACACTCAGTCTATTTCAGGTCATCTTCTTCTCAGTAAGCCATACAGAGAAGGTGGGTAAAGTTCTGACAAGAGGCAACCACAGATGGATGACCTAATTCTGCTTACAATGTATTGTATGGAAGATAGTTATGAGCTCAGCAACAGGCTGGCCCAGTTCATAATAAATTCAATGAGATGAATACAAATCTAGTTGGTCGAATGTGAAAGAAACGCAGAGATGAATGTCCTGTGGATAATTAGTTTTTCGTTGCTGGACATTAGCCAAGTTTTTAAGTGGTCTACTACCAATATGAGTTTTGGGTGTCTTTCCCAAGGTAGCTACATATTATCATTTTCCAAGTATCATTTCATTTTCTAAGTATCGTCAAAGCACATTGCTATTAGCAAAGTCTAAATGGGATTTCTGAAACTAAAAAATGCACCATTCTGCAACATTAGAGAGGAGAGCACTATTTTGTTAGTAACAGGACATGCACACTGTTCTGCAAAGTCAACAGTTCTTTCTGGTTTGAGGGAAGAGGATTCTACAAAGCAAGCAGTCATTCCCAAACACCTCTGCAAAACTTATTTGTGGCTTGAGGTGCACTCTGTTTCTAGACAGCAAACAAACATTCTCAATTTCAGTCCAGTTAATACCATCAATACCAGCTAATACCATTAAGGATGAAGATAGCATCTTGATATGTGGTTACAGACAAAGCTTCTCCCCATTAATTCTCTAAGAAGAATCTCCAATTTTCTGAGAAAGGAAACAGAGCAGTCCAATTTCCTTAGCCAAGTCCCTTTCTGTTTTTCCTTTCCCTAACCAATTGGATATGGGTTGATTATCAATGTTGTCAAAGGCAACCAATTTAATTACTACTACTGAGGGGCAGTTGAAGGAGAGGGGGGCAGGCAGATGTCATAAGGCATTGACAGAAGCATAGGACCAGTTAGCACCTGTGTGCTAATGTGCCAGCAGCATTCAGCATAGGTAAAGACAGTGAGAACTACAGTGGGTGCTAGGTGTTGCTAGCCAGGTAGGAAACAGTGATGCACCTGCACCAGCATACCAGCCCTGTATCTCTATTGGCTTGTGACGCACACTAGTAAGTGTGTTAAGATCTAATGTTTTTACATTTTCATGAAATTTAGTGCCTTTCTACCTTCTGTTCCATTTTACTTTTCCCTGTGAATATTTGCAGTCTGTGTGTAACGCATGAACATCTGAATATTTAGGATATTAAAATGTTATGGTATGATTTGAGCCCTATGTTAAGTCAGAATTGCATCACTTTCAAATCTAGTGTGAACAGCTTTGCTATCCTTTCCTAAGCTCAATAGTGCAAAGAATGTTCTTTTATGTAACCTTTGAACAATGTATGACTGTTACGTGTTATAATGTGCAGGCATAATTCTTTGAAAGCTGATTCTTTTGTGCGGGGAAAAATCTCTTCTTAAAACTTGGGCCCGGCTGTTTGTCCTTTTTGTATGTTGTCATTAATCACATTTCCTGACACTGATGAGATGAGAACTGAGAAGGCAAATCTGAAAAATCCTTTTCTTTCCTATTTCCCCCATTTACTTGGTTAGGAACTTTCCAATTAGCTGCAGAACCTAAAGTTCAAGGGCTATTTTAGGACGATAGATATGTCGAGAGTTATACAGTTGTTGGTGGGGCAGTATCATTCCCTACACGGGATCCCATATCATTAAGTCTGTATTGCCAAAAGCAGGAAAGAGGAATGTCCCAACAGATGTGGACTAATAGTGTAGCCTTGAGCAAGTCACACTCAGGCCAGTTTTTCCATCTGTAATGCTGAAATAGATGGCACGCTTTGTACACCTGTTAACAGACCAACTTAAACATTAGTGTATTGCCGTAGGCTTTCATGGTTGAACTCCATTGGTTGTCGTGGGCTCTCTGAGCTGTGTGGCCGTGGTCTGGTAGATCTTGTTCCTAATGTTTCGCCTGCATCTGTGGCTGGCCTCTTCAGAGGTGTATCACAGAGAGAACACACACACACATACATGTATATGTTCAACAGCAGCTGTTTTATTTATTTATTTATTTATACTTTGGGCTTCTAGACCGCCCCATCCCCGTTTGGTTAAAGTCAGTGTGGTACAATGGTTAGAATTTCAGACTAAGATCTACAAGACTCAAGTTCAAGTCTCTATCTACCATGGAAGCTTGTGGGGGATCTTGGACCAGTTGCATACTCCCAACCTAACCTATCTCATAGTGTTACAAAGAGGATAAAATGGAGGACAGGAGGACAATGCAAGCTGCTTTGGATCTCCATTGTGGGAAAAGTTGGGGTATAAACAAAGATAATAAACATAGTTGAAGGTGGTGGCTGAGTGAAAGTGTGGAAAGGAGAGAAAAAATCAGGGAAATTCAAAAATACGAGGGATGCCAGGAAGAGAGAAAGAGGAAATAGTGTAGCAAGAGGTATGCAGAGGAAAATGAGATCCCCTTGTGCAAGTCCTTGAAGGTTCCTCACTGCTTAACTGGACCTGGTTCAGCAGCTAGGAACCATCATGGTATAGTGGTTAAGTGGTTAATCTGGAGAACTGAGTCTGATTTCTTGCTCGACCACATGATGTTTGCTTCGTGGCCTTGGGCTAGTCACAGTTATCTCAGAACTCTCTCAGTTACCCTTATTTCAAAGATGCCTGTTATGGAGTGGGGAGGGAAGTTTATTGTAAGCCATTTTGAGATTTCTTACAGTAGAGAAAAATAGGATATGAAACCAACTCTTCTTCTTCTAGTACCATGCTAGCAGGACCTGATATGGCGGCCATCACTACCAAGTGGGCCACATTTTTCCTGAGGAGAGTCTGCCAAGGGGGCAAAAGGAGGGGAAACTGCAGAATGGAGACAGATAAGGCTAGGTTGGCTGATAGGTGGAAACTAGGGAAGGAAGCAGGAAAACGGGAGCAGATATGAGGGCTTTCAGGAAAAGGAAAGAGGAAGTAGTGGGGGAGGGAAAAATGGGATGCCCCCTGCAAGTCTTTGCAGGTCTTTGACTTGTTTCAAAGTGTTTGTTCCTGCAGAAAGAGGAAATTGGGTGTACTGTGGAGCAATTTAATAGAAAAAACTACTATTACTGGACAAAGTTTAATCTGCAGAAAATGATTCACTCATTTGTTTCACATGAGTACTTCAGGTTTCTCCATTTTGTAAAAATGATACATACTTTTCTGCCCAATTTAAACTACTACCGTATATAAAATATTATTTTCCTTTTTCATGAAAAAAATCTCATTAAATGGTTTTCATATATATATTAAGCATATTCTTCATTTGTTAATTGTGTTAGGATAGGCTGACCAGCCGCCCCGCTTTTGGCGGGACCGTCACGCCTTTAAACAATTTGTCCCGCGTCCCGCAGGTTCTGCAAATTGTCCCGATTTTTTGGGAGGCTGCTGCACTGCCTTCTGAGGCGCAAGGCAGTGTGGCAGCCTCCCGTGCGCCCGGCCGGAGCGCATGGCCTTCTGGGGCTTGCCATTTGCAGCTCTGTGACAGGGCAGCAAACGGCAAGCTCCAGAAGCCCGTGCGCTCCTGCGGCCGCATGCACGGCCTTCTGGGGCTTGCCGTTTGCCGCCCCCCGTCCCGGATCACAAAGGTCACCTTCCCAAAGGCAGTAGGCATGTAGTGATTGGCCTACTTCCAAAGCCCCCTTATTGCCAGCCCACAGCTTTGGAAAAGGCAATTTTGTACAATAAACAGAAATTCAGCCCTGTCCCACTGTTCAATGAGCTTAGACTGGAATAACTTTCAGGACCTCTTAACCAAAGTTACATGGCCAGAGACTTCAATAGACAGAAGAATGTAGCTCCACTTAGGATGGCATTGTATGCATATGACTGCATAGTTGGATTTAGTTTACTGGCTGGCTTCCCCACCCTTAAAAATGCCTTTACGTTTAAATGTTCTAGGCTATATGAGCAAGGTTGATGCATACTCACCCATTCCTAATTAAAACTTCCCAGTGGTTCAAGTGAGAAATAAATGCGATGTTGTACAAAATAAGGAGAAAGAAAGACACCTCTCAATCATTACATACATTGATCTGGTGGAAGAATAAAATGGGAGTCTTGTCGCATTGTGAGGACTAACTGAACACTATTCCAGCATTATCTTTTGTGGAAATATAACCATCTTTCTCAGATACTCTCTAACATATGAAGAAATGGGCTCTTTTCTAAAAAAAAAGTCATGCTAGAATAAAATACTATTTTTTAAGGTGCAGCCAATCTTCTGTTTGCAACAGACAAATATAACTGTTGCTCAGCAATTATTGCTATGATCAGAAGGAAATATACCTGCATAAGGTTTGAAAAGAAGGTTCTGAATAACTATAGGATTTTATCCCTCTCAAAATTCTGACTCTCCCCCCCCCCATTTGCTTTTTGTTTTGTGCCCTACATCTCAGTACTAGAATTCTGAGAATCCCAACTTTCTTCGAGAAGACAAGAAGGAACTTCCTAGTTCTCATGTTGCAGCAATCAGCACTAAAAATCTGATAGTGAAAATTCTAAGGGACTTAAAGATTGATAAAGAGGAACCTAAAATCATTTTACATATTAGCCTCCATTTTTTCAAAGTTCATATAGTGAAATTTCCCAGAGACTAACAATTTTCACATTTCAATGGTATGATTTCAAAAATAGAAGACTGTTGAAGTGCCATGTGTAATTTAGCTGTAATTTAGCATCTGCTGTGTTCGCTAAACTATTATACAGAGTATGTTAGTTACCTGCAATTCACCAGTTTATGATGTATTTTGAATGAGGTGCAAATTTGTGGAAAAAATGCTCTTATTTGCCTGATTCCTCCCCCCTTTACAAAAACTGGTTCGTAAAGGGACATCTTTCCCAAGAGACTATGAATAAAATTATAACATTCCTTTTGTAACTGTATTCAGCTTAGTTTTAAAACAATTGAATGTCTTTACCTCTGTAACCATTCTAGAGAGAGTGTTTCAGAGTTTTACTTCCATAGATGTAAACCAACTTTCATCAGGAGTCATTAGCGTCTAGTCTTCTAGGATAGCAGGAGTGGGTGAATGTGACATTTTGCCCTTCTTTACCTGTGGAGATTAGAATGTCCAATGTCAGAGCTCTTGCATAGTCTGCTTAAAATGTATGCCTTGGGCAAAGGTAATGTATTGCTTTTCAGGCTTGGAAGGTTATTGTCAAGGTGAGCTAGGTCCCCCATGGTTACCTGAATATATTTGCTATTAAGCAGCATGAAAGTTACCAGCTTAATCCTGGGAAGGGCATGATTAGAGGCTGTCCTGTAAAATAATTTGTCAGCCACTGTCTAACTTGTCCCTTCTTTTGTATACAGTTACGTATGGGCACATGGGGTTTTGTGCTGCGTAACTTCCACTGAATGTCAATCTGATCCCCCATTCACCATCAAGATGGTAGAGTGTCTGGGAATGTACCCTTTGTAAGAGTTCACACTGGCTTGCTGTCAGAACCACGCTGTCCAGTCTTATTGCCACCTGAAGTTGTAGGGTCCAAGATAAATGTGAGTCACAACAGCTTCTAGGATTGTGAATTCATTAAGAGAAGCAAAATGTAAATATTTTAAAAGCAATGATTGCTGCTCCAGTCAGCACTGCCCATTTGCTGCTAAAATTAGGGGGATCTGTCTTGTTCTACTACTCCTAGCTGGTAAAAAATTACATTTTAGTTTGGTACTGTTTGTGCTGTTGTTAAGGAGGACTGGGAAACAATTTTATAGGGATTCATCATGCCACTATTTTGTTGCACTTGGTAGCAGCATAAGCATCCTTTGCAAATAGTGTGTTTTCTGTTTTAATTATTTTTGGCCTATGTTCTCTTTCAGTAACCATAAAAACAATTTAAAGCAAGAGCAGAACAGTAACATTACCAGTATTTGTCAAAAATAACCAGTTATTAAAATAGCAGCATTGATAGTAACAAAAAGGTATTAAAATGGTTAGCAAAAAAAGCCGCAGCACTAGTGCCACAGTATCAATATGATATGATAACAAGAAGGTGACAGCAGCAGATAAATAAATTGGAAATGCTAAAAAATATTATATCATAAACAGCAATAGAATAAATACTTGGAGGCTGAGGTCATTATAAAAGTTAAAAACAACCACAGTCCAAACTTAACAAAGCTAAGGAAAACACTGGATCAACAAAAACATCTCAAAGGTCAATCCCTGGTATCACCAGTTAAAAGGAATAAGTGGTAAATGATGGGAAAATCTCCATTAGATATCTTGGAGAGCTCCTAACAGTTGATCATGTTGACCTCAATAGTGATAAGCCAATGGGCTGACTCACACACAGCTGCTGTGGCGGTCCCCCTCCCCCTCCTGCGGCTGAGGCTGACAAACCGTCCCACCGTCCCTTTCCGAGGTGCTGGTCCCCTCGTCCCGAGCCCTGGTCTTTGGGGTTCTTAGAAATGTCAGTTGCCTGAACCACAGGGTGTTAGAAGGGGGGAGGGAGGGAAAAGAGCCCTTCCCTTCAAGCGGCATCGCCTCTTACACTCCAACCAGTCTTTCACCTCTCCCTCAGGGGCGGTAGCTGTCGACTCTATTGCGGGCGCCAAAGCCCGCACTCCTGAGGTAGGTGAGCTATTCAGCCCTGCGTCGCCATGCGTCTCCACCTCTCTGCCCTCCTTCGCCACTTCCTGGTTCTCCCTCTCTTCTCCTTCCTTCCTTCCCTTCTCCTTCTTGGCTTTGCCCCTTTCTCCTTCGTCTACTTCCTCCTCTGTCCCCTCTTCTTTTCTCCGTCTCTTCCTCTCTCCTCCGTCCTGCCTCCTCCTTCTGTTCCAGGCGCTTCCCTTTTTCTGTAGCCTTCCCCCTAGCACTCCCCGGACCCACGCTTCCTCCTCCGGGCTCCCGCAACACCCTCCCTCGCCCCGTCACGGCCAGCCTCGCTCTCCCGGCAGCCCCTACCTTATATCCCTTCTTGTGCGCTTCTGGGGCATTCCCTCCTTCGCGGCCATGCCCGGCTGCCGGGACGCGCCACAGCTGTGCTGGCGGCCTCACTCCTTCAGGGCCACGCCCGGCTGCCAGGACGCGCCGCAGCTGTGCCGGCGGCCTTACGAGCCACAGCTGCGTCGTCTCGCCCCCGTCCGGCTGTTCCGGCTCCCTGCCGGGGCTTCCCAGCCGGGGCGGGACATCGCCGGGCTCAGCGTGGGTGCCGGGTTTCCTGTGGCGTGGCTCCCCGGCCTCTGGCTGGTCAGTCAATGTCCTGGGCGAAGCCACATATAATTCCTCCTGGACACCTCTGGCTGGGCCGCATGATGCCAGTCTGTCAAGGCTATCCCTCCCAAGCCACATCCGGGAGAGAAAGTCCGCGTTGATATGGCGAGCCCCCAGGCGGTGCAGCACCGTGCACCTGAAAGGGTGGAGGGAAACCTACCACCGTAAGACTCGGGGGTTATGGTCTTTCATGTGGGCCATCCATTTCAGGGGTTCATGGTCCGTGACCAAGGTGAAGGGCCGCCCTTCCAGGTAGAATCGCAGGGCCCCAATGGCCCATTTTATGGCAAGGGCCTCTAGCTCGACAACGGCGTACCGCCGCTCAGGCAGTTGCAGCTTCTGGCTGAGAAAGAGGACCGGATGTTCCTCACCGTCCCAGTCCTGGGATAGCACTGCCCCCAGGCCGGTGCCCGAGGCATCGGTGTGGACTATAAAGGGGCGATCCGAGTCCAGGTTCCGCAGGACCGGGGCCCGTTGCAATGCATGCTTTAAGTCCGAGAAGGCCTGGGCCTACTCCGGGCCCCATTGCACGGACTTAGGACATGTTTTCTTCAGCAGGTCTGTGAGAGGTGCGGCTCGGCTGGCAAATCGGGGAATGAATTTGCTGTAATAACCCACCATGCCTAGG